>NC_090937.1:943424448-943730848 GCF_040938575.1 Ambystoma mexicanum
AACACCACAATTAGAGAGAGAGAGAGATAGATAGAAGAGAGGATAGACCCCAGTTGGACCTGAGAACGTCGGTTTGTGAGAAAGGAGGTAAACCAGGCTAAGGCCTGATCAGTAATACCAAGGTTGTCACGGAAGGGGATTGAGCAGGATGGCATGGTTGATTGTGTCAAAAGCAGAGGATAGATCAAGGAGAATGAGGACAGAAGGGACATTAGAGTCAGTATTTGAGAGCAAGTCTTCACAGGTGTTCAAGAGAGCAGTTTCCTTGCTTCTGGCAGGTCAGAATCCAAACTGGTGGTCATGGAGGCAACCAACAGATTATGTATGTAGATTAATCTGCGATACGGCCAGTTTATCAAAGAGTTTTCTCATGAAAGGAGTGATGGAGATCAGGCGATAATTAGCCAGAGAGGAAGGATCAGATGAGGGCTTCTTTAGAAGGGGGTGCACAAGGGAGTGCTTAAGGGGGAGGGTGAAGATTCCAGTGGCAAATGAGTGATTGCAAAAATTGGCCTAGACTGGAGCAAGGGTGTGGTCCCTGATGGTTCTGGATGAGCAGGGGAGAACCTGCTTTGACAAGACTTTCATAGATCGGACTTGTCTAGAACCATCCTCAGGGGTGAACAGGAGAAGGGAGGAGATAGGAGGAGGAGATGACCTCAGACAGGCCAGGAGTGGCAGAGGAGTAGTTAGAGGAGGTAGAGGAAAAGAGGGTGGACAGGACATCCAGGACGGCCAGAGTTTTGGTGGTGAAATGAGAGGCCAAGGTCGTGCAGAGTTCCTGGGAGGGAACAGGAGAGGTAGAGACTGCAGCAGGATTGGCCAGCTCTTTGCAGAATTTGAAAAGTTTGGCAGAATGTTTTGATTTGAATTTGCACAAGCATCCATACAATGAACATCAAGAATGAACACTGCTTTAGACTATTTAGTGAAATGTCCCAAAAGGTAGCCATATAAATGTAGGTTGGTTGTATGATTCAACAATATGAAACAGTTCTTTGAATAACGTTTGACAATATACAATTTAGTTTTCTCTGAAACCATTAAGTTTTGCCTTCAGAGAAAAACATTAACCTTTAATGTGTGGGTGAATTCAAATCTACAATGTTGGCCACTATCTGATGAAAAACTCGTTTCAAGCTTGGTAATAAATACAGACATGAAGGACACCGTTTTTCTGGTAGTTAATTGGTTGCAATTTTTCATTTTCTTGAAGAGCTTGGCTTCAGGAATATATATATTGACTATAGAGAATGCAAAATGGGCTGTAGAATTGCTGCTAAAAGTGAAACACATAATAAATGTGAAAATAAAAATATAAAAATAAGGTTTAACAGAATCATGCACTTTTCAGAGAGGTGACACATGGTTCCTTATAAGTGGGGAACCACAGCCCATGTTAGAATAGTATGTGTGAATATCATCACTATAAGGCCAACCTGACTTAAGACAACACATCAAACGAACAGATCACACACAGAAAAGGGCCTGAGTTCATGAAAAAAAGTAGACAAAAACTGATAGTGTGGTTTCATCCCAGTTCCAATGGCTGCTTTCCTTTTTCACTTGCCTGTAATGAATACATTATTTTATTTATTTCGTTTTAATTTTAGGCCATAACAGTTTACATTCAAATAATATGAATTAAAAACAAAAAGTCACACCATGGGGGAGAAATTCAAACTTGGTTGACGTGACTTTGTATTCAATGCCTCAGTTTTCTCCCAGCATGATGCTGGCAAAATGTACGTTAGCACTCTGAAAACATGTATTTCTCAGTTCCCTGGCAAGGAGACTCATCAGGGGGATGTCCACAGCTCTGAACTCATTTGATGGCAGTTGCTAGTGAGAAGCCACTGTCAGAGTGCATAGTAGAATCTGGGGATGCTGTATCAGTGAGATAGATGCCCTTTGGTCCAGTTCTGGAACAGACTCCTGTCTGGAGCAACACTCCAAGTGGAAGCAGCCTCTTTTCAAAATAAGCCTTTCATGAACAACACTGTTTTGACTGACTATAACTAAAGGCACTCTGGTATGCATCTATTCTGCATCCTTGCAGTGAATGTAGATCTTAAAATTAGGTGATCTTATGTGCCACTGGTTATATGGAATATTGAAATTTGCCATGCAAATGAAAAATAGCTGGCTCCTAGTCTCAAGGAGCCACTCCCAACAAGAAGTAAGTCAAGAACAAAGCACACAAGTGAATAGGTTTAAGAACACTTTGCTCATACACACAGAATCCCACCGTTTTTTATAAACTCTGCAGTTTTTAAAGAAGAAAATACTCATGAAAGTTATATCATAGAGAAAAATCTCTCGAACAAAATGTTTAAGTTGGAACTGTGTGAGTCATGAACATAAAAGCACAATTCCAGGAGAAATCAGACATCAAAATGGTTTGTTGGACCACAACAGAACAAACAAGGATATGTTTTCAACACATTGTACCAAGGCGTTTTTTGGACAAAATCAAGGACATTGTGTATGTAACAAACCCAACCGCTGTGAGGGTTTGTCAGAAATGCACAATTCAATGGTGTGAAGTTACAAAACAAGATTCTTAAAACAATATAAAACAATTGGAAGGACACAAAAAAGAAATTTGCATGTGTCGACAGCAATAAATGTGCTGTGGTTTCAGGGAAGTAGTGCATCTACACCAGGTGTTTCGGGCGTTTGGAGTTGGGCTAGATGAGCCTCATCATTCATATGGCCATCATCAGGACGGGTTCTGTGAAAAGTGACGTATGTGCTGCAGGGGAGGGAGACCACAATCAGACGGATGTATGAGCAAAATAATGATTTAGAATGAATGAATCAGAGGGTTGTGTAGTCAGTGGGATTGAACACACACAGCTTACCTATGGGATAATTTCACAGGCACTGTATAAGAGATCCGCTAGCCGCATTGGCTGGTCTCTGGGTGATCCTGTTATGCAAAACAGAAAAGTAGGGGGCGGGGGAGATAAAAAACCTTCCGCTATCATGTACATAATAGTTTTAAATGTACATAATATTTTAAATGTACAAAAGTGAAGTGTCTTACCTCTCACCGGAGATATCTAGGTAAGGAGGTCAAATGTGGTATCTCAAAGCGATCAGCCGCTCGGTGCACGGCTATAAAGTAAATAAAAAGTCACAGTGAGCGTCCAGATATAGCGGATCCTCATGCCAGTCTAGACTGGAGACCGTGGCGGCAGATTTACCTTGGATCGTGTATCAAGCAGGGCTGTTGATCTGCAGGAAAACAGCTGACAGCGTCTCCTCGAGTTGCTGAGTCACTGGGGAGAGTCGGCAACAAAGCGTTGGTAACGCTGTTGCCAGGGCTGCGTGGGTGTTTTATATGGCGGCCATCTTAGAATCAGGCTGGGATCGAGCGTGCGAGAAGATTAGTGTCTTACGCTCGATCCGGTTGGGTATGATGACGCTAGAACAATTAGAAGTGCGCCAGATGTTCAAGTATTTATGAAAAAGCAATTTAGGGGGTATTATTAACCTAATGGTTGCCATGGCAACCATAGGCAACGTGTAATTCCCAAAGAGGGTCAAGTGTCGAGGGAGTAACGTCAACAAACTGTGGGCAAACAATGAAGCAGCAAAATTAACACATTGTGACAGTGGTGCATACCTTGAACACATAGGGCCTCATTCCGAGTATGGCGGTAAGGGATAGCGGCCACCGGTAACGAGACCGGTGGCGGTAATCCCTTACCGCCATACTCCGAGTTCCCTCTGCGCCCTCGCCCTTAACGCCTGCTTTGAGCAGGTGTTAAAGTCGAGGGCGCAAAGGGGCCTCCAAGCCAATAACGGTGACCGTAATGAACGGTCACCGTTATTTGCATCTTCCCCATTCCCATTGAGCCCTATGGGGGCTCATTTGGGAATGGGGAAGAGCCTTGGTGAATGGGGAATTACCGCCCCGCCAACCTTGGAATGGGGCGGTGATTCCGCCATCCACCAAGGCGCTGCCGGTCCGGGTACGGCGTCAACCAAGGCGTTAATAGCGCCATTGGTTAGCGCCGTACTCGGAATGAGGCCCATAGTACGCTAAATGCAATGGGCAAAAATAAGAAGTGCATACAAATGCATGGAACGACGAATGCATACATAGTTACATGGTCCTCAAAAACAAGATATAATGGCTGATGGAGTACATATATCCTATAGGGAGAACACATGCATTGGTCCAACTGAAAAAGTAACTCACATTTATGGAGCAGGGTGAGTTAATGCTCAAAAAACATTTCGAAACAGCATTACAATGGAAAATCAAAACATGAACCAGAAATTACAGAAAGGACTTCCATTCTACTGAAACATTTAAACCGGCATGTACGGTGTTCAGTCTATGAACCCACCGTTGTTCTAACTGGGTGAGTGTTTTGTTCAAATCCCCTCCCCGTTTAGCTGGTTTTACTTTTTGGAGGACAAACCACCTTAAATCAGTGTCCCTGTGGTTCTTGCTAGTAAAATGTTCTACTAAGGGCTTGTCTGCTACCCTATTTCTGATACAGGAACGGTGTTCCGAGATACGCATTTTGATTGCACGTGTGGTCTTGCCTACATACAGGAGCTTGCATGGGCATTTTATTATGTATATAACACCCTTGGTGTTACAGTTGGTAAAATCATTCATTGTCCATTGCACTTTGTCGTGTTCAAAGGATTTCTTTTGCAGTGTCAGTGGGCAGGCCACACAGTGGCCGCATTTATGGTGTCCAGAAATCGGGGGTAGATCCCAGAGTGTATGCTGTGGTTGCGGGGGTGGCTCTATGAAGGTGCAAACAAGAGCATCTCTTAGATTCCTGTTTTTCTTAAAAGCGAAACAAGGCACATTTTGCACAGTTCCGGGGTGGGTTACCAGGTGCCAATTCTTCTTAATAGTTTTTTGGATCAGAAGACTCAGGGGCCCAAAAGTGGTAACACATACCAGTCTTCCCAAATCTTTCTTTGGTTTATTTCCCAAACAGATCTCTCTAGGGGTGTATCTCGCTCTTTTCTTAGCTTGGTTAACGGCTTTCTTTGGGTAGCCTCTTTCAGCGAGTCGTTGGGTCAATCCTTCCGCATGAAGATGGAACTTTTCCAGGTCGGAACAATTTCTACGAATATGCAAAAACTGTCCATAAGGTAAATTGTACTTGAGACCCATCGGGTGATAACTTGTGAAGTTCAATAGACTATTGCGGTCTGTTGGTTTTCGAAAGAGCTCAGTTTTTAGTCGGTCTCCCGTCTTATAGATATGGAGATCAAGGAAATCTATTTGGTGGTGATCCCAATGCATCGTAAACTTGATGTGGGTGTTTCTCAAATTGATCCAGGTGTGAAATTCTTGTAGTTCCAAAGGTGTACCCTGCCAGACGATGATTACATCGTCAATATACCTTTTCCATAAAGCGATGTTACCTAGGAAAGGGTTCTCTGGTGTGAAAACATAGTTTTCTTCATACCTAGACATGTATAAATTGGCAAAATTTGGGGCGAAGGTGGCGCCCATGCTCACACCCTTCACTTGCTTGTAAATCTGATTCTGGAACAGAAAGACATTTTCTGACATAGCCAATCTCGTGCACTCAAGGATGAAATTAGTTGGGGTGGAATCTTGGTCTGTTCTGGAGTTCAAAAAATCACGTATTGCTTTGAGGCCTTCTTGTTGGGGTATAGATGTATATAAAGCCTCAACGTCCATTGTGACAAGCAGGCTATCGGTGGTAAGGTCGATGTCATCAAGTAGATTGATTGTATTGGTGGTGTCCTTAAAATAGGAGGGCATTTTCATGACAAAAGGTTTCAGAAAAAAGTCTGTATAAAGGGACAAAGGTTCCAGGAGGGATTTGCATGCTGAAACAATCGGTCTTCCAGGGTTTTTTTTGGAGTTTTTATGCATCTGGGATGATTGTATGTGTTCATACCCCCACATCCCCTCCCCTGGTTACACACGCCTTGTGGGAGTGGGTGTGGTGGCTTCATCTATGACACTGCATGGCTCAATGGGACACTTTTGTGCAGCCAGCAGTGATGCACTGTCTTGTTTTGTGTTTGGCTTGCTATACCCATGTAGGTGCAGGGAATAATTCAGGGAATAATGCACTGCCATGGGGATCGTCTGGCATGCCTGCATGGGGCTGGTTAACTGGGCCCACTACATGTTAGTGTGACAATTTTGCAGTGTCATGGTTATTCACACAGAGAGCACCAGCAGAGGTGTGGGGTGCATTGCATTTGGATTGGCCGCTTGCCACACACTTGCCACACCTTCACACTGCACAATCACTCTTGGTGCCCTCCCCCTTGGCTGCTGTGGAGGGGGGCTGTTGTGGCACTCCATCACTTCACTCTGAATGACCGGCTGGGCTGGTGGGTCTGCTGGCTGGTGTCCCTGTCCACTACATAATTGTGTGCTAAGGCTAACATCATGGATGGTCATTTGCTGTGTGGATGGGGAGGGCAGTGACTCACATCCTGCCTCCTGGCACCCACCTCCATTCCACCAACTCCCTCAATACCCTCCATTTCATGGATACTGCTGCACTTCTCCCGTGGTGTAAGGGCTAAGGGCTCAGTGGTACCGCCTCCTGGTTCCATGGCCTCCTGCCGGTGTTGGGACCCTTACGTCGATCCATCTCTTGCAGCAGTCCTCTATGCCACAGGGGACACCGCCTACCACACTTACCTTCTGGCTTTTTGCCAACCAGAGGGCATTTTTGTGACTGGCCTGAGGTTTTGCACTATCTGCTCTCATACTGGTCCTCAGTGTCCTACGACCTCATCTGTGAGGACTACCAGCTCTCCCTCACAAAATGTTGGCTTACAGAGCCAGTTTTCTGGTACATTCCCTCAGGTCCACTCCTGAGACATATTACCAGTGACCTTTAGTGTCAGATGGCTGCAGAAAGTGGGTGATTCAGGTGGGATTCAGTTTTGTAAGATGGCCACCACCATGTTCCCCATTCCTGCGATGATGCTATTTCCTACAGCGCTAATTGTGCCAGTGCTATTAGTGCCGCCGGAGGCCAGCGGTAGTGCTAATTGCACTTGGATTTTGGCAAAGTGTGTTGTTTCGGTGCTAATTCCACCAGACTGTATTAGCGTTACCACCGAAGTGGTGCGCGTGTTCACGCCAGGTTGTGATGCAGCGCTAATTGCGCCACAGGTCCCAGTAGTAATGCTAATTCCACCCAGTGGAATTTCTGTCGGGATACTGCCCAACTCCTAATGAGGCTCCAAGTCTTTATTAGAGTCCTGATCGTAGTCATTACAGTCCTAGTCTTTGGCACTGTTATATCATTAATCACAGTCTCATTCCACTTTCTAGTAACAGTACTAGTCCTAGTCTTGGTCCTCAACTCAGGCCTAATCGTTGACAAAGGTTTTTTGCTAGTCTTAATCACAGTCCTATTGCTAATTCTCTTCACAACCCTACTAACATTGCTTATATCTGTCACACTTCTAATCCTTTCCAAGGTCCTAGCCTTTTTCAGAGTCTGAGTCCAAATTGTAATTTTAATCCGTGTTTTTGTCCTAGTCATCATCACAGTCTTAGTAATTTTAAGAGTCCTAATTCTTGTTTACAGCCCTAGCCTATGTCTTCACAACAGACCTAGTCAATGCCCTCCTTACCTCTCATTACAACACATGTCCTCATCACAGTGCTAGTCCTCATACTAGTCACCATTATAATCTTACTCTTAATCCTCATCAGTGTTAGACTGTCAAAATTCAAGACCTTTTCGCAGTGCTAGTCCTTATTTTAGTCCTAGTCCACATCGCACCCTAGTCATTTTCTTTATCACAGTCCTATTTCTTGTCCAAGCCCTAATCACAGCCTCCACCCTCATCCTAGTCATCAGCAAAGTCATATTTTCGAATCATCATCACAATCCTAGTGTCACGCTCACCTGGTCTCCACGGGGGCATGCTCGTGTGAAAAGGATGATGTCTGCACTGGTGTTGTTCTGCTTAATGAGGGCCTGCTTGCGTCTTCCCTTCTGTCTTGCCTCAGGAGATGTTTGTCTGCAAGTTGAAACAAGATATTAGCCAACTGTGTGGAGCTGGTTTTGGTTTTCACCTCCTTCCGTGTTATCCTTCTCTTTCCCTGGCTCGCCTTGTCGATTATATGGGTCAGCTCTCCATCCTGCACACTCTCTAGCAGGGGCGCGGTTGCTCTGTAGTTCCAGGATCGAGTTACTTCACTGATCCGATGGAGATTGCTGAAGTGGATGGACCGGAGTAAGCAGGTAAGTCTCTATTCCAATAACTCCTTGAAATAACTGCCTTAAGTCCTTGCATGCAAGATATCTAATGTTCGTTTTTTTGTCCTTCAGGTGCGGCACAAAAGTGGTGTTCGGATGATGGATGACTCTCCTGACAATGATGTGCAGGATTCTTGCCGGTAACTAGAGTGCTGTGCGAGATGCGCTAATGGTTCGCTTTATTTTAGCCTTCTTGTTGTGTGCGACTAACCTGCTTGTCTTTTCTGTTCGGCAGGTGCGGCGCTAATCCAGGAAGAAGATGGAAGGTCCGACTGATGCTGTCGAATTTCGGCGCAATGCAAAATGATGGAGAACTGCTCGCTGGAGTTCCTGGAGGAGGCCGAGTCAGGTGCGTCGCTACCCGAGAGGGTGCCTTCTGTTCTGATCTTCTACAGATGCGGCGGCCCTTGGATAAGGGTAAAGGCAAGGTCCGGATGTTCTGCAGGTAAGGCCTTCAATGCGTGAATAACTCTTGTTCTTCTATTCTCACAGGTGCCGATGGATAGAAGATTCTGGACGGGCGTGGCAGAAAGGATGCAAGAACTGACACAGTGAGCGTTACGCTGCAGGAGTGCAGATTAACGCGAAGCGTGTTCAGTTTGCATGGTGCGGTTTAAATAGCCTTGCATGTAGTTCCAGGAAAATAGTCCCCTTCATCGTATCCTGTCTCTCTGGTAAAGTAGTCCCAAGCCACACCCTGTACTGAATGGCTCAGCATCTCAGAGCCAAATAAATGGACCATGTATTTAACACTTGCCATGAGCATGGCACCAGCGACGCAAGAACTGAGCCCAAGTGAGCCTAGCTGGGGCCTGGGAAGTCCCAAAGGAAGCCAGAATCTGGGGTGGGCTCGCGGGTTTCAGGGTTTTGGGGGCATGCACCATGACACCTAGTCTTGATCAAATTCATTGATCTTCTCACAGTTGTAGTTCTTATCACAGTCCTAGTCCTGGTTACTGTCCTTGCCCTTGTTGCAGCTCTCGCCCTCATCAGTCCTAGTCATCTTCACAGTCCTGGTCAGTTTTAGCATCTACCAGAGAGTTAATCCTCATCACTGCTCTAACCCTAATCACAGTTGTAATCCTAGTACTTGTCAGAGTACTAGCCACAGTGTTAAGACTTATAATTTTCCTAGACATTGTCCTCTTTACTGTTTTAGTCCTATTTCTTTTCACATTCGTTGTCCTCATCACAGTCCTAGATCTCCACACACTCTTAGTCCCCGTCACAGTCCTAGTCCTCATCACAGTCCTAGACCTAGTCCTCATTGCAGTGCAATACCTCTTTACAGTCCTCCTCCTCATTACCAAACATGTCATTGTTTCAGTGCTCATCAAAGTCTATTTTGTCACAGTCCTAATCACAGTCCTCCTCAAAGACCTAGTACACATCACAGTACAGTCTTTTATTGATCGGTAGTTACAGTCAATCTCACAGTCATAATTTCGGTCACAGTCACTCTCACTAATAGTCAGCCTCTCAGTCATTATAACTTTATAACCTTTTTTCAGTCTTTCTGATACTATCTGTCTCTCCCACTTACTAGCTTCCTATCTCACTCCCACTCTATCCATTTCACTCACTTGTATCTCTCTCTCTCTATCGCTTGCAACCTTCTTTATTACTTCATTCTCTCTTTCTGTTTTCTGTGTCCTCTCTATGTCCTCCATCTCACTTCATGAGTGTGGGCCTCTTGTGGTCAAAAGAGATGGCAACAAAAGAATTAAATGCTGAATAGAGATTATGTATTGGGGTGGAAACGGAATGCAAATGTGAAGTGATCTATGGGAAATTCGCTCTGTTCAGTTGACATAGATTCATAAGAAGGGTTAAGAGGTGACTATGGGCCTCATTACACGCAAGGCGGTAAGGGTTAACAGTCACCGGTAATGCTACCGGTGACCGTTAACCCTTACCGCCTTACTACGAGTTCCCTTTGCGGGACCCGACTTTAACGGCTGGTTTTACCAGCCGTTAAAGTAGGGTGCCGCAAAGGGACCTTGGTGCTAATTACGGTACCGCAATTTGCGGTATCGTAATTAGTGCCTTCCCCATTCCCATTATGCCCTATGGGGGCAAAAATGTGAATGGGGAAGGGCCTTGGTGAATGGGGAATTACCGCCCCCGCTCCCCTTGGAATAGGGCGATAATTCCGCCATCCACCAAGACGGACACGATAAAATACCGGCGGCAACCATGGCGCTAATAGCGCCATGGTTACCGCCTACTGTGTAATGAGGCCCTATCTGTGGTATTCCTACATTTCACAATTGGAAACTTGCATGCTTGGTGTGTTTGAGGCATGCGTAGGACATACACGCTGTTATTAATAATAAGATGTGGGGGGAACCACTGTGTAGAGCAGTTACTTCAGTTGTCACATAGGTCAATGGTAAGGCTTGAATGTTTCTCAAATGATTCTCAGATAGAAATGGGTAATTTGGCTTATTTGATCCTACCGCCATCTGTTATAACAAGCTATTCTATTTAAAGGTTGATGCTCTTTTTGCATGGGCATGACTGGCAAACTGGATTATTGAAAAGCGCACCAGTCACTCCTTTCTACAAACAGTAGTTATCAAGCAGTACTTGTCCTCTTAAATACGGCCTCACATATCATGTATGCTTGCATTCTATTTCAGGGTGATATAGACCAACATTTTGGCCATTATGTTGGGCAGCTTTCATGGCCCTGTGTAAAGGCGCTGGAGTTTATGTTTTAACATTATTGATGATGCCATGCTAGATGGTAACAATATCAAAAGGATGTTATGGCCTGCCATAGCAGGCTGTGTAAGCCACAGGATTTATGGTAGAAGTATTTCAACATCCAGCAGAGGATGACTGCTCACTTAATAACAGTCACATGATGGTCATTATGTGACGACCATCCCTTTAGCTTTCATGCCATTTGAACTGGACCGTTTTTTAATAGGGTGTAAAAAAAATGCATGCATATAAATGTAAAATGCAATCAACATCTGCAAATGGCAAAAGCTATGGGCTTTGCCAATGCGTGTTTTCTGTTCCATGCAGCTTCTGGAAAGTGAATACGTAGTTTGTGTAGCATATATATTTTTTCAAGAAATCATGCGGCTGATAAACTAATGTGGTGGGGATACACTGCCCCCACACTGAAAGCAGCTTAAATGTGAATATTTTACAAATAAACAGACATTTCAAAATATTCAAATCCCTGCTACATCTGTCTGAATAGTTTACTGAGCACTTACACTCTCAAAAGGGCCCCAGGCCATCTTATGTAGAAAAGAAAACATATTGCGTACATCACATGCAAATGTTATTTTGCTGAAATAAATAAAATGCAAGTCTACTGTGGGGATTTGGAGATTGGATATGAAAGAAGACCTTCAACTATGGGAATGTCAACCCTAATAAAAAAAATATTGGTATGTCAAAGCGAATGTTTGAATTAATGTTTTTTTACGAGACTTCCACCATGTACGAACGTATCTTATACCACATGGGCAAGAAAACAATATGCATGGTGCAGGGAAGTGCTGTCTCTCAGAAATATACATGCAATCTACTAAAACAAGTGAAGGGTTTCAGTGCAATACATATGTTGAAATGAAGACAAAGAAAGAAGAAGATATGTGAGAAGAATAAATAACCTAGAAACTAATGACAGAGTTAAAAGTGTGTGAGAAGGCAAGCATGGTTGCGTGATATGGCTGCTGCAAAGAGCAGTGGTGGCTGGTGACTTTTTTCATTGGAGGGACGTAAATATTTCAAACAAATATGTCAGAGCGACCAAGCCCAAACCAACTAAGACGTTTCGGGGTGTTTTTTTTCCTCTGAAATAATGTTTTCAATAATAGCTTAAAATGGTGCATTATACAGCACTAATTCTGTGGAAAACCGGGTAAAAAGCCTGACAGCATTTGGTTTTGTAGGGTAAGTACAATCCAAAAATGCTAAACATGCAAGTCATCAAAGGTGCACAAGAACAGTTCCCAACACATTTTCATGATATCTTTGCCACGCACACATGCCAGCATGACAAATGTACACACTGGCTGTGTCTATACGTGTCCATGCTGGCTGCATCAATATTTGCCAGTGTGTCCATATACGAGCATTCTAATATTTGCTTTTAACATGATGCCAGTAATGATACTATAAGAAAACAAGTGCATGCTTGTTCTGCCAATATATGCCAGTATCCCTGTGACAGATTGCCATTTGGAAAGGGCGTAGAAGCCCTAGACTTTTTATTTTTTTATTAATTGAATACATTGATGTGGGTAATTCCATCTCTCAAAGGGAAATCTGCTTATTGGATTCCCCTTCCATATGCTCCATGATAAAACCATAGTGTACACCCGTGCATTGCTGCAATAAGTAGCCTGATTGCAGCACATACCTTATAGTGGCACAGAGCCGTTTCAGGTCGTAGGTGCTCTCCTGACAGCTGAAGTGACAGCCAAAGATATGCACCCCTGTTCCAAAATATGTTGATTATGAGAAGCCCATGCTGGTGGCACGGTAAGCTCTAAATATAAGTCGTGCCTGCGTTAGGGCATGGCACTGCTCATAATCATTGCAGACACACCCAATTTGATATCACACCTGTGTCAGCTCCTGTGAACTCCTGCGAGCCTGCTCAGCTGTGGAAGGTGATCGGTATTTTGGCCAAAGAGGCTGATCCTGCCAAGTGACAGGACAGGAACCTGAATGGCCATGCCTCTTCTTTGATCTCTGTGTGAGGGTAGGTAACACCCTGCTACAGAGACAGTTACTCAACAGGAAGCTGTCCTGGGCCCAGGCATCAAAGGAGCTTGCCCATTCAAAATGGGGAGCCTCACTCCCAGGTGTTGCATACCAAAGGTGCACTTAATTATTTTGAAAAGGAAGGGAAAAGGTTAGTGTAGACAGGGAGAGCTCTATATAGTTGGGCAAAGACAATCTTGTTTCTCTCTGCCTCTCTCCTTCCTGTCCCTTTCACTCCCTGTAGCACAGGCACTTTGGGTGTGATGTTTGTACAATAATCTGTGGACCTTTACCTTTAAAATAAGGGGTCTCACACCACATGTTTGATTCACTCTGGAACAAACATCTGAGAAGGATTCATTGGACCTCTTTTATGAGATTTTCACTTTCCAAAGCCCTCTACATGAAGGTGAAGAAGGAGCAGTCCAAGGCAGAGGAGAGCTCTGGTCCCTAACCACTCCCAGAGCACATTGGATGTGACTTTTTATGTACAATGGGACCTGCCATTCCACACCAAAATCCAGAAGTGGTTCTCACAGAATCTGCAGGACCAGATCAGCTAAGGTTCCTTGTTCTGCCATCTCAAAGCCAGCTGAACTGATGTCAAGACACGTTGAAAGCTGAAGGATCCCGGCTGTGCTGCTTTTTGGCACTCCAGTACCCACACCTTGAGCCAGCTTTGACCCTGCATCATGCCGATGCTGATAACGTCACATTATAGGCTCAACAACGGGACCTGACTTGAACGGCTGGAGAGTCACTTAATGATTTGAACCAGCGGGTACACCATGACTGGACCATACTTGTCTCTAACTGCTTCTTCGCCCAACCACACATCGGAGCAACGGGATCACTGTTTTGACAATTGCTGCCCACCAACTCGAAGCACTGGAGTGCCCCTCATCGACACTTCACAGCAGTTACAACCTTACTCAACCTGTTTCAACACAGAACAGATCCTGGGTAGTGCCATGACCTGCGCTGCCGAACGCTACCTTTAAATTGCACAGCATTTGAACCTACTGTCTTCCCACTTGCTGCTTGGGCCCACATGATCCAACATACCCAAACTGAGCCTAATCTGCCTGCACCACTGCTCAAAGTGGGCTTGAAACTGTCCACCACACAACACAAGGTACTATCATCCTGTAACTGTCCCATTGGTACATTTTAGGTGCTATACACTGGTTAGGTCACTTGTGCACCTTTTTCATCCAAAAACATATCCTGTTTTCATGCTCAGACTGCTACATTCTTCAATCTGTTGCATCTTATTGGTTCTTCCCATGGGTGTGGGTTTTGGGAAGTGTTTTTCTATTTAGTTCTTTTTACAGATGGTGTGTTTTATTAAAGCATGTCTATTTTTATAGAAGCTTGGTTGGACATTCCCTTTTTTTTGGACTGTTATTCTTTGCTGTTTGGCTCACTACTGTATCACATTTGCACCACATTTAAAGGCATGGCCATCCCTTGCCACACGTTGCAATAAAAGGTGAAGGAGGTATACCGCTTAACTGTACCTGTTTTACTTTTATGGTTGTATGGCTCTTGGTTTGTAGTAGTGTGAGGGATGAGACAGCATTTTAGCGCTTCGACTCATTCTCATATTCCTGATGGGCACAATCCAATTTGTCACAATCCCTAAGCAGCTAAATACTCCTCTTAGCTTTGCCATTAAAAGGTCCATGCAACAATATGAAAACATTTCGAAACTGACTGCACCAAAATGGCAGTATAGCCATGTAATAACACATAATTCTTGCATTATCATAGAAGCCCAGTAAAAAAATGTTATGCCACAGAATGAAATAGCTGCACCAAAATGCCACTCTAACCACATAATACCAGTTACCATACTTGTATTATTATTGCTGCACAGTAAAAAATGACATGCCAAATAAACAACTAGATTGACTGGATCAAAGTCCTAGTCCAGTCAGGCAATAACTCTTAACATGTTTGTTTTATCATAGATGCCCAGTAAAAAAAAAAAAATGTTATGCCACAGTAAGAAATGTCTAGACTGGCTTCCACAAATGCCAGTCAAGCCTCATAATAACACGTAACATGCCTGCTTTATTATAGATACTAGTAAAAAAAGGAATGTCATGCCACAGTAGGAAATGGCTTGACTGGCTGCGCCACAATGCAAGTCTAGTCAGATGGTAACACTTAACATGTTTGCTTTATCATGGATAGCTAGGAGAAACAAATGGCATGACCAAATAGGAAATGGCTAGACTGGCTGCCCAAAATGGCAGTCTAGTCAATTAATAATAAATATGGGGGAGAAAATAAATCAACCACATTTTCTATTGGGCATCTATGGGCGACGCCCAGTAAAACATGGTTTTGTTCCTGAAACCCCAAGGCCCCACTGGTCAACCCATCAATCCTCCTACCCACCAACATCAGCAGAAACACACACCATTCCTTGCTCATTAACACACAGCATTGACACAAACACACACGCACACACACATTAATAATCATAATTCATTTAGACAAATGGGTATACCTGCATGCATCACGTTCCAGGTACTGCTTCACTGCTTCAATGACAGCCTCTGGATCCCTCACAGCATGAATTCTGACTTGGTGCCCCAATCTGTTTGTATGTGCGGGAGGTGCAAGCGTGCCCCCTTGCACATACACATGAGCAGTTCCCCAGCCTGTAGCCGCAATCGGCCATGCAAGGCTGTATGAACCATTGGGTATGCACGCTGGGGAACAGAACTGTGAAAGGGAAAATGTGCTGCCCTTTGAGAGTTCAAGCCAACCCAGGAACGATCCCTGAGCTGCAAAAAGCAGCCGAGGGAGATCTCCTGGACTGGCATGGCTCCTCCATGATGGGAGAGTACATGCAGGTCGGCACTCCCTCGCCTATTATGGACGAACCCGTCTGACAAAGAGATGTTTTAATATGTGTGTGATACAGCAGTTTTCACCCATTTTTTTTAACAATTTAATATCAGCCATATCTTTTAAAATATTCTAACTTTTATGTGAGGCCAACCACAATTTCTTTCATTCAAGCACCAATAGTGCACATTTGGGGCCAGATTACAGAAACTTTGCACTGGTGCACGTGCAAAGTTGCACGGTATTAGCACTAGGGCAAAGATTGCCTTTTTTTTTAAAAAAACAAAGGGATATATTCTAAAACTATTGCACCATAACAAGTGCAGTTTGGCATGGTATAAGCACCAGGGCAAAAATTGCTCTTGGGCAACAAAGGTACATTTTCACTGCATTATTGCATCGGGGTAAAGTTTGCCTTAGTGCTAATACGGAATTGTATTAGCACTAGGGCAAACTTTGCACTGGTAAAACAACGCATTGAAAATGCATCTTTTTTACATTATGGGAATTTTTGCCCAGGTGCTTATACCATGCCAAATTGCACTCGTCATGGTGCAATAATTTTCTCATATGTCCCTGTATATCAAGGCCCACAGACAATGCTCTATTGTCAATTTATATTTATTTGGAACCATGTGTTCCATTATACATATATAAAAATCAATCGATACATAAATCATTTGCCAATAAAATATGCAATAAAAAAAGATGTTACATCAAGAAAGTGTTTCAGTAAGAAGAATACCATTGGGGAAAATGCACATTAAAATACTATGGGGGTCATTCCGAGTAGGGCGGTAAGGGTTAACGGTCACCGGTAACGAGACCGGTGCCGTTAAACCCTTACCGCCCTATTCCGAGTTCCCTTTGCGGGTTGGTACTTAACGCCTGCTTTTTGCAGGCGTTAAAAAACCAACCCGCAAAGGGACCTAGGAGCTAATTACGGCACCGTAATTAGCGCCTTCCCCATTCCCATTGAGCCCTATGGGCCAAAAATGGGAATGGGGAAGGGCCCATGGTGAATGGGGAATTACCGCCCCCGCCAACCTTGGAGTGGGGCGGTAATTCCGCCATTCACCATGGCAGAGTCGGAAAGATAACGGCGTCAACCAAGGCGCTAATAGCGCCTTGTTTAACGCCGGGGTCGGAATGAGGCCCTATGTCTTTCTTGTTCTAGATTAAGTCAGACACATTGCTGAAAAGCATTAAGTCAAAACACATAAGTGAAACGTTCGGCAATTTTCACCTAGTAATCATACTGGCTGGTAATGGCTCCACGCATGGGTTAATATGGTAGAACCAGCGTTACCTGCCAGTTTTATCTGTTGGCCCCATGATTATCTACATGAGCAATCATACGAAAATCTTTCAGCACTGATGGCAAAGGGGAGCCTTATTTTCAAAAAATGTGTTTGCTCTCTGAGTAAAACCTTCATGCAGCGTGAATTGTTCCTCAAAAAAGGATAACATGCCCACTATGAACAAAAAACAAGAGACCTCTTTAAAAACCCTTTGGCCAGTATTAGGAAGTACAGTTAGCATAAGTGAAAGCATTTCCCTTGTGCAAAAAAGAAGACAACGTTTCCCTTCTCCTAATCATTTACCCTGGTTCAGAATTGCATGGAGAGAATTTATATATTTATTTTGCCCAACTTCTTACTGTGATTGCACTGATTCAACGTTTTTGTAGTATAGTCATATTACTATTAACAGGGGTTACAGTACATTGTTACATGGGCAAAGTCTGGACGCCTTAAAGTCATCAGATTGTAAAGTGTTACACAAAGAGCAGCCATCTCAGGCTCTGACCTTAACAGTAGAGTTTCCTCATCATTCTTTCTGGAAGAGACTCTTCACGTTTTGTAAATGTATGAGGCAGTAGAGAATGGGAGCCTTTGCCACCTAAGATGATAATTATAATGCAATAGCAGATTTCCATCTGCAAAAGAAACCTTTCTTTTTCAAACTTCCTGCAGTTAAATTGAAGGAGTGCGTACGTTGCTGACAAACACGTGCATGAATGTAAAATGTTTATGAGGAAGATACTTTCTTGCTACTGGATGGATCCCGTTAGTGATTAGCATTACAACAATGTTCAAATGCATTTCATATCATTATAAAGTTCCCACCAGATTATATTCAGTTTTAACATGAAGACATCTGATTAAAACAACAGGAGACACCCAATGAAGTCCATTGCATTTCGGATCACCTTGATACTTGATCAGGGAACTGTCTAAGAATAATATACACAAATGTGTACAGTATATGTTAAAAGGCAGAATGCTAAGCAATCTTTTCAAACAATAATGTGAAAAAAACCATCACAACCATACCTGTCCATAAGATGTTGATGTGTAAATAAGGCAGCGATCTACTATTTCCAAAGAAAACAAAAAAACCCGAATTAATCTTTATAATGTACAAGCCAAAATCAGTACCATCCAGTAAAAGGTAAGGGAGAATTACAAAAAAAAAAAAAAACTCACAATAAGTTAGCTGTAGGATATTTTGTGTAAATTTGGGGTTTGGCAGTATTTTCTTGCCGCTAAAAGATGAGCGGTAGTTTGGTAATACTTATCCTTGCGTTTATATGGGTTTGGCCTCATATCATTCTAGTGACCATACTCGGTTGCATTATATTGGAGAATCTAGAATGTGTACTACTGGCAGTATGTTGTGGTAATAGGTTATTTAGTGGTGAGCATAGTTTCCCTTCCCTACTTTATAACCCCATCATATACAAAACCTTCCTTACTATTATAATACTCCTAGTGATCTATAGAGAGCCTTGGACCTACATCAAATAAAAAAAAAAAACTCTTTTACATAGAGTGTCATATACCATCGGTGGCTCGTATCACAGGCTTATCTACACCAGTGATCTATGCCCATAGATATATATTACAATCCCCCAAACAACATGCAAGGGAACACACACATACACACACACACACACTTATTTTATAACAGCTTATTCTGTTTGTTATTCTAACAGAAAATTATATTGTGCCTCCTATTGTGATGAATATATGTATATTGGCCTCTGCCAAGCTTCTTGTAAGCCACTTGCGAAGAAATCCTTGTTGGAAGGTCCCGAACTTAGAATCAATGTAAGCCGCCATTTTAGGTCAATCCGCCATTTTAGGTTCTCTCTGCAAAGTCACCCTGTGAGCTAAAATGGTGGACAGTGTCATTCCGAAAATGTAACATGACCGTCTTGACCTCTATGTATAAACGAATGTGTAACTTGCCTGCAGGCCACTTGTTAAGGTCATGAACTGAGACCTTGTCCTTCGTTGACCTGTGTTTAAAGGATTAGTCGTGCCAATGAAGCTAATCTGTGAGCATATGTTACGAACAATGTACTCAAATACTGAACTGAGAACATTTGCTTAAGCTACATTGTATAGATGTTTGAGAAGGTCTCTATAAGAAATCCTAAAGTACAGTGTTGCCATTGAGGCTTGTTGGCGAATGTATTAAAGGCAAACCCTAAGTGTACAGATGTGTGAACTCGGCACGAACCCTAGATCTGTAATGTATTAACAAATATTAACTGTGAAATGGGTTGGACAGCATGTTTTCAAAGGTTTATAAGGTGTGACTATTCTAATGTACAATCCCACTCACTGAGCACACCGAACCATGCTGGAGTTTGTTGTGTTGTACTGAGGGCCGATAGCTATCTGTTGTTTTGTCCTTTGAAACTGTTCAGTATAAAATAAAGATCTTTGTATGCTCCTTTGTAACCCGTGTTCGGTGTATTTCCTTTTGGGGGTACTCAGCCTCGATAATTTCTCTTTGTTTTCACAATTCTAGCTACATGGGCAAATTGACAAATGTACTACCTAAAAAAAAATGATCTTCCCTGTGTCACAAATGCTATTCCAAATGCAATAAGAAGAGAAAGAAAAAAAAAATCTCTCTACTCGACCTGCTTTTGTATATTGTTTGTATTGTAAACAAATGCAATTCACAATAAACATCTTACCATGTACATTGCATCGTTATGTGTAACAAAAAAGAAGAGAATAAAATACAGAGACAGAGCAAATTCACTTTGTAACATTATAACATGATGAATTAAATGCAGGGGATTTCTTTTGGCTACTCTGCCTTAATGTTATTTTTAGATCGCTCATTCGTACAACAGCACACATTGACCTCACTTAACTGTCTGCTTACCCAAAATATTTGTAGCTCTCTCCCACACACGACCATCCTTCACTCGCCTCAGAAGAGCAGCCCCAGCCAACGAACTGCTCCTGTTAATCTTGGATGTTTGGAATGTGCAGCGAGAACAGAGGGTTCTCCAGCCAGTGCTGGGTGGGACCAGGCGCATCTGTCTCAGAGCCCAGTCATCCCAAACTAATTTCTCTCTGACAGTCTTCCCCTCAGCAGGACTCTGCACCTACCCACTTTGCCTACATGACCTCTCTGCAGACACTTTTCTCCAATCAGTTTGGAAGGCAGCATCACCCTTCACTGTTATACAATAGGATCTTTGCTCAGGGAGCAACTGTATCTAATATTGTTTCTAATATCGTTTCCCGGTATGCAGGCTTTCTGCTTTCTGCAAACAGAACATGAAGAGAAGAAAACAAAAATACGCAAGTGCACTTTTAAAAACGAATTTTCTTTTCACCTCATTTTGCATACAGGGATTACATTATAATGTTAAGAAGTTAGTTAAGCAAGTGCCTGTTTGCCTGCACGACATGCTGACGGACTGGACTATGAACTTTCTTTCCTTTTCCTTTAAGGGCTAACCCCGCCCCCAGCTCCCAGAATCCCTCAAAAGGGCCGGGGCGCGCGCACGACACGCGCGCACTAGCAAGTGCCGACAAGTGCCTGTTTGCCTGCACGACATGCTGCTGGACTGGACTATGAACTTTCTTTCCTTTTCCTTTAAGGGCTAACCCCGCCCCCAGCTCCCAGAATCCCTCAAAAGGGCCGGGCCGCGCGCACTGCGCGCGCGCACTAGCAAGTGCCGACAAGTGCCTGTTTGCCTACACAACATGCTGCCAGACTGGACTATGAACTTTCTTTCCTTTTCCTTTAAGGGCTAACACCGCCCCCAGCTCCCAGAATCCCTCAAAAGGGCCGGGCCGTGCGCACCCCGCGCGCGCACTAGCAAGTGCCGACAAGTGCCTGTTTGCCTGTTCACCAGGCGCTGGGGGCTGGAGGCGGGATGCTGCAAATTTAGCAGTTAGACTCTTTTCACGTAGGAGGTTGTGTTTTCAATCTCCGTCACATTCACTACTCGGCTCTGTTCTAGGGATCTGTATTGTTCACCAAAAGAAAGGATTACGCATGCGAGAGGTATGAAAACATTGTTTGAAAATATACCTTCTTTTTTTCTTGAAATGAAATGGTCCCGCAAGCTTGGATTCCTATAAGCGTGCTAGAGCTTTAGAAAACAGCTTAAAGTCAGCTGACGGTAGTTAGCTTTAAATGTGCATTTATGGACAGACTTACGGGATTGTTTGTTGTTCTGACACATCTCTTGCCACCTGCTAGAAAACTTTTCAAAGCTTGCACTGTTTAATGGATGTTCAGTGATAAATCCGTAGGGACATTGTTGGTCATTGTCTCTTTTACCAAAATGATGTTAAGCTGAAAAACACTCGACTACCCGATTACCCGCAGCTGTTTAAACTTTCTTGAGTGTGCTGGTAACCGTCTATACTAGAGTCTGCTGAGTTAGCAAGTTAATTGGAAAACGGTTCCTTGTAAATCATTACATGCCGGTTGCAATTGGACGCATGTGTTTGATTAACTATGTTCGCTCGATTTATAGGCACATGACTAAAGTATTCTTTGTTAAATAACAGGGATTTCGCTTACCCACAGCCATTGAAAGAGGGCTCTTAATTAATTAATAGATATTGTGCCTACTTATTGGTTTAGGTGCTTCATGCACACTCTACAATTAATTATTAGCTCTAAATACTTATATAATTCAAAACTATTCCGTTTAAACAGTATATTCACACAAGAATAAAGAAGACATAAAGAAAAAGACTATATGCTCCAAAAAGGACTTAGCTTTAGGTCCAATAGTATTTAACACACAGAGAAGTACCTTCTTAAAGGCGATGGCGTTGCCCCTGCCACCTTCCCCCAACCCAAGCACAAATCTTCATGATTATGGTGTAGATAGCGAACCCCCACAAAGTACTGATGTGGAACTTGCAAAAATTGCAGACGAAATGGAGGTGGTCAAGAGCAAATGGGAGGAAGTAGTGCCTCCCCAATCACAGCTCCTCTTTGACGATGAGGTAGAGGGGGGGAGGTCAGCCGAAAGAATCCTCTCAAGATCGGCGCCTAAGCTTGGAAAGTTTAGATACTCAAAGCAGTCCCATGGCAGACACCCCTCTTATATTCACTACGGGTAGAATAACACAACTGGCTTTGATGGGCGAACAAACAGATATCCCACAAGATGAAAGACTGGGGAAGGGCCTTCCCAAAGATTGTAATTTTAACAACGCTATTATAAAGGACCTTTATAATAGTTACACTTTGTGAACTAAAAGAGTGGCTTCAGAAAGAAATCTCCAAACAAACATTGTGCTTGGAAAACATGAATGAGAGAATAAAACTGATGGAACTTCGAAGTGGTAATGTAGGCATTTTGGAAGCCAATATAGTAGATCTTGGAAATGAAGTGATAAATACAAAAGGAGTTGAAAACTGCAAAGAAGTAAATAGACCTCTCAAACAGAATGATAGACCCATCCCCGATTTAGGATTAACTCCACAATACATTGAAGAATTGGGTGAAATGGGGAAAAATAAAGAGGCAGAATACCGTGATCTAAAATTAATGGTAACTAAAAATGCGAAAAAAAGGGGAAAAAAAACAGAGAGTGCTAAAAGCAGCTGAATTAAAATCTGGAAAGGCATTGTCATTGAAATTCCTACGGAATATAGGAAAGGGGTTAACTGGTGAACAAGTAATTGGTGATATTACTGAAGAGACAAATAAAGAAGCGTCTAAGGAAGGGGTCCCTACCCAAAATGGCCCTCAATACGAAAATTCAGAAATAAGACAACAGGATGCATTAAAAGGGAAAAACTTAGACAAAAATGAAGGAAGATATGGGCCTAAAAACCTTGAAATAACAGCCAAAGATTCGATTAAGGGAAATAAAATCGGGAAAAGCACGAATATGGCTAAAGAAGGAAAACAAATAATTGATCTATCTAAATCTCCATTAAAAATTAAGGAAGTAAGAGCAGTGTATGACATCTTCAAACCCTCCATACCCGCACCCGTGACACACGAATATACTACTCCTCATAGTAATGGGAGGGATAGTATATGGGAAATAAGCGGTGACATGGAAAAAGAAGAAGAATACAGATACCCTAAAGGTAGAGAAAGACAAACGTATGAAAGTAGTAATGAAAAACAAAACGATGGAAATGTAGAAACGTCAAAAGAAGTGGAAAAAATAAGTGTAGAAGAAAGTGTCAGGAATATAGTAAGGGAGATACTGAAAGAAAACAATTGGAGCGATCCCCCACCCACTATAGGAACTACAAGTGAAGAACCTAGGAATAAGAGAACAGAAGGAGGTAGACACGCATGAAGGGTCAAGAGCTATGATGGAAGAGACTGAATTATACCCTAACAATGGCAACTATTGTAATTTAAATGATCCAATGAATGGTGGTGGTGAAGATAATTACAGAGTGAGAGCCTGGAAACTCCGTAAACCCAAATATCCTAATGCACTCGCCTTGGTTTTACAATATCTATTTGAGGAAGGAAGTCCAGTTTCACTCAATAGGAGGACAATTTTGGACCTTTTCGATGAAATACCTGCACTCAGATTAATTACATCTGAAGATATACAACTTGTTGATTTTATTCACGGCTGGAGATATGACTATGTTAGGCTGGTGATCTACTCTCCATTAGTTAGGAACATCATAATGAAGGAGTCAGATAGCTTCCACAAATATGGTTATGATGTTGGAATATGGGAAATGGAAAAGGAAGTGAGAGAAGATAAAAATTATTCTCGTTGGAACAGAGATAAATCTGCAAGACAGGAGGTCAATCATATAGACAAAAGTGAAAATCTGAAATTAAGGAGAGTGGCAGAGGTTCTTGAAGACACAATTGCGCAATGGAGAGCCCTAACCCAACCTCTTTAGGCCTGATAGCAGTATAAAAGTTTTGAGCTGGAATTCCAGGGGAAATAAACATTTAACAGGTAACAGTGAATTGTGTGCGTCCCTTAAACTGTCAGATTTTCTCTTCCTACAAGAAACTTGGCTTACTGAGAACCTCTTGTGGGATGGTTTTATAACCGTTTCCATCCCGGCTAAAAAGGGCCTTTTAGACAGACCTAAAGGTGGAATAAGTATTCTGGTAAAGAAAGCAGTTGGCTTGTTAAAATTAAAGGAAGAGTGTGACATATACGGCGAAATTCTCGGCACAGTATGGACTAGTACAGGGGGAACAAATAAAGAAATCCTCCTCCTGTTGAATGTTTACAGAACCAGGAATTCCAATATCTCAGTAATTTTAGCCAAACTTGATATACATCTACATGAAGGATTTGGCAAATATGGTGATGTAAGTATAATACTTGCTGGTGACTTCAATGCAAGTTGTAACTTGTATGATATGGAACTTTTGGATTGTTTTCTGACTGACCTTCAACATGTTGAAAAAGCTAAAAGGAAAAAAGTGGAAGGTGGTATGTGGTTGAGTTGGGCTTCAGGTTGGGGGCTGCAAAGGTTAGAAAATTACAAATCTACCTGGAATGCGAGGGCTGTCAGTTCAGAGATTGACTTTATCTTTCTTTCCGTGAATATCTTTGATAAAGTAAAAAACTTTCAGGTGAAACAAATCAGCTTGAGTGATCATTCGATGTTAATGTTAGAATTGAAATGGCAATTGTATAATCCTAATCGGAGTGACAAAAATGTATGCAATCTTACTGCTACTCATAGAGGAACCAGTGTTCGTTGGTCTGAGAAAAAAATGAAGGATTTTAATATGTGTATGTTGACTGAATTTAACACTTGTAAATTAGAGGCCAAGATTGAAAGATACTCAGTAAAGGGCTTTCTGGTATATCTGAAAACTGTTTTAGATGCAAATTCCTCACCCATGTCTAATCCTAATAGAAAGTATAAACATGCATATTCTTTAGAAATTAGAATGAAAAAAAATGAACTCCGAAGGGACATAAGGAAAATCACTAAGAGCTCTACCTTTTGTATGAATGATGTTGAAAAATTTAAGAAGCTAAAGCAGAGGTATACTAATTGGTTAAAACTAGAGCATATCCGTATTACCCAAAATAGATGGACAAGAGATGCTAGAAACCCTTCGGGGTAAAAACTCCAGGGCCTTTTGGGAACTCATAAATTATAAAGAAGAACTGAATTTGCAAAAGATGGCAAATCCTATATCTGAAGAGGTTTGGATTCAATACATTGAGCACATGTATACAACAGAAAGTGCTGTAGAGTCCCCGCAACAATCTGAGAAATAGGATTTAGTTATCGCCATAGATACTATTGAGGAAAAAATAAAGAATTCTAATCCTGGACCGAACAAGCTAACTAATAACATATTGCGCACTCCATATATATTTGGGCAAAGATTCTTTACATCCAATTCCAGGATTAAGTCACAAACCATTCCTAAGTCCTGGAAGCTATCTTATATGTTGCCAATCTTTAAAAGGGGCACTAGGTTGGAACCTCAGAACTACCGGACACTTAGTATTATGGATGCTGATTCCAAAATATTTTGTGCTGTTATTCTTGAAAATCTCAATGACTGGATTCTTGAGAAGAACATACTCGACCACAGAATAATAGGATTCCGTAAAAACATGGGTACGGATTGTGGAGGACTTTTGATAAAATGTCTGCAAACACTCGCTTGGAAATCTTTGGATGCACCCATTTATGTTGCACCCATGGATTTAAGCAAAGCCTTTGATTGTGTAAATAGAAATCTCCTGTGGCAAAGGCTTGATAGTTACGGAATTTCTAAGGGGTTATTAAGCATTATTATATCAGTGCATAATGAATCCAAAACACAGATTAGGTTGGATTCTGAGGGCCTACTGTCTAGAGAGTGCTCTGTCGAGAAGGGCATTAGACAAGGATGTATTCTTGGACCCACTTTATATAATCTGTACATTGCAGGCGTAGGAATGGCATTGGATGCTTCAGGTTTGGTGGCACCTAAGATTGGGAAACTCAAAATTAGCTGGGTGAGCTATGCAGATGATTTTCTGCTCATAGACTCGACTCCGGCTGGTCTTCAAAAACTGATCACAACTTTTGGTAATTACATGTTGGGAATGGAATTAAATATTAACTCAGGTAAATCTGTGGTTATTTAGCTTACAAAAGGATCTGTAAAAAGTGGTAAAACAAGGTTTGTGTGGAACTGGGATAGCGAGAAACTTATGGTAAAATACAACTTTCAATTCCTGGGTTATCCCGTTGTAGCTAAGTATAGCAAAATCTTCTTGAATAATTATCTGAATTCAAAAGCCAACAGCATGCTAATTCAAATAGTCATTTAAAAGTCATTTTAAAGTTGCTTTGAGATTCATTGGTGCTATCCACATTTGACTCGAATTGCAACCAAAGCATATAGCAAACTTAGCATATAGTAAATTGCATGTAACTTCCTTGTGTGCTTTACTGACATAGTGTGAGAAAGTGTATTTTACTTAATGCGCAGTTTGACTGCAATTTCGATTACTTTCCTACTCGTGCTGTCTGGGCAGTGAAACTACACTTCTCAGCAGCCTTGTAGTTTGTGACTGCTTCATTAGCTCAAACCTGGCGCGAACACGCCGGCACGAATCGGGGCAAGCCGGTCTGTGCCGGTCTGGCCGGACTACAAAGTCCACTTGAGTCAACTCCTACTCAGGAACCACCTTTTTAATGTTGCTGTGTTTTTGCCGTTTTTGGTAATTTTAAAAGTCATTTAAAAGTCATTTTAAAGTTGCTTTGAGATTCATTGGTGCTATCCGCATTTGACTCGAATTGCAACCAAAGCATATAGCAAACTTAGCATATAGTAAATTGCATGTAACTTCCTTGTGTGCTTTGCTGACATAGTGTGAGAAAGTGTATTTTACTTAATGCACAGTTTGACTGCAATTTCGATTACTTTCCTACTCGTGCTGTCTGGGCAGTGAAACTACACTTCCCAGCAGCCTTGTAGTTTGTGACTGCTTCATTAGCTCAAACCTGGCGCGAACACGCCGGCGCGAATCGGGGCAAGCCGGTCTGTGCCGGTCTGGCCGGACTACAAAGTCCACTTGAGTCAACTCCTACTCAGGAACCACCTTTTTAATGTCGCCGTGTTCTTGCCGTTTTTGGTAATTTTAAAAGTCATTTAAAAGTCATTTTAAAGTTGCTTTGAGATTCATTGGTGCTATCCTCATTTGACTCGAATTGCAACCAAAGCATATAGCAAACTTAGCATATAGTAAATTGCATGTAACTTCCTTGTGTGCTTTGCTGACATAGTGTGAGAAAGTGTATTTTACTTAATGCGCAGTTTGACTGCAATTTCGATTACTTTCCTACTCGTGCTGTCTGGGCAGTGAAACTACACTTCCCAGCAGCCTTGTAGTTTGTGACTGCTTCATTAGCTCAAACCTGGCGCGAACGCGCCGGCGCGAACTCGCCGGCGCGAATCGGGGCAAGCCGGTCTGTGCCGGTCCGTGGCCGGACGTGTTGGCGTTGGCAGAGTCAGGTTTGGCCTCCCTTCATTTTCTGTCCGATAGAATATCCCTCTGGCCTTTAGAGCACTTTGGAGTTTCGTGTTTATGTAAGGTCAGACTACGCAATGGCAGCATTAAAAGTAGCAAGCGAAGTTGGGCTTCATGAATGCAATAGAGCAACAAGTAAGGAGGTGGGGGGAATTACTGACACTGATTTACCACGAGAGTGTGTGGAGAAGTTTGCTGAACTCAAGATTGGTTTACTTAACACACGCTCCTTACCTAAACATGCCTCTAATATTAAAGAGATGATTATCTCCAATAATTTCGACATTTTCTGTATAACCGAAACCTGGCTTAAGGACCCAGTGGGGCCTACTTGTGAACAGGCTATCCCTAACGACTACACTATTTATTTTGAAAACAGAGTGCAGGGTAGAGGAGGTGGGGTGGCAATCATTGCCAAAAACAGTCTCAAACTTTTCAAAGTGACATTAGGACTCAGTGGGTGCGAAACATTGCATCTTAAACTAGTGTTTTCACCCAACAACTGCTTAAACCTAATAGCAATTTACAGACCACCTGCGTTGGTTTCAGAGTTCTCGTCGGAACTCTGCTCTTACTTAAACACCCTGAGTACTGCTAATGCATCCACAGTTGTTATGGGCGACGTGAATTTTTGGCGAGGCAATAAGAAGGATAAGGGTGCCATTGCTTTGGAAAAAGCTCTGAATAACTTGGATTTTACCATTCTTAACAAGGAACCTACTACTCCGCAGGGCAACCAGTTAGACTGGTTGTGCCCTCACAACATATCATTACTAAACTGCAGAACATCCCCTTGCATTTGGAGTGATCACCACATGATATCAGCTAACTTAAAACTACCACACTATGTATATATACCAAACCCCCACATCAAAGTAGCCAAGAGAGTTTTTAAAAATTTGAATGTGCTACTCCTTAAAGCCTGCACGGATAAAATAGTGGGTTCTTTTCAGGATCAGGATTCCTGCATTATCCTCCTGGATAAATATAATAAGCATCTCACTGAATTAGTGGAGGCAGAAGCTCCGCTTACCTCGAAATTAATTAGGAAAAATAACAACAGCCAAAAATGGTTTACTCCAGAGCTTCATTCTTTGAAGAGGGAAAAACGGACCTTAGAAAGGAAATGGATTTCAGACAAAGCCGCGGAGAGCAAAATTATCTGGAAAAAAAAGGACAAGGAATATAGAGATAAGATTAAATCAGTAAAGGCCGACTTTTTCAATTGTGAAATTGAGCTTGCAGAAAACAAGACAAGCAAGCTTTTTGATATTCTGAAGAATATTGAAAAGCCTGACTCTCTCACCCCTCCATTTACGCCATCTGAGGAGGATTGTAATATGGTTTTAAATGCCTTCCAAGCAAAAACAGAAAAAGCAAGACAGAATATTATCAAAGCTAGATCCTCTGCTAATCTAGACACCTGCCTTTTAGTAACAGATAATTCTGCCAGAGAGCAGTCTTTTAAATTTAGCTCCATCTCAGAGTCAGAGATGTTAGAGGTACTGAATAACATGAAGCCAACCACTTGTGCAGAAAATATCCTGCCTCCAAACATCATTCTACAACATAAAGACATCTTCGCTCCTATTCTACAGAGAATAGTGAACTCATCTTTTCAAGAGGGCATAGTGCCTAGAGATCTTAAGAAAGTTACTATTACCCCTCTAGTTAAAAAAGCAGGTCTGGATCCCAAAGACCCTGGGAATCTCCGTCCAATAACTAATTCGAACTTTGTTCTTAAGTTATTGGACAAGGTAGCTACACAACAACTGCAGCAGTTTGTTGAGAATGAGGAGATCCTGCATCAACAACAATCTGGATTTAGAGCATCCCATAGTACGGAAACTGCCATGCTGGACCTGCAGAACCAGATGCTCAGTTTAATGGATAAAAGCAAGTTGGGAGTACTTATGCTTTTGGATCTAAGTGCCGCATTCGATCTGGTGGATCATCGCCTTCTTATCAAGGCGCTTAGAGAGAATGTGGGTTGCTCGGAAGGAGCCATTGATTGGCTCTTGTCTTTCCTCTCGGATCGCCAAGCAAGAGTACATTGGGGCAGTAGTTTTTCCGATCCGTATGACATCTTATTCGGAGTCCCACAAGGGGCCAGTCTGTCCCCCAGGTTGTTTAACATATACATGCGCACATTGTGCAGTCTACTGGTGAATGCGGGGGTGTCGTTTACTAATTACGCAGACGACACCCAACTCATTCTGGAACTGGGTGGCAGCCACTATGATTCAGACAGTGAAATAATAGCCAGGGTTTATAAGATAATCGACGATTGGATGCAGACAAACTGGATGTGTCTGAACGACTCTAAAACCGAGCTGATGCTGTTTGGTTCAAGTCATCAGCTAGCGAACTTGGGGGCTGAGTATAAATCGTTTAAAATCAAGAATGCCACTATCCAGGTGGTCCAGAAAGTGAAGACCCTGGGAATAATGGTCAACTCACAGGTGGATTCTCATGCCCAGACTAGCTACCTACAAAAAAATATGGCATATTACTTAAGGCTCATGAAAGCCATTAGGCCGTTTCTTAATGAGGGTAATATGGCCACCGTAGCCAGGGCCATTATACTATCAAGGCTTGACTATGGCAATGCCCTGTTATTAGGGGCCTCCTCTAAGGATGTTTCTAGTTGTCAGGTGCTTCAGAACAACGCGGTTAGGCTGGTAAAAAATCTGAAGAAAAGAGATCATGTTACTGCAGAGAGAATAGCCTTGCATTGGCTCAGAGTGGAGGAGCGTATTAAATTCAAAGCTCTCTGCCTGGTGCATAAATGCCTGTACGGCTCTGCTCCTGAGTATCTGAAAAAGGGCTTAGTGCTTCATACCCCCAGTAGGAATCTTCGTTCAAAGGGTAAATGTCTGTTGATCGTCCCCAAGTTTAAATTGAAATCTGGGCTGGGCAGTTCCTTTTTGGTGCAGGCCCCCAGCTTGTGGAACAGTGTTCCAGAGACACTCAGAACCGTTACCAACCTTACTGTTTTTAGGAAAGGGTTGAAGACTCATCTTTTCAGATGATGAACTGGGATACGGGGGATTATGACCACCTCATGGCTTAGCGCAGACGTTCCTATTGTATTGTTTTGTTTTTCGTTGTTTGCCTAAGCGCCCTGATGCCCACGGGCTATCGGCGCTATACAAAAAATAGATACATACATACATACATACATACAAATGAAGAGAGTGGACAATAAGTTTGGGAAATTCTCCCTTGAACCATGCGGAGAATTCTACAGAAGTAAGCTACTGCCCTCTATTATGTATGGTACTGTATTCTGGCCAAACACGATGGAGTCAGTATATAAAGCGATTGAAAGCAAAATCTGGAGATCTATACTATTTTTTCTGCCTAAATATATCCCCATAGAGGCTATTAGATATGAACTGGGCATACAATCACTTGTTAGCTTGATTCAGTGGAAGAAACTTTGTCTCTTGAACAAATGAGAACATTCTAAAGATAGAACTTTGTACTACCTGCTCAGAGTGAATGATACCGATGGATTTATATCTCAGCTTAGATCAGAATGTGAAGTTATACTCCAAGAAATAGGTGCTTCTTTGGAACTACTGGGGAAAAATCCTAATTTGGTAAAGAAAAGACTCAAGCTGTTTGATTGGGAAAATACTTGTTTGAAAATTAGTTGCTCAAAGCTTTATACTCAAATTTTATCAGCTGGTAAAGGAGTAAGTGAAATGGAGCAATATCTAAAGAAATTTCTGAATAAAAAAATCAAAGTTGGTTTTATTAGATTTCGTATGAATGTGTTGTTGACTAATTAAATAATAAGTGTAAGAGCTAGACAACTACCCTTTAATGGATCCTGTAGATATTGCAAAGACAAGGGTGAAATTGAAACTTTACGCCATCTTATGACCGAATGTCACGAACTAGCAGATAAAAGGGAAATGTATTTTAAAGTTTATGTGTACAATGTATGGTTATTAAGGGATCTTTTATGGATTAAAATGTTACACGGAGATTCAATGTCTTTGACAATAAGAGTTTTAGCATTTATAAAACATGTGTGTGAAATAGAAATATAAAATACTGCAAAATGATTATGTATTGTATAATAACGATTGTTAATTCTGACATTTGCAAAAGTGTAAATTGTAAAAAATTGTAAATTGAGGATTTATAAGATTTTATAAGTTATGAATTGTTTCTTTTTTGTAAAAGTTTGTAAAAACTAAAACAAATAAAGAAAAAAAAAGTTAGTTAACATTAGTGATTAGTAATTGTTTATTAAATCAGTCAGTTATAAATAATGTACTCTCCTATTCATGAGGTATTCAAGAGAGGAAAACATTTTGGTGCACTTTTACATTTTGCAGTTTCACATTGAGCTTTTTTTGCTGCATTATAAATCCTATACCTGCATGCCACCCACAACCTATCCACCTGTTATACTGGCAACATAAAGATGGCTATATGTGTGCGTCACATTATTGCTGGCAACCAAATATGTTCCCATCACATTCAGTGAAGTGCTACACACTCCAAGGCGCTACAAATACTATAAAGCACTATACATTACTACATAGCCAAATGATTTAAGCCCATACTGTAATTAATTGCGTAAGATACTGTATAAGTGCCACCAAAATCAATCCAATAAACTAAATAATGGAGTGCACCAGGTGCAAGAAAAAGTAATAGCTGGGAGAAAAAGCAAACAACTCTCTCAATCCGTCCAAATCAGGCCAAGGAATGTAAGATGGAAAACCGCATGATTTACATATTTACTAAAACAACATTTCACAAAATTCTAACAGTCATTGGCTATTCTAATCAGAACCCTACAGAACCCTGTTCATTAGAAATTACCATTGGCTAATCCACTAGTTCTAGGACCGCCAAGGTTCAACCCATCAACTCAACGTCATCATCCTGGGCATCATCAACCCACTGTTTTATTGGTAAGCAGGTTTTTGCTGACCGTGATTAACAGTCTTTCCTTCATTGGTTGGCACAAATTAGGGTGGTCTTAAATGTTACATCCCTTTGAGGCAATCCAATTTACAACAGAGAGATAAAAACATGGTTTAAAGAAAGAACAAGTACTCCCATTTCACCTCGCATGTCCGTGCCCCAACAATCCCAGACAGTTCCCTAACTTTGAATTGCTCATTCTGCAACCCTCATCTCAATACATGTTGCCAACGCAGGTGCAGAGTCTTGTAATTAGGTCATGGGATAAATAGCTGTTTTAGAAAAAAAAACATGGTGAAGGCCCTGTGTGCAGAAAATAATTTCTTGCATTTATTCATCTCACTAATACATTCTACCATGGGTGCAATTAGGCATTAGGGGCACAGTGTATACAGCTTGGCTTTGAATGTTTGGCAATGTTACTACATGAATCCTTGTGCCCCTGGCAATCAAAGCTCTCTGTATTCATCAAGCTATCATCTGGAATGAAAATTATTGTTGCTTATCTGGTTTTGGAGTCCTGGAAACAGCTTATTCTCAAAGCTTCAGCTGACTCCATCCTATTTTCCCTTCTTCCTTGGCCTTTGCTCTCTGATGCTTTCCAACCAGAAGTGGAAAGGAAAACCTCTAATAAAACAGATAGATGGTGCAGCTTTGAATGGGGGCCTTCTCTCAAAATGGCCATGCCCTTGCTCAATTTTACAAACAAAACACCACAAAATCAATTTTCTAATATATAAAATATTCAGCTATATATGCCTGTGTATTCAACAACCTGGAGCTCCCTTAAGTGCAGCAAAACTAGTTCAGTGAAATGTGGCAAAAACAAATGATATACTACATGTGTTCATAATCCACATAATAACATGACACCTTTTCAAACCAAAGGCCTAAGAACCTTTACTAAAGGATTTTTCTTATTTTATGTTTCAGCTCTTGCTTGGGCAGAGTAGTAGGCAGTGCATGACGGTGCATCTGCCCTACCTGCACCATCATATTGCCCCTCAGGTTATTTTATGAATGAATAAACCTTCAGTCATCATTGTATCATGGGCATCATTTGCCACCCCTGCTCTGCACATCTCAAGCAAGCTACCTCCACGTGCTGCATACTCTTCCAATTTGAAAGTCATAAAAGAACACTCGCAATCTCCATCACAATGTACCCAATGAGGCATATCATACTCAGGGTTTCGGGGGTAAAAACATGTGCCATGGGGGCAAACAGGATGTTCAATTCTGACCATGCTGTGTTCCTTTTCCACCGTTCCATGGATCTGTCTGTGATAACAGCTGTGCTTGTGCTTTTCTATTCCCAACTCCTTTAAAATACCCCAAAACTAGTTTTAGGATGCAGAGGCTTTTGAGGAATATGAGAATAGGAACCAGCACCTTAAGATTATTGCCCAACCAGGCAGGAACCCAGCAGAACATCAGGTGATACCAATCTTCATCTACCTCTGGACCACTCTCCTTTTCCATAGTTGTGTGGACATTATGTAGGGCAGTTAAAGTGTCAGTCAAGCTGTCATGTTGCGCGTCATTTTCTGGCAAGTATGTACAGCAAGTTGTGCTTATTTCCACGCAAACGCTCCCTTCCATAGCAGTGAGGAGGTCAAGCACATATCTAGCACATTTCTAGTTTGGAGAGTGTTCAACCTAACATCCCTATCCTTTATAGAATTGAATCCTTTCTCAGTGGCAATTTCCAGCTGCATCAGCTACCACCTTGTAATCTGAATCCATTTTGAATTTGCAGCGACCTGTATACCAGGTGCAAGAAGAGATGTGAAAAAGACAGCCGTTTTGCTGAAGCACCTATACTTTGTAAGAATTTCTGCAAATCTATCAGAGGCTTACTGTGCAAAGTAATTCTCACTCTTATTCCTTTGTAATGTCCGAGAGCGGAGGGCCCACTTCTTAAAATTCACTTAATTAATGGCAGGATGTTTGGTGAATTATACAACAAGAATTTGTGGCATCACGAGTGGCGGTGAGTGCAAAATTATCAGTGAATGTGAACCACTCCAGTTCATTGATAGCTGCATATCAGCACAGGTGCTACGGGAGTAATAGTGTTCCATCAGTGCTGCGATTCCTAATTGCAATCCAGGCATGTCAATTGTACACCTACACCCTGTATTCCTATCTACATTCACTGTTCCATTATATCTGAAACATAAAGTAGGGTGTGTAAGTCTCTATGTTTAATGGTTCTTTCTTCTCTTCAATCCAAGTAATTAATTTGGCATACTTTCTCCACTCAGCAAGACATATGTTGTAAAGATGTGGAACTGTTTCTTTTGCCAATCCTGCAATTGTCTTTGCTCTTCACCCCATGAACCCCTCTTTCCATATCCCTCTGTGGAAAAGCTCCCCTATTATTTGCAATTGTAGGGAGGGCCATCTTTGGTACCAGCAGTAATCCTTTCTGTATCGAAAACATCTCTTTTTCTTCTAGTCCCCCTTTCACTTCCATTATCTTACACATGTATAACATCTTTTTATGCCAATAACCACTGAAATTCTAACCAAAGGAAAAAAAGAGAAACCTCAATAACTATAACTATACAAGGCACATTTTTCAGAAGTCCTTCACATCTCCTTTGATGTGTAGGGGGAAAAAAATAATCTCAGTCTAAAAATAGACCAATGGAATTGAAAACAGTCACATGCAACCTAACTACACTGTTCTTTCGCTTCACTCCTTCTTTTCTGAAAGTGCAGTGCTGCTATTGTCTCTCTTGACATCACCTACGTGCACCCATCCCTTTTTCCCTTGAAGTTTTACTCCATCTTGGGTTGCATTTTCAGCTTTAAAAGCCCCCACAAAGCGAGGCTTGTTCCAACGATGCACAACATTCTGAATCATCACTTTCTCTATGGGGTAGAGCTTTAGTGGCAGTATCAGTGCTTTTACACCTGGGTCTGCCCCAACTTCTCCAGTAGTTGCAGCCTTTGTGTCCAGGACTTATCTGGTTTAAAATAAACTTAAGAGAATTGGTCACGGCCCTAAAATATTCACGAAATTCATCACACAATACAGTTGCAGATCTGTGAGCATCAGAAAGTGAGCATGCAGGCATATGCTGAAGGTGCATTCTTCTGCGTGTAGCTATCTCATTCGGGTTATGGTGGTTCTCAGAACCTGGCTGATTTTGCAAAATGAAAAGAGCCAGCAGCAAGCAATGGAGCCAATTTGTGTGAAGTGTTGCATGTTGCTCCTTTAGCAAGTCACTGAGGGGTTCCACAACCCCATTGGCATCGGGTGATAAATTGAATTTCTGTTTAATGCCCAATAAATACGTTTTTTCCTTAAAAGGATCTTTGAAGAAATGCTGTCCGTTGTCAGACCGCAAAACTCCACATATTACCCACCGGGCAACACCTCACGTTTGAGGAATTCTGCTGCTGATTTGGCACTGGGGTGAGCTTTCACATTGTTTAGGGTGTGCCATGCAGTATATTGCTGACACACTGCACAATAGGTAATACATTCTGACACACGCTCCTGTAAATTGGGAATTTACCAGTTTTCCTTTTTATTTGCTGTACATACTCTTTGGATGTGTGTGCAGGATAAATTCATTTCTCATGGGCAATTCTAAGCATATCTAATGGCATAACAAGCTTCCCTGTAATGTTCTGTCTCCAAGTCAAATCTGTGGGTAATAAGGAACATCCCATCTTTGTGCATAATGTTTGCTCTTGCTGAGGTGCAGGTCCCTGTAATTCTATTGTTTGTGTCAAAGGTACAACATTCTAGGGTTCAGTAATTTAAACTTTGTGTTGTGGTACCTCTTTACTCCTTCCTACCAATTCCAATATATTTGTGAAATATGTCTTATTTTTGGCTGCTGTCTATGCTACGCCATTCCCCCGAATATCGGAGTATGGGCTGCCCAATTCACTACAGCTACTGTTGAAGGGATTGATAATGCATCAATTAGTTTGGAAAGTAACGGGTTAGGTTGCACAGGTGTGCCATCTGACCTCTTGAAGCCACCCCTTTTCCATTGTGAAAGGCCTAATGTACTGTAAATAGGACACATTTAGAGTTTGAATAAATAGTGACAGGTGTGTCTTTGTACATCTCTAATGTTGATATCAGTGATATTAGTTCAGTTGATTGTGGTGAATAGCATGAGGGCAATATTACTGTTGCTACTATCTGATACTCTATTTCTTCATAATCTACCACTGATGCTCCTGTATGCCTCAATCCCATGCTCTGATAAATCGGCAATGATCCATCAAAACTATCTCTCCCCCTCTTATGCATGATCCTGAACATGGAGTATCAGTATATCTCGAGCAATCATGTTTATAATCAATGTTCTCTATGGGTTCTGCAATAAAAGTTGCAGGATTGACAACACAGCACCTCACAATTTTAATAGAGGGATTTCAAAGAATCACCTCATAACCTATCGCATGCTGCGTGTTGATTGACCTTTCCAAAATTGCAAAAAGGGCATGTTCTACGTAAATAGTCCCTGAACAACCCATGTTAATTGTTGATTTCTCTTTTGTGAATGTTGCTGCTGTCAAAGCCTATTCACATGGGAAGTGTCCTTGCATTACAGGGTCCAAAAGGCCACTATAGTAGACCAGGTGCTTGTGCCCCACTGGATACTTCCGAGTGCGGACAGGTGTCATCATATAACCTTTAGAATGATAAAATAAGAAACATCATTTTTATAATTTGGCCTAGCCAGAACCGGGGCAGTACTGATCACATATTTAAGTTTGTGGAATACTTCAATCACCTTTACTGACCAAATCAGGATACTCTTTTACTTTTGTGCTCCTTTTAACTCCTGTAGGAAGAGTCTAGTGTTGGCAGTGTAATCAAAGATCCAGGATCGGCAATAGTTGCACAGTCCCAGAAATTGCTGCATTCTTTTTTTGCAGTGATTGGCTGTGGTGTGTTGTACATTGCTTCTGATCTTCCTGGTGTTATTCTCTTTCCAAATAAATGACTTCTTTCTGACAATATTGCTATTTATCCTTATACCCCTTTTCTACTAATAATGTCAAGAGCATCATTGAGACTTTACTGCACTGTTCTTTCTTGGTGCTACACACCAAAAGGACATCAACATATTGTATTACTACACTCTGTGTTTGTAAATTTCCCAAGTCCATTTGTGACACTCTAGTAAAAACAATGGATGATCCACAATACAGATGCGGTAATCAAGTGTTTTGAAATCTTTGCCTGTAATATGTAAATACAGAGAAACAATGATAGTCTGATGCAATAGTGCAGAAAATAAAGTATCCCCGAGATCAAGCACTGTGATCTATGTGGTGTCTGTAGGGATATTACACAGAATGGTGGCTGTTTTAGGTACCACCGGAAACACTGCCTCCACTATTTTATTCAAAGGGTGGAGGTTCTGCACACATCTCCAAGAACCACCTTACTTTCTTCACAGGATACACAGCTGTATTACATGGAGATTCTGCCAGTTTTATAACACACTTTTTCCATAATGTGACAATGGTTCCATATATTCCCTCATCTGTTTCCTTTGACAGGGGGTTCATTGCCCCTTGCTTTGGTTTAATTCTGATCACTACTACTCCCTTCTAAAAACTTACATTGTGGGTGTTGCTGGTCCATAGCTTTTTAGGCACCCCCCACCCCAAATCTTCCTGAACGTATGGTGATAATGTTTTGGCTAATAATACCTTCTGGGGAACCACTCTGTACTCTAATGTCAACTGATAGGGTATGCATGTGTCGAAATTAATCTCCCTTTCGTCATCATCATCATCTTTGAAAAGCTGTTTGTCAGTCAAATCAGTCAAGTGCAATGTTGGATCAAACCACAAAATGCAGCGCCACTCAATGCCATCCTCATCTGTCCTGTGTCCTGTGTATTATCTCTATCTTCCTTTGCAATGGCTGTTTCTGTATGCACAGAATGTACTGTCTCACCCAAGGTAATATTTCCCCCTGCTTTAGTTTAATTCTGAATTCTCTTATTTCCATTAAAACATCTACATTGTGGGGGTTGCTAGTCCATGGCTTGTTAGGCACTCTCCCTAAATCTTCCTAAAAGTGTGGTGATAATGTTTTCATCAATAATACCTTCTGGGGAACCTCTGTGCTCTACCGTCAATGTATAGGTTATGCCTATGTCAGAATCATCTCCATGTCATCATCACCATCTTGGAAAAGCTGTTGTCAGTCAAATCAGACAAGTGCAATGTTGGATCAATGCACAACATGAAGCACCACCCATTGCCCTCCTCATCTGACCTGTATAATTTCGCTCTTCCTTTGCAATGTCTGCTTTTAAATGCACTATAATAACTGTACCAGATGGAATCTCTCTAAAAACCTCTGGTCTATATAACAATTCTGTGGGCAAATGTAATATGTTTTTTTAATTTCTGGGCACCCATCCTATTACCACCTGTATTCCATAGGGAAATAAATCTGGGTGAACTGGAACTCCTCTCAAAACATTGTGACCACAAAATGCCTGTATCACTACCGTGTGTATAGTGTATACCTGGAGTAGAGCACACTATACTCGTTTCAGTAAAAGCCGTGGTCATGTTTAGCTTACTCATAATGTCCTATCCAATATGTTGGCTGGTATGTTTTGGGAATACAGCAAAAGTGCTGTTATTTCTTGTGTACCGATTGTCCTGGGCAAATCTTCTTTTAAAGGAACCAATAGTATAGCCCCAGAGAATCCCTACGTATCTATTATCTTGTCTGACAATGGAAACCGTCCCTCCCTGATACAGGATTTGGTGGCCCCTGTGTCTGCTAGAAAGGAAAATGTCCTGTCTCCTATATTTACTCCCACCTGGGGTTCCTCTTCTGGGTCAGGGGCCACTGACAGTACTGGCCACATCAGCAGGCTCTGTGGGATGTCCTAGTGTGGTTACGTATTGGCACTTGGGAATGGAAAAGGGTTTCATCCACCACGTTGACCCCACCAAAGTACAGTACAACATCTGTGGTATCACATTTATTTTCCACTGCTGGGTTGATTTCAGTGTGTGTGTGCTTGGAGGCAGTTTGGTGGTTGCTGAATCTAGAGCTGCTGTATTGTAGTGAGAGATGCCAGGGTAGGAGGCCGAAATTGCTGCTGTTGCTTCAAATATGTTTTCAGCGTGGGATACTTCATCAGTTAAGGCTGCATTATATTACACACATTCGCAAAGCAATATTGTGTCTGTTGTTGCATGGGATTTTGTATGTTACAGGTGTGCTGTGTCTGGTACCTCAGGTGATAAGTAAATATATTATATGCTGGGTCACCCCTTTGACCATAGGGCCACGAACCATAAGGTGCTACTCCTCTATCCCAGCATGCTCGGGTAAAAAGTCCCATTCTACCAACTTCCAACACTGTGCTCTAAACCCTCCCAATACACCAAATATATGTCCTCCACCATCAGTTCCACCTCCAAATCCACCTCCCAGCCCCTCTGAAAACTCTCCCTCCTGAGGTAATACATCATATCTCGTCTCCCTTTAATATATCCCACTAGTCCGACTTGCTAATAATCCTATTCATACTGTCCCTCAACAGGGTTAGTGATTACTGCCCCTTGCATTGTAAACTTATCTAATTTATTCAGTACCAATTTTGATTCTTCCTTCTCTCTCTGTTCCACCTTATTCTTCTCGCTCTCCTGCTTCAATCTACAATAATGAACTATATGTGATTGGATTTTGGGCCACGCCCTCATACCTAATATTTTGAGAAATTTCGCTTGGACACCAGCATGGAGACCTTGACACAATATGTGGTAAACTATGGAATATTCTTATCCCATTGTTCCCTTTTTACTAAGCGTCACTTTTCCTACATGTCCTCTATGTATTGGGCAGGTTCTGCATCTACCTGTATTTTGATTTCCAAACATTTGTTTGGCAGTTATTAAATGGCGAGCCATCACATGCATTCTTATTCAATGTCATTGTCACTCTGTGTACCCTTCCCTCTTCCACATATCGTCTGCTTGTTCCCCCAATAGGTAGGATAACAAGCTTTCCATGTCTCTTACAGCCAGAGTGATACCTGCTTTCCTTTTTATCTAATGCATAAATCGATGTTCCAGCCCCTGCTGTGAAAGACAGAAAATTGTTCATTACATTTTCTTTATCAATGTGGGGCCACAAGATATAATGTGATATTCCCAGACCCTTCTGTTATAGGGGGAACGGTATACCCTGCTTCTTACACAATGGTTTGGTCCCTTTTTTCTTTCCTGTCACTAGAGTTATTCAACCCAGTAGTCTTCTAAGTCTGTCTGTGTAGGGTGTTCCTCTCCTGTCATCCCTTGGGGATGCATCCATTGGGAGTTTGTCTATTTGGAGTTTGTGCCCTGTGTCCTCAGTCTCCCAATCTTCCTCGCCATCCCCGTATACAGTGTCATAATCAATACTATTGCAGGGTGGTTCCACACCTAGTGAATTCCCTCTTTCTCTGTTTAACTGCTTATCACTACCCTGCAATCATGCTTGGGTGTTCTGAAACATTTTGCTATCAATTTTAAACATTACCTGTCCTGCCCTCCACTTGTCTGGCCCTATCATTGAGCGCTCTGTCCCTCCCCTTGCACCTGCTTTCCTCTCACCAGCACCTCATGTGTTGTCTGTAATTCTGCTTCTAAATTTCGTCACACACCATTTTCTACTTGTAAAACAAGCAGAACTCTAGTAGCATCTTTTAGGGGTTATGACAAATCCTTACTATCTTCACCTCAGTGTATATAATGGGGATTGATATAGCCAACAGAGGGCTCAAAGTAGTAATGTCTGGGAAAAGGACCCATAAATGGGAGGGGCAGTGGCATTTCTCATTATTTCGCTGTGTTTCATGATCACTTTCGTTGCCCTCATCTTCCTCAAACATCTTCCACAGCTCAAGAATGCTTAATCTACTCCTAAAGCGTTTGCCTTTACTTGTAGCTGTTAAATGACTGCATATATTTTGCAATCCTTGCCAAGATTTAACCATTTTACCAGCTGTCTCTTGTACCCACTTCCAGTGGTACTTAAGTATTATCTCTCTATATTGCAGGAGTGCCTTACACATATGAAGCAATGGGCTAGCCATAATGTTACAGCCTTTAACTTTATTTGTCAGTTTGTCTGCAGACACAGTTAAAGCAGTATCTCACAAACCAATTCTAATCACCGTCTCAATTTTATTTTTATACCATAAAGTTCTTTCACACATACAAGTATTTCAATCCCAAACACTATCATCATGTATCTCCCATGGCCCTCAACTAAAACACACAAACACCTAAAATATACACCATCAATCTTTAATTTAAAAAAAAAACATATTTACAAAAGTTACTTACACCCTTCCTCATCCTCTTTCTTGAGGCGAGAGAATTCTCATCTCCGAATGCCCCCTTTACTCAGAGCTGAACAAATCCAAATATATAACTTTCTCCAATCGACGCAACTTCTAACATCCAAAGCTCTGCCCTTTCCCATATAAGAGGAGTCTCCACTCGTCAATTCACCTCAACACTTCACCATAAAAAACACCTTTAACTACACCACGTGCTTTCCCATATACTCAGAGTACCCTCCTTTTCCTCAACCTTTTATGCCATGATTCGTCATTTATAGCGTGCCTGTACAAAAGTGTTTCTAGGCGCGACAAGACAAGGTAGGGGAGACAGAGGGACGACAAGACAAACGATCTTCCTAGGACTTGTGTCATTCAGATCGCGCAAGTGCGACAATGCCAAGTGCAGTGGGAAGGGAGATGGGGAAGTGTCAGGGAGAGGGAAGGAGGAAGTGCAATCAGGGCAGCATAGCTCTGAGTAAGTGCTGCCAGCACAGCATAGCTCTGGGTAAGTGCACGGAGGCAGGGCACTGTAGGGGTTACAGTTACAGCCCCAAAGTGCACGATAGGCCCAGAGGCAGATCAGGGGCGACTGATTATGGAGCAGCCTGGTAACCAGTGGGACTCTGAGGGTAACCAAGCAACCAGTCGGCGCTGCAGAAAGGTGTTCAGCAGGGGAAGGAGAGAAAGAAAGCAGAGGAGAAAAGGAAGGTCTTGAGATTATTCCGGAACTTCAGGCGATCTGGCTCAAGTTTGAGAGGGGCAGGGAAGCCATTCCAGAGGGAGACCCTGCAGAGGAGAGAGATATACCCCCCAATCTTTGCCTGGAGAACCTTCTGACCCTCAGAGAGTTGGAGGTAGCTGAACAAAGGGTTTTGGGAAGGAAGGCATTTTGGAAGAGAGAGTTGGATGTACCACTGGCCGTGGCCCCAGAAAGCCTTGTTTTGTCCATGATGCATATGGTCTTGAACTTGATCCTTGCAGCATCTGGTAGCTAGTGGAGAGATTTGAGGGCTGGAGAGAACGGTCCCTGGCTTGATGACAAGGATAAGTCTTGTAGTCCTGTTCTGGAGTAGTTACCGAAGGCAAATAGTAGAGGAAGGAAGGTTGAGAAAGAGGCTGTTGCAGTAGTCCACCATAGAGAGAACCAGGGCTCTAGAGGCATTGAGCTTCTGGGGAAACATGAGAAAAGGAAGAATTCCTCTGAGGAGGTGCAGCTGGTAGTGGACCTTCTTGGCAAGGCCTGTGATGTGTGGAGAAACAGAGAGGGTGAAGTTGAAGATGACACCAAGGGTTTTTGCCTCACACGAAGGCAAAGGAAGAGGGCCCAAGGAGGACAGCCAGAGTGAAAGAGGGAAAGCGGGCGCAGGGGTCCCAATGGGAAGGATATCCATCTTACTGGCATTAAGGCAGAGGTCATTTGGAGGTGTGCCAATCCTGAATTGTGAATAGACAGCAATGAGCGAGAGAGAAGTGGAGGCTGAGGGGAGCATAACACTCAAAGTTAGAGAAGAAGGTAGAGATCAGGGGTGTGAAGGGGGGCAACTAAACATTGAAGAGCCGGGGTGAGAGGCTAGAGCCCTGGGGAACTCCACACCTGGAGAGAGAGGTGGTGAAGAGAAAGGACCCAAGTCAGACCTGGGAGGGTGAGTGCAGGATGATGGAGGTCAGCCACTCCACAGCCTGATCCATGATGCCCAGGTTCTCTTGGAGTCACTTGTTCAGGATGGATGGTGGAGGATAGGACAAGGAGAATGAGGACAGAAGGAAGGCTGAAATCCATATTAGAGAGCAGATCTTCACAGGGTTTCAGGAGAGCAGTTTCCATGCCTCTGGCTGCTCTGAATCCTGGAAGCCAGACTGATGGTCACTGAGAAAACCAACAGATTCAGTGTGGAGAGTAAGCTGGGAGATCAACAGTTTTTCTAGGAGTTTGACCAGGAAAGGGGGGATAGAGATCGTTTACAAGACAGGTAGGATTGGCAGAAGGTTTTTTGAGGAGGGGTGCACAAGGTAGTGAGTGCTTGAGGAGAGAGGCGAAGATCCGGTGGCAAAAGAGTGATTGCATATATCAGCCAAGGCTCAAGCAATGATGTCAATGTGGTCCTTATTGGTTCTGGAGGAGCAGGGGAACGCCTGTTTGGACAATAGCTTCATAGATCAGACTTCGTCAGGTGTTGGGAGGAGAAGTTGAGAGGTAGCAGCAATGAGAGAAGTGGAGAGGTCAGCCCACTCTGAGGTAAAGAGGAAAACCTGGCCAGGAGTCCTGTAGATGGTGGCAGTTGTATGTCAAAGGATCGACAACCAAAGGGTCGAATGGTCAAAGGATCGACACCAAAGGACCGAAAACCAAAGGATCGAATTTGTATTTTATTTTTTTGTTTACATTTTTTTTTGGGGGGGTCTCCACCAACCCCCTTTTTTGTGGTAAAAATCAGTTTTTTTCACTAAGCGAAAACCCCCAAAAAATATATAATAAAAAAAAAAATCGATCCTTTGGTTTTCGATCCTTTGGTGTCGATCCTTTGACCATTCGACCCTTTGGATTCGATCCTTTGACCAGACACCGATGGTGGCCACAGTCAGAGAGAGGCCAGAAGAGATGGAGAGCCTGCAGACCAGGCATTTGAATGGAGGTGTAGGCTTGTATAGGAATTACAGAAGCAGTGACCCACTCCGGAAAAATCAGAGCTACTCCACATCCAGGTTGATTGGTTCTTGGCTCATTGAGGATCTTGTAGCCGTCAGGGAGGAGAGCGTCAAAACCCATTAAATAGGTGGCCATGAACCACCTCTCGATGAGATCGAAGACATAAAGGTCAAGTTGTTACAGGAGGTGGCAGCTATCAGAGGAGTGTTTGACAGCAGAACGCGAGTTGAGAGTAGTGATGTGAAGCCAGTTGCCAGATTTTAAATACTTCCGTGGTGGGGTACAGGCTTCAGGCACACCCAGTGGAAGTGGTGGAGGTGCCATAGAGTGGGCAGAGTTGGTAGCAGAATGTGGCATAGTAGTCAGAGAGGAGGAGGATGGTGTCGGAGGGGTGGCAGAGGAGCCAGAGAGGTGCTAGTAGGAGTAGCGGGTTAATGAAGGAAGTTGGTAAGGCACAGGAAATGCCTCTCAAAAAGGAGGAGATTGGGCTGAGGGCCCTGGTCCCAGACGGTGCTAGTGGAAGGAGGCTAGGAAGACCCCCACCAAATGGCACCGTTAATGGGAGAGGAAGAGATTGGATGGAGAGTCGAGACCATATGAGGGGTCCATAGGTCTGGTGAGGAAATGACAAAGAGGATGTCAATGAGAGTCTGCCTTGAAGAAGCACTGATGTAGGTATAAGCTATAGGGAGGCCTGCATTGGAGACCAGGATGTCCCTCTTGAACTTCCTCCTTCCAAATTTGGTGAGAGGGATAGGATAGGAGATAGAGTAGCAGTTAGAGAAGATGAGAGAAATGGAAAGCACCATATAGGGTGTGAAGAGGAATGTAGGAGAAGAAGGGAGTGACAGAGAGAAGGAGAGATGCACAGCCCTCCGCCGCACAATGCAGGATTTGCAGAGTGGAGGAGGAGGTGGGTGTTGCACAGTAGGGAACACACGGAGGAGCAGACAGGTGACACACAACAGTACAACAGCAAGCACAGTGGATGGGACCAAGAGAGTGGGAGAGAGCCTAGTGGGACACAGACAACAGTGAAACAGTAACCACAGTGGGTGGGATCTAGAGAGTGGGAGAGAGCTTAGTGGGACACTGATAACATTGCAACAGTAACCGCAGTGGGTCGGCCTTAGAGAGTGGGACAGAACCTAGAGGGGCACGGTTAAACAGTACGCAGTAACTAAAATTAAGGGGCCTAGAGAGGGACACAAAACACAAAGCACGGCTAACCACTAGAGGGGAGAGACTAATAATGTGCAGACAGAGTACCTTATGTCAGACGGTTAGGTGGAAGTATGCACAAAAGCCTTGTAGTTTAGTAGGGAGCAATAGTGGCTGCTCCCACTTCCCACACCTTTCTTACCATTTGGGCGCTGATGGTCGATGGCTGCACAGCATACATGCACTCTGTGCCGCACCCCTACATTGCCAAATGCCTGTGTTTCACAACACTGTGCCTTTGGCCTGCGCTGGCTTTGCTGAACCATCACAACTATACAAATCTAAAATATCTATACTGCTGTGTTTTTTCATGTACTGACACACTCACACTGTTTGTGTCTCAAAGGTCCATTGTTGCCAGGCCTCCTCTTTCAATTGCCTGCGCCTCCTGGTGCAGCTGAAACACTTGCGTATGAGCGTGATACAAATAAAACATTGTATCAAAGCTGTGTGATTAAGCAGGCTTTCATAGAACTCTGTGCCTGCTGACCTCCTCGTTCATGCACTCTAGAGATGGTCTTGACAGGTGGACACCACTCCCCAAGGTGTGCGGTGAGGAGCCCCCCACATCTCGAGGACACTGGAGATCTCGCTGGGGTCTCCAAATGAATAAGTGCCACCAACATCAATCCAATAAATGAAATAATGGAGTGCAGCAGGTGCAAGGAAAACCGGTTTTATTTACTATTTGTTTTTTGCAGAAGTAACTCTCTCAATCTGCCCACATCCGACCAAGGAATATAAGGCAGAAACCGCAGGAACTACATAATTACAAAAACAATTAATACAATTCTAACATTGACCTTTTAAGCGGTATGCAAAACTGTGTGATTTGTGCTGCTTGGAATGCTGAGCGACCCATCTGTTGGAGCTACCTAGAGTCTATTCACCGGTGCTATTGAAGAAGGGCCTTTACTATAAAAACATTCTGCTGGCGCAGAGCTCGGGGCAGTTTGCAAAGCTGGGTGTTTCTTCTTTGGTGGTTGAGGGCGGAGGCAGCAGTCGCTGTTATGATGTCAGAAACACCTGATTCCTTTCTCGTGAGAAAGAACTATGAGGCCGATTCATGGAATAAATGTGCGCCGAAAATTCCGGCGCAGAGGGGCCTATACGTGCGCTGCGCCGAAAAATAGCGAAAAGCGCAGGGAAACCAGCGCACGTCGATTCATGGAAGTCCGTGCGTAAGAAAAGCATAGGACGTGCGCTGAAAAAGTGCGCGGCGCACGCCGGCGCACAGGTCAACCAACGGCGTGCGCCACGGCCACTGCGCTATCACTCCGAGCGCAGCGCACAGCTCTAAAGTAGGCGGAACACAGGGCGGGACACTCGGAATGGGGAATAAAATGGGGCACAACACTCGGAATGGGGAAGAATGTGGGCGGCACGGGGAAGTACAGGAGGCAAGTGCGCGGAACGCCCACACGCTCTCCGGCAACACGTATTCATGGATTCGAACAGGGCAAAACAGCGCTCGATCAAACCAGCGCACAGGCCCAAAAACGTACGCCACAAGTAAGCAGGCGGTAGCGTCCCGACGCACTCAACGAAAGTGCGCCAAAACCTGCGCCAACAAATACCACCCACATACAGCAATGGGCCATACCGTGACCCCAAAGGACTAATGATGTGCAAAGGTGTACGCCATTTACACGGACACCCACTGTTCAAAAATTTGCGCGTGTGTGTACAACGGGTTGCGCGAGAAGTCACTCGCGCGATTGCCCTGGGTACGTGTATCCCGGGGTGCGGGGAAGTCCCACACGCGATTGCCCTGGCCACGTCGATACCAGGGGTGCGTGTGAAGTTCCACACGCGAAAAGCCAGGGTACGTCATTTACAGGGGTGCGCGGGAAGTTTCACACGCGAAAAGCTAGGCTACGGGAATTCCAGGGGTGCGCGTGAAATCCTACACGCGAAAAACTAGGGTACGTCATTTACAGGGGTGCGCGGGAAGTTTCACACGCGAAAAGCTAGGCTACGGGAATTCCAGGGGTGCGCGTGAAATCCTACACGCGAAAAACTAGGGTACGTCATTTACAGGGGTGCGCGGGAAGTCCCACACGCGATTACAGCAGGGCAGGGTACGTGTATTTCAGGGGTGCGCGGGAAGTTCCACACGCGAATAGCCTGGCCGCATGTATTTCAGGGGTGCGCGGGAAGTTCCACACGCGAATAGCCTGGGCGCGTGTATTTCAGGGGTGCGCGGGAATTTCCACACGCGAATAGGCTGGGCGCGTGCATTACAGGGGTGCGCGGGAAGTCCCACACGCGATTACAGCAGGGTACGTGTATTTCAGGGGTGCGCGCGAAGTCCCACACGCGATTACAGCAGGGTACGTGTATTTCAGGGGTGCGCGGGAATTTCCACACGCGAATAGCCTGGGCGCGTGTATTTCAGGGGTGCGCGGGAATTATCACACGCGATTTGGCTTGGTACGTGTATTACAGGGGTGCGCGCGAAGTCCCACACGCGATTACAGCAGGGTACGTGTATTTCAGGGGTGCGCGGGAAGTTCCACACGCGAATAGCCTGGCCGCGTGTATTTCAGGCGTGCGCGGGAAGTTCCACACGCGAATAGGCTGGGCGCGTGTATTTCAGGGGTGCGCGGGAAGTTCCACACGCGAAAAGCCTGGGCGCGTGTATTTCAGGGGTGCGCGGGAAGTTCCACACGCGAATAGCCTGGGCGCGTGTATTTCAGGGGTGCGCGGGAATTTCCACACGCGAATAGGCTGGGCGCGTGTATTTCAGGGGTGCGCGGGAATTTCCACACGCGAATAGGCTGGGCGCGTGTATTTCAGGGGTGCGCGGGAATTATCACACGCGATTTGGCTTGGTACGTGTATTACAGGGGTGCGTGCGAAGTTACACACGCGATTAGGTTGGGTGGGTCCTGTCACCCTCGACGGCCCCTGCAGGCAGCCCACAAAACAGGGGACTACCCTGCACACCTGCTCATGTCTCCCACCACCCCCACCCCCCCAGTCACCAGGGGTACCCTCCACCAGGCCCCCACTCATGTCTCCCACCACCCCCACCCCCCCAGTCACAAGGGGCACCCTCCACCAGGCCCCCAACCATGTCTCCCACCACCCACACCCCCCCAGTCACCAGGGGCACCCTCCACCAGGCCCCCAACCATGTCTCCCACCACCCCCACCCCCCACCATCCAGGGGCACCCTCCACCAGGCCCCCACTCATGTCTCCCACCACCCCCACCCCCCAGCAGTGCAGGGGCAGCCTCCACCAGGCCCACACTCATGTCTCCCACCACCCCCACCCCCCACCATCCAGGGGCACCCTCCACCAGGCCCCCACTCATGTCACCCACCACCCCCACCCCCCCAGTCACCAGGGGCACCCTCCACCAGGCCCCCACTCATGTCACCCACCACCCCCACCCCCCCAGTCACCAGGGGCACCCTCCACCAGGCCCCCACTCATGTCTCCCACCACCCCCACCCCCCACCATCCAGGGGCACCCTCCACCAGGACCCCACTCATGTCACCCACCACCCCCACCCCCCCAGTCACCAGGGGCACCCTCCACCAGGCCCCCACTCATGTCACCCACCACCCCCACCCCCCCAGTCACCAGGGGCACCCTCCACCAGGCCCCCACTCATGTCTCCCACCACCCCCACCCCCCAGCAGTGCAGGGGCAGCCTCCACCAGGCCCCCAACCATGTCTCCCACCACCCCCACCCCCCAGCAGTGCAGGGGCAGCCTCCACCAGGCCCACACTCATGTCTCCCACCACCCCCACCCCCCACCATCCAGGGGCACCCTCCACCAGGCCCCCACTCATGTCACCCACCACCCCCACCCCCCCAGTCACCAGGGGCACCCTCCACCAGGCCCCCACTCATGTCACCCACCACCCCCACCCCCCCAGTCACCAGGGGCACCCTCCACCAGGCCCCCACTCATGTCTCCCACCACCCCCACCCCCCACCATCCAGGGGCACCCTCCACCAGGCCCCCACTCATGTCACCCACCACCCCCACCCCCCCAGTCACCAGGGGCACCCTCCACCAGGCCCCCACTCATGTCACCCACCACCCCCACCCCCCCAGTCACCAGGGGCACCCTCCACCAGGCCCCCACTCATGTCTCCCACCACCCCCACCCCCCAGCACTGTGGGGAACCTGCCAGCAGGCCCCCACACATGTCCCCCTGGCCCCAGGTCCTGACGATACACAATCATGGCAGTAATGGCCAGCATACCCAGCACAAACACCCAGGCAAGGATTGCATCCACCCACATAGTGAATGCAATCACATGACACAACCCCAATGCCAAGTATGCAAAAGAACACATGTCCGTCACACACACATACACAATGGGTGCAAGTGAATGTCAAAACCCATATCATGACATGTAACAAACCAATGAGAAAATAACACAAGTGTAAGAAAATATAAAAAATGTATTAAATACCAAAAATAAGTGAAATTTTCAAACATACAACGATGTGGCTAAGTAAATAAATGGTCCATGTCCGAGAACAAAAGTGATAAACAAAAAAACAAAGGAAAAAAAAATTAAAATGAATTTGTCCAAAGCAATATCATGTAATAGGAAATTAATGAAAAACCATTACGTCATGGTGAAAACAATAAGAAATTAAAAAAATGTATCTCCCAAAAAAACAAACTATATACAGGAATGTTCCAGGGTCCATGAGCCCAACACCAAAAATGAAACCTACCACTAACTAATGAAAAATATATGTACAAAAAAGTGGCCATTGTCCGAGCGGTCCAAAATAATAAAAATAAATAAAGGAAACCTAGCACTAACTAACTAAATAACTATATACAAAGGCAGCGGGCAAGTCCTGCGGCTCACTTGGTGATGTTGCTGGCCAGGGCATCATCGAACTCCATGTCGATGTCCTGGAGGCGGGACTCTGTCCTGGCCCCGAGGTCTCGCAGGGACAACCCCATGTCCACCTCAAACTCCCTGCGAGCTTCCTCGAGGCACTCAGCCCGCCTCAATGCCCGACGCATGGAGAACTCCGCCCTGACCATGGCGAGCCGCTCCTCTTCCGCCCGCTGCCGCTCCGCACCTATCCGCTGGCCAAACTCCTCCCACACGGAACACACCACCATCCCAGGGTTGCCCTGCCCTCCGGCCGATGCCTGCCCCTCGGATCTTGATGGCCCCGAGCCATGATGCCTCCCACGTCGAGCCCGCTGCTGCCTCCGACGCCACTGCCTCTGCCAGCACGACGGCATCCAGGCTGATGGAAACCACCGACGCCGTCGTGCACGTGCCCTGCCCGATGATGCCGTCACATCTTCCATCTGCTGGGGTCCACTTGCTGTGTTGTCCACCCCTGCTGGACCTCCGACTCCCAACTGTGGCAGGGATGGGATCTCCACCGAGCTGGCTGCATTGGTCGGGGCAGGTCCACAGGGGGCCCTGGTGGCATCTGGGCCGGAAGACGGCAAGGAGAACGACCGGTGGATAGCCTGCACAGAGGAGGAGAGGGCCGTCAGATTGGCCAACACATGCAGGAAACCCCCGAACATGGCCGATCCCAATTGGGCCACGTCGGCACGGTGCACTTCGTGATGACGTGCGTGCTCCTCCCGGGAAGCACGCACGTCATCACGAATCACAGCCGTGCGCATCGCGACCCCAATCAGGACCTTCTCCACGCGGCCAGGGGTTACCACGTCCGCAGGTGGAGGGGAGTCAGGTGACATGGACATCCCCTCTACCTGCGGACGGGCCTGGGACGGGGCATCCCTGCTGGTGCATGGTGGTGCACTCACAGGGTCAGGGACAGTGACATGCACATGCCCCTCCACGGTGACCTGTGCTGCCTCCTGCCCCTGGCCCTGGACTGCACCACTTGCACCAGCAGGGATGCTCCCACCAGGCCCCATGTGTGCACCAGTGTCGGCCTCCTCCTCCTCTGTGCAAACCACCAACCTGGATGGCTCCTCACCGTCTCCCGCCGTAGCAGGCCCCTGTGGGGGCTCACCCACCCCTTCCGCTGCAGCCGTGGGGGCATCCCCGCCGCCTTGCTCCACAGCGCCGTCTCCGCCCTCTTCTTCACTAGCCGCTGCGTAGAGGGAGACAAAGGACACAAGCATCAGGCTACTGTACAATGGTCCCCTAGACAGGAAGCAATAGCAGCTGAGCACCACTGTCAAAGTACACTTCCATCATGTCCCTCCACAACACATGGGTCAGTCCAGGCAAAACACACACAGTAACAGGCATGGTGCATGCCATGGACATTTCCATGCATGTCCAATGGACTCTAGAAACATTCAATGATATGTAACTCACATGCATCATGGCTCATGCATATCACATGCACACACTTCACCTCAGTCACATCCATCTGGCCCCAAACACACCGAACACAGGCGAAACAAGGGTAAGTTGGGTGCGTCACTGAATCTGTGCATTGTCACACACATGTGTCATGCATCCATGGCATGCACAAGTCACAGACACGCAGGTCAGGCACACAGACATGGCTACCATATATGTACCTGGCATCAGCACCCATCCTTCACCCCCATCCATGTCCAGGTACAGAGACTGGCATGCTCTCATGTCCAAAATCTGCATAGGGCTCCCCATGCCGCATTTCAACACATGCAACAACCATGTGGGTCACACATCACTGGTCGCACATGCATTACCATGATGTCCCTGCACACATACATGCATACATGGCCCATGGCACACATACAGGCAAGTATCATAGAACCAGCACACCGCAACATGCCCTGTCTCACACAGTAATGCTTGGACACATACCGCTCAACTCCAGACGGGCCTCCCTCTCAAGGACCTGGGCGTGGAGCGCTGGGCGTACGCGTTCCAGGACCCTCTTCTGGATGGAACTCATGCGGCCCCGGCCCCCCTCCACGAGGCGCCGGGCCTTCACAAGGGTCCTGGACCTCAAGTCCTCCCAGCGCTTCTTGATCTTCTGGACGTTGCGGGTTGCCACCCCCTCCGTGTTGATGGCAACCACACAGTCGGCCCAGATCCTCTCCCGTCCTTCCTTGCTGGCGCGGGACGATCCAAAGAGGGCATCATACTGCCCCAGGACATGCTCCACCAGGACACCAACTTCGGTGGCAGTGAAGCTGGTGCCCCTCTGCCCCTCTGGCCTGGGGTTGCCACTGGTGCCAGATGTGGAAGTGCCCGACATGGCAACCCCAGAGGCAGGTGTGGGTGGGCAACTGGGTCCTGGGGCTGGGCTGTGGAGCGATGTAATCCCAGTTGGGAGTCTTCAGTTCCAGCAGGGGTGGACACAGCAACTGGACCCCTGCAGATGGCTGATGTGCAGGCACCAAATGGCAGGGCACGGTGGCAGCAGGCAGGCAGGCAGGCAGGCAGCAGCAGATAGCACGTGGGAGGCTGCTCGGGGCACTGGGGGGCAGTAACTCGGCCTTCTGGGCAGGAGCGTGGTGTTCCGTGTGTTTTCGGGTGGCCAGCTTGATACGGAGTGATTTGGCACGTGAAAATCCTGCACGTCAGCGTGAAATCCGAGGAAAGGCCCTTAGCGCGTAAGCGCGTCAGCACGCATAAGCGATTCTATTGGACCAGAGTCCCTCAGCGCGTAACCGCGTCTGACGTGACCCGCACGGGCGTTCCCCACTCAGCACGTGATGACGGAACACACGTGGAAATACTGCACGTCAGAGTGTCATCGCGTGATTGGCCTATGTACGTGTATTTCATTGCGTGTAATTGGACAAAAGTGCGCGTACACGCGATTGGCCTATGTACGTGTATTTAATGGGTGCGCGGCCACTTACACACGCAAGTACGTCAGCGAACCTGTATCCCGTGGTGCGTGTGAATTTCCACACGCTATTGGACTGGGAACTGGATTCCAGGGGTGCGCGGGTCACACGCTGTATCCCGTGGTGCGTGTGAATTTCCACACGCTATTGGACTGGGAACTGGATTCCAGGGGTGCGCGGGTCACACGCTCGCCTAGAACACGCGCAAAGCATAAAATTGCGGACTTTAACAATAACAAGCTCAGACGCCAGGATGAACATACCGTTCCTAGCAGCAGTGGCAGTGGGCTACCAAAGGAGGAGGAGGAGGATAGTCAGGGCCAGAATATTCACACCCAGAACCAGCCTTTTCGGGATGCCTGATGACCAGGTGTATGGGAGGTACAGGTTTCCACCACACATCATACTGGACCTGGTGACTGAGTGGGAGGATGACCTCACATCACCCACCCTGTGCTCCCAAGCACTCAGCCCCCTGGAGAAGGTCCTCAATGTACTGCACTTCTTAGCCACTGGATCATTTCAGCGGACAAGTGCCATAGTGGGTGGGGTGTCACAGGCCACCCAGTCACGCTGCCTACACCAGGTCTTGAACATCATGACTGCACGCCCATCAGTCCGCAGGCACATATACCTGCCCAGAACACCTGCAGAAAGGCATGCTGCCGCCCTGGATTTTTACGGAGTGGCACGATTCCCCAAAGTGCTAGGTGCCATCGACTGCACCCATGTGGCTCTACGTCCCCCCAGGGCATCAGAGCACATCTATAGGAACCGCAAGCACTGGCATTCCATCAACGTGCAGGTAGTATGTAATGCCAAGGGAATCATCACCTCAGTATATGCCAACTATCCCGGGTCCACCCACGACAGCTTCATTTACCGAATGTCCACCCTATGCCGGGACATAGATGCTGGGCGGCATGGCGATACATGGCTGCTTGGTGAGTATGTATGCCACTGCACATGCATGCATGTTGGATACTGAGCAAGGTCACAACCCCACCAATGATACCAATCCCCACCTCCACAGGGGACAGTGCCTACCCTCTCAGCCCCCACATGATGACGCCAATTCGGAACCCCACCACGCCACCCCAGGTAAGATATAACACAGCCCACATTACAACCAGGGGCATAGTGGAGCGCACATTCGGAGTGCTAAAGTCACGCTTTCGCTCCCTTGACCGTTCTGGCGGGCAGCTGTTATACGCTCCCCCAGTAGTGTGCAGGATCATAGTGGCAGCATGTGTCCTGCACAACGTTGCAACACGCCGGGGCCTGGCCGTGGACATGGTGGTGGCCCCACATCCCCAACCACATGCACAGCCGCTGCGCATGGGAGGGGAAAGGGCACGGGGGGAGGCAGCCCCTGGTGGCGGGGGGGGTGGGGGTGGTGGGAGACATGGGCGGGGGCCTGGTGGAGGCTGCCCCTGGTGGCGGGGGGGTGGGGGTGGTGGGAGACATGGGTGGGGGCCTGGTGGAGGCTGCCCCTGCACTGCTGGGGGTTGGGGGTGGTGGGAGGCATGGGTGGGGGCCTGGTGGAGGCTGCCCCTGGTGGCGGGAGGGTGGGGGTGGTGGGAGACATGGGCGGGGGCCTGGTGGAGGCTGCCCCTGGTGGCGGGGGGGTGGGGGTGGTGGGAGACATGGGTGGGGGCCTGGTGGAGGCTGCCCCTGCACTGCTGGGGGTTGGGGGTGGTGGGAGGCATGGGTGGGGGCCTGGTGGAGGCTGCCCCTGCACTGCTGGGGGTTGGGGGTTGTGGGAGGCATGGGTGGGGGCCTGGTGGAGGCTGCCCCTGGTGGCGGGGGGGTGGGGGTGGTGGGAGACATGGGTGGGGGCCTGGTGGAGGCTGCCCCTGGTGGCGGGGGGGTGGGGGTGGTTGTAGACATGGGTGGGGGCGTGGTGGAGGCTGCCCCTGCACTGCTGGGGGTTGGGGGTGGTGGGAGGCATGGGTGGGGGCCTGGTGGAGGCTGCCCCTGCACTGCTGGGGGTTGGGGGTGGTGGGAGACATGGGTGGGGGCCTGGTGGAGGCTGCCCCTGGTGGCGGGGGGGTGGGGGTGGTGGGAGACATGGGTGGGGGCCTGGTGGAGGCTGCCCGTGCACTGCTGGGGGTTGGGGGTGGTGGGAGACATGGGTGGGGGCCTGGTGGAGGGTGCCCCTGGTGGCGGGGGGTGGGGGTGGTGGGAGACATGGGTGGGGGCGTGGTGGAGGCTGCCCCTGCACTGCTGGGGGTTGGGGGTGGTGGGAGGCATGGGTGGGGGCCTGGTGGAGGCTGCCCCTGCACTGCTGGGGGTTGGGGGTGGTGGGAGGCATGGGTGGGGGCCTGGTGGAGGCTGCCCCTGGTGGCGGGAGGGTGGGGGTGGTGGGAGACATGGGTGGGGGCCTGGTGGAGAGTGCCCCTGGTGGCGGGGGGGTGGGGGTGGTGGGAGACATGGGTGGGGGCCTGGTGGAGGCTGCCCCTGCACTGCTGGGGGTTGGGGGTGGTGGGAGGCATGGGTGGGGGCCTGGTGGAGGCTGCCCCTGCACTGCTGGGGGTTGGGGGTGGTGGGAGGCATGGGTGGGGGCCTGGTGGAGGCTGCCCCTGGTGGCGGGGGGGTGGGGGTGGTGGGAGACATGGGTGGGGGCCTGGTGGAGGCTGCCCCTGGTGGCGGAGGGGTGGGGGTGGTTGTAGACATGGGTGGGGGCGTGGTGGAGGCTGCCCCTTCACTGCTGGGGGTTGGGGGTGGTGGGAGGCATGGGTGGGGGCCTGGTGGAGGCTGCCCCTGCACTGCTGGGGGTTGGGGATGGTGGGAGGCATGGGTGGGGGCCTGGTGGAGGCTGCCCCTGCACTGCTGGGTGGTGGGGGTGCAGGGGGACATGAGCAGGTGTGCAGGGTAGTCCCCTGTTTTGTAGGCTGCCTGCAGGGGCCGTGGAGGGTGTACAGGGAACACCTGTGAGGACCCACCCAGCCTAATCGCGTGTGACTTCCCACGCACCCCTGTAATACACGTACCCAGCCAAATCGCGTGTGATGATTCCCACGCACCCCTGTAATACACGTACCCAGCCAAATCGCGTGTGATAATTCCTGCGCACCCCTGTAATACACGTACCCTGGCTAATCGCGTGTTAAACTTCCCGCATACCCCTGTAATACACGTACCCTGGCCAATCGCGTGTTAAACTTCCCGCGTACCCCTGTAATACACGTACCCTGGCTAATCACGTGTTAAACTTCCCGCGTACCCCTGTAATACACGTACCCTGGCTAATCGCATGTTAAACTTCCCGCATACCCCTGTAATACACGTACCCTGGCTAATCGCGTGTTGAACTTCCCGCGTACCCCTGTAATACACGTACCCTGGCTAATCGCATGTTAAACTTCCCGCATACCCCTGTAATACACGTACCCTGGCTAATCGCGTGTATAACTTCACGCGTACCCCTGTAATACACATACCCTGGCTAATCGCGTGTTGAACTTCCCGCGTACCCCTGTAATACACGTACCCTGGCTAATCGCATGTTAAACTTCCCGCATACCCCTGTAATACACGTACCCTGGCTAATCGCGTGTATAACTTCACGCGTACCCCTGATATGCACGTTACCCGCTTTGCGTTCCTTGTTTGGCAGCCCTGTAAACTGGTCCAGGGTTAGCGCAGCCCTTTGCGATGATTTAGCGATTTTGATGGCTTTTCCTTGCGCGAGGGCGTTCTTGGGGGCGTTACTGGCGCTGCTGCAGGGTCGCTGCGATACTCTGCGCCACGGCTGGTTTGGGAGCCTAAAATCCATGAATACGCTGTGCGCCGGATTCGGTTTTGGCGCACGCGGCTGGCGCAGACTATCGCACGCGCACGCTGTGCGCCAGCCGCGTGCGCTACTTGTGCGCTGAATTCTATGAATTACCCTGTATATGTGCTGATGCTCTGGCGCTCCAATCAGGATTGAAGTTGTGCTTCTTTAGACTCATTTTGTTTTGATTGGAAGACTCTGTGGGAGATTGGGAGTGTGTGTCACAGTGTTTGACACATAGTCTTGCTATTTTCTTTTTCTTTTTCTTCACTTCTTTTTAGGGGCCTTTTGAACGTGAGAGTTGTGGAGTGAGTGTCATGGATTTTGGCACATAGCCCTACTCTTTCTTCGTCTTGTTTTATCATTATAATGGTACACAACACACAGCACACAGCAGTGTATAGAATGCAATATTTTTTTTTGTTTTTAGAAATTTACCTGAAAACTTTGTGTAAATACATCACACGATTTCTCTAGTGCCAGACTCACTACGTTTTCTTGTGGTATTTTCCACATGTGTGGTTTAAGGAGTGGAAAACTGTAATGTAACAATACAACAAATTAGGCTATTTTTCAGGCACTGAAATTTGAGTTACCATTAATTTACCTCTTACATTGTCCCCGCAGATGCGCTCCTTAGAGATGTCTATACATGATCTATCTGGCAAGGAGGTGAGGGGAGCAGAGCTGCTGGGGCATGTCAAAGTTGATTCTTCATTTGTACCATGTCAACTTGACCCTATTGAGAAGAAGAACTCAAACAAAGTCACATCTTTCTTCTTTCCAAAAGAACGTTTGTGCGATCTTCCGTCTACATTTATATCACAGACTGGAAACTCCTCAGAGTCAACAGTGAATACTACCTTGTTTCCCAAGTTACCAAAAGAAACAGTTAGAGACAAGGCAACCATTTATGATATTGATGATTTCGAGGAGTTTAGTGCGATAGACACGCCGCCGATTCATGATGATTGTGCTGACAAATCTGCTTCTGTACCTAATTCTTCTTTTTTTGGTTCATCTCCACCTTTATTCTTTAGACAGCCATTAGAGGATGGTCCCAGCTTTCGTTGGAGTGTTCCATCAAATCAGGTGCTGTTAGAAATTAACCAGGTGCTATGTATTCTGGTTTTGACAGAAGTCAAAGCTAATTCAGTCGTTCTTGAATCACTACTGTTTAAATAATTTTTATTCCATCATTAAGCTTTCAAGCCAACTGCAGCTTCGAATTCTGTTCAACTTACTGGTTCTGATACTAAAGCTGAGGCAACGGAGGTAAAGGATAAGAGCTAATCTAATAAAATTAACAATTTACGCATGAACCCTAAAACGTATGGCGTGGTTCGATCCTTTGAGGAATGCCAAGAGTTGAAGTCTAAGGTTGATCTGGCTCCTGAGAAACCAATGTGAGGTGATTTGTGTATCATCGGATGCCTCTTCTTCTACTAGCTATGCTGACCCAGGAGTAGAAGTATTTGAAGTCACTAATCAAGAGTCCATTTTACCCACTATTTTGACTCATACGTCTAGGAAAATATTAAAATCCAAGAAAGGTCAGCATATTAGGAAAACAGAGAATTGTTTCACTCAAAGAAATAGTAGGAGGGCCTCGAAACAATGTATACATACATTTTTTAACCAACCTGTTGTAGAAACTATTTTGACAAAATCAACACTGAATGTTACTCAGATTGCATCTGTTAAAGTTCCTTCTGTTGCAAGTACATCCAAACTGAGTACACAAGCTAACACTGAGTTAAGCATGGACAAGCTAAATAATGTTGTCTTTTTACCAAACGACTGCTACAGGACTTCTCGAGGCTTACATGGAATTACTGTTAAATCTTGTTGTGGCCGAATTGATCAAAGAGCAGATGGTGTAGCTTCTTTGGGTTAGATTGGGGCTGAATTGGGAGTGAAGCCAAAAGATGCCTGTTCTGTACGAGACTCACACAGGGCACAGAAATTGAGGTTGGGGAAAGGGCAGAGTGTCAATGTTGTGGGTAAAAGACCTGTTTCTACTAGCTCTTTTGAGCACTTACTTTGCCCTACCACATGAATCAAGGGACAAGGTCTGATTTGCACACCTTCTACAGCCAGACTTTAAGAGCTAAGGCAGTCTGACTGTGCAAGGGGGGCAGTCTTGAATGTAGCTATTATGAGCCCCCCAAGCATGCCTATTTCTGAAACAACTGCCCCCAATGTCACGTATCAGGGTGGACCTGGTTTATTTCGGAGGGTGGATGGTGGTATTGTTTTGAGAAAACCAGGTTCCTCTGAGCGGTTCCCAGTTGATCCAGCGACCCTGCAGGGTAGAGGGGGTCAAAGTAACAACAGGGGTAGTAACACGCAATTAGATTACATGGCAGGCATCTCCTCATTGAACAGTGATGACTAATCCAATGTAATATTATTGGAATGTCTTCTCCCTGAAAAGAGATTTGTGATTTTGAGACGCAATGCGATTTTACAGCTGCTCTCTGCAATTTCCAGTTTGTCTAATAATACAATCAGCGACTTGTAGAGAGTTCATTGTATTGACCAGAATAGGACCAATCAAGCAATTGCATTCTTACATTCAAAGCTTGTATTTGATTTTATTATGCGGGAAAATGAGAGCAATGGAAAATGTTGCTTTGATCTTCACATCATAAGGGGCTAGTGAGTTAGCCTGTAAGAAAAAAAGGAAGGGATGGAGTTCGTATCCAGAGGTTAGAAATTCAGTATTTGAAACAAAAAATACAAACCTCTGAAGAAACTAACAATTGGTCCTCGCTGCTGAATGCCATGCAGCAAAAATGAAAACAGGTTATTGCTGAGGTGAATTTAAATGCTCAGTTTAATTTGCGATCACGGAATACAAGGGGCCATGGGCATTTATTCTCTAATCCATATTTAGGCTGAAAACTTCAATCATTTTTTTTTATCATTGCCCCACAGGAAACCTGGATAATTCAGCCCCTAGTTTAGATGGACTTGATGTCTTTTGTCCATTAGCCAAGCATGCAGGTGCCAGTCGACCATCTGGTGGATTACTCACCTGTATTAAATCCTCCAGAGGTGTGACAGTTGTCAGCTCTCATGGTGTGTGTTTGGGAATGATGGCCTCTCAAAAAGGAATTTTAAAAGTTGAACTTGCTGACTTTCTAATTTTGAATGTCTACTGGCACTGTGAAGAGTGCGTTCAGCCTGAACAGCTGTTGCGAGCTACCTTGGTGCTGTTTTATGGGAGGTCGCTGCACTGATATTGTGCTATTTGTTTGCTGCATGTGGAGCTTGGGACATTGCGGCTGCCCAATGTCATGAATTGATTCCCTGAAAAAATACCAGACTTCCACTTTTGCGCTCCAAATATACATTTTATTTGATTGATTACACAGTTTGTTCAATACATTGTTTCTCAGTTGTGAGGGTTATAAGGTTCACCCTCTACACGTGTTTCACCTTGCTTGTGTTGGCAAGGATCTTCAGGAGGGATTTATAACGTATAGTTATGCTAGTTAGAGATATATTGGGATTTCCTTGTTAATGCTATCTTCTGATATTACATCAATGTCCTTGATTGTCTCATTTTTTAAAACAAATTCGTTGTCTATATCCGAAGTTTTCTGAACAATCTGGAAGTGTTGCTTGGTCTTAGATCATCTTGGCGGTCGCTTTCGAGGGTGTGCATCGGATACTGTGGTTTGGGGAATCTTGGCATGTTGGAATGTTTATCAGAAGACATTTTTGTTTGGTCCAACAAAGTTCCTGATGGACACATTCTGTTAGTATGCAATCTGAATTCAGATTGTATTTTCTCGAACTTTGGGAAGAGGTTGGTAAACAGGTGAGTGGGGTAAGCACAAAAAATGATATGGTAACCACTTGGTGTCGTGTATGGATGCTTTAGGTTTGAGTTTACTAAACGACTGCTTCTCTGCTTCAGCAAATGTGGCTCCTGCATGGACAAATGGTCACACACACTCTACTTTGGATTATGTTTCTTTGATGGATGGATGTCATCAAGGTGTTCTAAATTTGAAGTCACTTCGAATGCTTATAGTGACCATTCCATGTTGGAGGTTACTTTATATATTAAACTGGGGGAAGTTGATCAGTTCGTTAGAGGTTTGAATGATCTCTCGATTAATGTGATGGTAAGAGGATCTCTTGGAACTGTCTGCTGGAATGAGAGTCAATATTAAACTAACTAACTTCATGGCCTCCTCTTCGATAGACTGGAAATCATTTAATCTGCTGATTGCTTTGGTCATTTTGCGGAGTCACTTTTGGTTAGCAGTAGGGTCATGGGTAAACATAATAAAAGAAGTAATCGTGCTCGACATCTGCATACTTATGATATGGAACTTGTGATTAGGAAAAGAGATATGAGGCGAAACATTGGACACCTTCAGAGGTGTGATAGTGTTTCCCCACAGGAGTCCCAGCTGCTGATTCGTAACATTCGGCAATCTTATGAAAATTGCCTACATCAATCACGTGCCAGAAGGACACAAATGGATTCAGAGACAATGCTTCAATGCTTAAAGAACAGGCAAGCTCAGGCATTTTGGAAATTGATTAATGACATTGATACTCCACATCTACAGTGCAAGTTATGCTGTTTCTGAATCAGCCTGGGTTACGTATTTCAGCTTGGTTTCTTCTGGTCACGATATGGATGGGACTGGGTTTGTGAATAGGTCTGGTAATAATTGTGAATTGAGCCCTTTGCACTTTGGGTACGCAACTGTAGTAGAAACATTAGCTAAAATTTAAATTTTCGGTCTCCTGGTCCTAATGAATTATCCAACTTTCTATTTAAGTGTGATCAATTGGTGTGGGCACGAGTATTATTGTTATTATTTCAAATGTTCCTGCCTCATGGTCCACTGCTGACATTTGTTTGATTTATAAAAGACAAAAGCGATCCTATCTCTTAAATCATCGATCTATCGCCATTCTTGATGCATACAGCAAAGTGTTTGCTTCTATACACGGAACCCTGCTGTCCTCCCTGTGGCATCCGGCTCCCTGCCTGCAAGCAACTTCGGATCAGCACGCATTTGCTTGGAAAGCCTTGCAATTTCATTGTGTATTGTGCACGCTGTGCAGATTTTAGCAACCTCATTGCAAAATGTGTGTTTTCACTGTGGGCAGCCCAATGATTGAGTGAAGAGCAATCACTTCTCTTGATTTCTGCCCACTACCTCGTTTTTTGTTTTTTCACATTTGCCTGAAGTTGTGCCTAAATTGATTTGGCCTTTCTAAGATGGCTGCAATACTTTCTCCTGAGTGAGCTGCCTGGTCAGGCCTTACTCCCCATCCCGTTGGTTGCATTGGTCTAGAACACCAATCACAGCAACGGGGAAGCGGGAACCAGCCAGACAAACCAAGGCCCACAACCAAGGCCCATGTCTGTTCCCTGTCTGCTACCAATATGCTACCTCGGATTTTCTTGCACCCCTGCACATGAGCTACAATGATGCTGCTACCTCACACCTCAATGAAATTTGGACTACCATGAAATTCACACCTCCCTAACTATGGGTTAGTTCCCTCCTTCTGGACACACTCCTGTCCTCTCTTGACTTCTCATCCTTCTCTGCTTGTCTCCCATGTTTACACTCTTGATTGCATTGAGTTTTACACCCACTGCTAGCATCTGAATCTAAATGTAATTTCAAATCTAGCTGTGTTTTTGCATTTTAGCTTAAAGTCAAATCTAGCAGGGTTTTTACATTTTAGAGTAAAGTCAAATCTAGCTGTGTTTTTTCTTTTGGGTTATGATCAAATCTAGCTGGGTTTTTGCATTTTACATTAAAGTTAAATCTAGCTGTGTTTCTGCTTTTGGGTTAGGATCAAATCTGGCTGTGTTTTTGCATTTTAGTTTAAAGTCAAATCTAGCTGTGTTTTTACGTTTTAGTTTAAAGTCAAATCTATCAGAGTGTGCAGGAGTGTGTTACCTGTGGAGAAAGCTGCGCAGTGGTGTCCAGCTGCAGTCTGTTTCCTACCTCCATTGAGGAAAGGTGGAGCCAAACTACAAAAACCCCTGTACTACGTGGAGCGTAGCAGAGTGTGCAGGAGTGTGTTACCTGTGGAGTAAGCTGCGCAGTGGTGTCCAGCTGCAGTCTGTTTCCTACCTCCATTGAGGAAAGGTGGAGCCAAACTACAAAAGCCCCTGTACTACGTGGAGCGTAGCAGAGTGTGCAGGAGTGTGTTACCTGTGGAGTAAGCTGCACAATGGTGTCCAGCTGCAGTCTGTTTCCTACCTGCATTGAGGAAAGGTGAGCCAAACTACAAAAAACACTGTACTATGCGGAGCGTAGCGGAGTGTGCAGGAGTGTGTTACCTGTGGAGTAAGCTGCGCAGTGGTGTCCAGCTGCAGTCTGTTTCCTAACTCCATTGAGGAAAGGTGGAGCCAAACTACAAAAACCCCTGTACTACGCGGAGCATAGCAGAGTGTGCAGGAGTGTGTTACCTGTGGAGTAAGCTGCGCAGTGGTGTCCAGCTGCAGTCTGTGTCCTACCTCCATTGAGGATAGGTGGAGCCAAACTACAAAAACCCCTGTGCTATGTGGAGCATAGCAGAGTGTGCAGGAGTGTGTTACCTGTCTTCCCTGGGGGCAGTGGTGGCAACTGAGCAAGCCGTGTGCGAGCCTGAGTTTGCGAAGTAACTGAGAGCATGAGAACTGGAATTCCTGCTACTCGTGCTCAGGCTAAACGCAGCCTGATGAAAGTCACACCCCCTTCCAAACTCAGAGTGGACGATAAGCCGCCGATCGATGGAGGACCTTCAACGTTTCCTGCTGGAAGGTCTGCTGCCGTGATTGTCGGGACTGCTCCCGTGGCAGAGCTCATGAAACGAGCACCACAAGTAAGTGACTTTACCCCAATGCGAGGGAGCAGAGGCGAAAGGGTAGGGGAAGGAAAGGGGGAGGGGGTGAGTGTGGGGGTGAGTGTGACCAGGCAGCTCGGGATTCCACACCTCAAATATGTGCCTGACATCGAGCCTGTGTTTGCATCAGGCCAGGCACCCTGCACTCCAGAAGTGATGTGTTGTGCCCTGTTACGCAGCCTCCACGATGTCGATGGAGTAGTCACACCCCCTGGCATGAGTGAGCTGGCGAGAGCAAGGGCAGCAATACTGGCATGGAGTTGTGAGGGTCTCTTCCCTTCTGAGCCAATAAATGATGTATCTGAACCCAGCCCAAAGAGGGCGCCACACAGTGAACAAAGTGAACGTATTGAGAACGCAGATAATGTTGGCAATGCTGATGTGGCCGCAGAAGTTCAAAAAGTGCTTAAAGGTCTAAACGTTTACAACAGCAGAGTTCTAAGCACAGAGGCACACAAAATCGTGAAGGGGACACTAGACACTATGGGGTGCCTAGATTATTTAACATCTTCAAATTCATTCTCGCAGAGTGAAAGCTTTTACGCGGCTCCACTGAGTCAACATCTGAATATTACATCTACAAGAGAACCAATCCCCCCACTAAAACTATTGGCATGGCTGAGGGTCGCTGCTATGAACAAACCAGTTCAGCAAAAAAATACAGCTACCAAGAAAACAATTCGAGACCCGTCCCTAAACGGTCAGACAGGAGTTGGTTGATACCCAACGCCTAGTGTCGGTATCTGAAACATCAAGCGCAGCACTTGCGACGGAAGGCTAAGATGAAATATGGGAACATTTAGACTCCCAGAACGGCGAAAATGATGCGTCAAACCATGCTCAGACCACCCTCTGTCGCAACTCACTAATAATTGCGGATCAAGTTCTGAAAGATCTAGCGGCAATGAACTCTAAACTTGCGCCACCCATGAGAGCATCCAACTCAATACCATGTGCAAGAACTATGCCCCTGTCCTTTAAACGGCAGTACAGGAACAAGAGCCTGTGTGACGTGATGAGCCTCAAATGGAATACACCACCATTTGAGGCAAGAATTGAGGAAATCCGGACTTCACAAAAAGAGTTAGACCTGCGGTAAGTTCAGATAACGAGGACTCTGGTTCCTTCAAACGCTTTAAGGGCCTAGAGAAAAAGAGCCAAAAGAAAAGTGATGTGGAGAATGCTTGCCCAATGCCACAAAAAGCACGAGAATGGACTGAGTCGTCCTCATCATCTTACTCAGACGACAAAGACAGTCCACTGGTAAAAAGAAACAGGAACCAACAGAAAGTTAAGCCCAACAATTAAAGGGACAAAGAAGTGGTCAAACAATACTTGCCTTAGTAGAGAAGGTAATTTCCGAGCTAAGTCCAATCCTGGTGTCTGCAAGCACAATAGCGGTCGCACCACTAACAAAACTGTTTGAAAATCTCAATGAGAACTACCATGATCAAACTACCCTGGTGGCTTTACTCAACTCAAAAATAGTAAAATTAGTAAAATTAGAAGCAGATTTGGTTGAGATGATGGCACAAATCACAGTGACCAGAAGAGGTAATGACCTCTCTCTAATAGCATTGAAAAAATCACTAAAAAAACAAGTCAGAGGACAAAAGACTCCTCGCAGAAGTCACCAGAAAAGCTCTCTCCTTGCTTCAAATTGAACGTGACGGAAGGGGTGGTGTTGTGTCAAAGCATACCCCGACCTACAAGCAGCCCTTCCCCTGGTCTAGTTATTGACCTAGAAGAACCGGAAGGTTCTAAAGGTCATCAAACAAAGAACCATCAACCTGTTTAACTGTTATGAGAAAGAGTTAATGATTAGTCCCGCTCGAGTGAACAGCCTGATGATGGAGAGCGCGAAAGAAGCTGGGGCGCAGATAGCAGGGCTCGCTGAGCCTGGTGAAAAGAAAACTGTGGCTGTCACAGAGAGAGTCGGTGAGAATTTCGGCTAACTCAAACGAGCAAGAGGTTGAGCCAGGCACTGAAGCTGTCAACGACCTGAGACCAGAATCAAATGGAGCACAGATGGGGCAATCAAATAATAGGTCTGACCCAACCTCGGTGAACAAGAAAGACGGAGAATGGTTCAACATATTTGAAAAGCCCAAAATACCCTCAATACCCCAAAAGATGAATAAAAGTGCAGATGGCGAATTGAAGCATGGGAAATGTAAGAATAAGACAAAAAAACATGCAAGCACAAAAGAACAAAAACTCCCGTAACTCAGCGAACTTCTTCAGGAATATAAAAGCTCTGAATATTACCCTCAATAATACAGAGCATGCAAACAGTAACGCCATGGGGAACTAGTTGAATCCACCAGTAAAGAATTATTGGGCAACGGAGTGAAAGATGGTAGTTTGATGAAGGAGAGCAAAGCAATTCTAGTGATTCAAGATGAGGAGGACGAGACTGAGGAGTTGTTGAATATGTCCACATAGGTACTCCGGAAGAGGACAAAGAAGAGGAGGTAAAGCTGGCCACCCCAACACAGAAAAAGGAGGAAAAAGCCTGTAGTTTGGCCAATGAAAATGGAAAGAGTCCGGTAAAGGCGCAGCCACAAAACTCGGCAGTACAAAGCGAGGTCATCGTGAAAAACAAAAGAGTGATCTCATGGCCTCAGACCCATCAAAAAAACTGTAACACAAAACCGAGTGAAACCGAGAAGGATGAGATGGTTCAACCCTTCTACACATTAGAAGAAAAACGTCTACTGAGTTTACAAAACATGGAGACCAACCAACAAAAGACCAAAGCAAGATAGCAAGAGTCAAATGATGTCCAATTTAACAACAGCATTAACGATGAGTGGCGGAAAGCCAAATTGTATGATCTCGAGACTGGTAATAAGACTTCTGCTAAAAAGAGAAAAGATGTCCAACAGATGACTGTAAATCACCCATCCCTAACTCCGAGTTTGCCAAGCGTAACACAGCTGTACAGAATTCTGATTGAAAGAATCAAGCTCAGAAAAAAAGATGTGCTGCTGAATAGGCACACTATACTGCAGCTGTTTCAATCAATTCCTGTTCTGAGATCAATAAAAAGCACGAGAATTGATCATGTAGAAATCATTGATGACATGAACAGAAAATTTGTATTGTTACACATTGGCGACTGGAAAGACGCACAAGCCGTGATGATGTGTGAGAGACAGCTATTGGACACTGAATATCAAGTATACGAGGTGGATAACACCCTAGTGAACAGTGAACTTCCAGCCTCCACGGAACCAAACACCACTAATAAAAACGGAAAGCCAAATGTGCACATGAATCCCTCATTGACGAAAGGCAGACCTGCCAATCTAGAGAACCCAAATGCTAGCCCTGAAGAGCTGGCACCTCAAGAATCGATATCAAATGAAAAATGAAGACAAAAGAATATCAAAATAACTGTGGAGAATCCATGTGCAAAAAAACAAACTTATCAGTGACTGAAAGAGTAGACAAACTGGAAGACGAAACAAATTGCTGGGCATGGATAGCAAAAACTTTAAACGTCTCACTCAAAAGTTAATGCCGTGACCAAGCTAATATTGTCTTGATCGCCACCTGGAACACGCGAGGGTTTTCACACCTCTTCAAGTCCTTTCCAGAAGTCCTAGTGACAGCCGAAATATTATGTTTACAGGAAACATGGTTGAATAGAACCCCATGTTGCCATAAACCCAGCGATTATCCAAAATAAAGGTCGCCCAATGTCAGTCCAATTAACTCTCGTCAAGCGTAGCTGTGGTCTATGAATTAAGTCTGCTCAGATTATGTCATCTTACCTCCAGCTGGTAAGTCTGGAACCAACAGTTCCACAGAAGAATACATCAGGAACTCTCAATGTGCTAAACGTCAATTGGAACACAACTCCAGTAACCCACCAAAAAATTTGAAGATGATCTGTTAGACGCCATTGATAACATCCTACTAGGGGATCCAAATGCTCAAATTGTATTGTGTGGAGATTTCAACATGAAGCTGATAGAATTGGAGCAACCAAAAAAAGAGACAAACTATAAGGAGAGGTTGAAAAGTGAAAGATGGCCAGCTGAAACGATGAATAGGAAGCTGGTCATACCGAATGGAACCATAAAGGGAGACACCCCACCAAACCCGACTTGGGAAAGAGGTGCCCAAATATCTATAATAGATTACTTCTTTGTATCTGAAACAATGGCACAAGAAATCTCATTCCTTAAAGTCACGAAGACCAAACAAAGTGACCACAATGTGGTCTCTATTGATTGGATGCGAAAGAAATCTCAACAACACAAACAGTGGCATCAGCAAATCGCCATAGAACCAGTACACAATGGATTATAACTAAGGAATAATGACATTACATCGATAACGGAAATTATGAGAACGAAAAATGAACAAAGCCAGACGGATTCGATAGAATATCATCTCCTACTCGAGATATACAGAGTAAAAAAACAATGCTCAAACTAAACCTACTCATCAAAAGCATAAGTGCGATCCTCAAGTCGCACATAAAAAAAGGGAGTTGAGGAAAGAACTAAGAAGAATCCGTGGCACTATACATCCAAATAGTATGTCTGCGACAAGAAACGCAAAAAATAAATATTGTATTTGGAGTAAAGCGCATAGAGCGATGCTAGAACAGAGAGAAGCCGAGAAAATGTTGAATGCTTTGAATCCCAAAAATTCAAGAGGCTTTTGGACAATAGTAAATGAATTGGGGAATCCAGAGAATGCAGTCATAACGAACATGGTAAATGAAAAAGAGTGGGAAAGACACTACACACACTTATTCAAGAAAGTGAAAAAATCAACCTATCCGACCCTGCAAACAAGTCATGCGTGGGAGCTGACCATCGATCGGGATGACATTCGATCATGCATCCAGAAAAGTAGCTCCTCCAGAGCAGCGGGACCTGACAGCCTTTCGAACATAGATTTGAAAAACAACATTGAAGAATGGACAGAATTTTGTGATAACCTTTTCTAAAACATAATTAAAGAAGGGCGTATTCCATCAACTTGGACATCTGTCATTATTGTCCCGATATTTAAAAAGGGCTCCCGCACCAATCCAGTCAATTATCGGCCTATAGCCCTTCTGGATGTTGTGGGGAAAGTCTTCACAAGTCTGCTACTCGCCCAGCTAGTGAAATGGATAAGACTACAGAAGATCTTCGATGCTCGTCAGTATGGGTTCATCAAAGGAGTAGGATGCAGCTTAAACCTTCTTATACTGAGCCTGCTAAAAATAGATGCAATCAAAACAGGTCAGGAAGTCTATTGAGCATTCGTAGACACGGTTAATGCATTCGACGGTGTTGACCCTGAAACTTTATGGACAAAGCTTAAAGAAAGAGGATGTGCTGTGAGCTTGATTCAAGCAATTAAAGAGCTTTACTCTGAAACCTACTTACAAGTTTGCCTAGATCGCTCGGGAAATCTAACAAATCCGATACCAACAGAAAGGGGCATGAAGCAAGGGTTCCCCCTGGGGGCCACTCTTTTCAACTTCTATATTTCAGACGTTAGTGCAGCCCTAGAGAGTGTTGCATCATGTCCTCAAAAGGTGAATGGAATGCACATAAATCACATCCTCTATGCTGACGACATGGTCATTCTAGATTTAACACCCATTGGCCTACAAAGAAAGCTGACTGCATTAAAAACCTTTATAGAAAATCTGGGGTTGGATACTAAAATTCTAGTCCTGGAAAATAAACGGGGAAGGCATTCAGGCCAAAACAAGTCAAGATGGGCCCTCGGAACAAAGAACCTGATTAAGGTCCCATACACGCAATACCTGGGTACAATACTAAATTCCAGTATAAATTATGAACCAATGAAGAAAAAACTCATAAGCAATTGCAAACAGTTAACATCACAAGGAATGATACTTCAAAAAAAATATGGCAAATTTTACCAAAGTAAGTTAGACCCATACTGACATATGGAGCGGAAAACATGTTCGGCTGTGACTCAAAGATCTGGGCAAGATGTGAGGGCGTCTTTTGGAAGCAAAATCCCCTGATTCCTCAAAGCTGTCCAACTGCTTGCATATTGTACGAAGTAGGCGTTTCCACACTGAATGCAAGAATAATCTGGAATAAACTAACACTATTCAGAAAGACCAATGAAGAAGCAGATTTACCACCCTTTGAAGTCTTAATTGACCGAAAATTCCAAAGGTATACAGCTCTATCAGAATGGAGACAACAATGTAAAATCATCCTGAACCAGTTGGGCACAGACGAAAAAACACTTTGGAATAATACTAATGCAGTGAAAAAAAACAATTGCTGGAACTCGATTGGATAGAAACTGGAGAGAAAAGAAATAAACACCAATGTATGAAAAATTCACTGAGCAAAGCAAAAAATCTCAACACAGTATCCAAATATATGACTATCACACCATGTAATCGTTTAAGAAGGCTCTACCTGAAATTCCAATTAAATCTGTTCGAAACCAAGGAAATATTAAGACACAGACGAATGATCCAGCCGGGAAACATAATTTGCAGATGTTGCCTAAGTGAAGAGGAAAATCTAAAACACTTAGTCCTCTCTTGCCCAAGGTTAAGCGCCCTACGAGGGAAATTCCTGAGAAATGAGTTGGACAAATGCCGGATTTATAATGAAGATGATTGGTGGCGGCAAATGCACAACAGTGATTGTTAACCACTAATGTTGGCACTCATGAGATTCCTAGAACAACTGCAAAAGATGCTGGAGTTGGCGGCAGATGCCGATTAACAAAGGGGATATAACACAGGGAATCTCCCCTGCAGCGGAAGTGGACTTGTGCTAACAGAACTGTGCTTTGCTTTAGGAGTAATGAGACATTTTATGTATGGAATTAGTGCTTATTAGTTTTCATATTTATTTATTTTTTCTTTTTCTTTTTCTTTTTAGTGTTTTTTTTTTCTCCAGAGTTGGGAGTTTTATATTTCAAAAGTTTGTATTAACTGTATGAAATTAAAAATAAAAATTAAAAAAAATAAATCCACCTTTTTTAAACTTTTGGGTTAAGATGAAATCTAGCTGTGCTTTGCAAACTTGCTGTGCCCTTTGCTTTTACTGAATGCTTTTTATGTAGCCCACTGGGCCAGTGACTGCACTGTTCTACTTGTTCTAATCTTACCCCCTGTCCCTACCCCTCTGCTTTGTCCCCGACTCTCTCGCTACCACACCCACAACGCTTTCTGTTTCTCCTATCTTCTCTAACTGCCTCTCCATCAACTATACCTCCCTTTTTACTAAGTCTGGTAGGAAGAAGTTCAAAAAGGATATCTTGGGCTCCAACCCTGGTCTCCCTATCGCTGACTCCTATTCCAGTGCTTCCTCCATACAGACCCTCACCAACATCCTCTTTGTTGTTCCTTTACCAGATTTATGGACTCTTCATATGTTCTCTGTGCTCTGTCCTTTCTCCTCCTCTCCCATTAATGGTGGCACCCGCTGGCATGCCCTCATGTCCCCCTTTGACTCCTCTAAGGTTATCATTAATGTCTACCTAAATGACACTGTTGTGGTCCAAGGCCCTCAGGCCAATCTCCCCCTTTTTGACAGGCGCTTCCCTCACCTCATCAATTTCCTTTCATCTCCTGTGGTCCCCTCCACGCTCCCTTGGCTACCTTTCCCTCTCTTCCCTCCTCTTCTGCCCCCCTCAGGGTCCTTATTCAACTGCACTTGGCGTACCTCTGATTTGTACTCCTCCCCAGAAGGACTTTAAGGCTGGCAACCTTCTTCATCTTGCCACTCTAAACTCTCACTCTGCTGTCAAACACTCCTCTGACATCTGCCACCCCCTGGAAGAACTCGAACTCAATGTCCTCAGTCTCACTGAGACATGGTTTAAGGACAGCTCTATCACGAGCTTTGACACTCTCCTCCCTGATGGCTACAAGATCCTCTCCGCAACCAGATCCACCTGGTCTGGGGGGTGTTGCCCTGATCTTCCCTGAGTGGATTCCTGCCTCCATCATTCCCATGCAAACATACTTCTCTTTTGAATGCCTTGTCTCCAGGCTTCATATCTCTCATGGCCAGTCTCTTACCATGGCTACTATCTATTGGCCTCCTGGCCAGATCACCTAATTTCTCTCTGAGTGGGCAGACCTCTCCTCCCACCTCCTGGCCTCAACTACTCAACTACTCCTTCTTGGTGACCTCAATATCCATCTACACTCTTCCTGTTCCTCCTCTGTACTCTTCTGTGACCTCTGTGATTCCCTTTCCCTTTCTATCCTTCCATCTGGCCTGACTCACTCTGCAGGGCACACACTTGATGTTTTGATCTCCTCTAACATCCCCTCTCCATACCTCTGGCCACTCCTCTCTCCTGGGTCGATCACTCTCTCCTGTCATCTCATCTCTCCCTACCCCCAAGACAAGCCAACCACAACACTGCCACCTACCTTCTCGGACATCCGGCCCATGAAGCGTGTGTCAGTTGGGGCTTTCGCCACCATCTTCTCTCCCCCCTCCTCATCTGGCTGACTCACATCCTGACACAGCCCTTTCCATCATGCTCTACTCTTCTATCTCCGAAACTCTTGGTGCTCTTGCCCCTGTCATGAGGATCCGCTTGAAGCCCAATGCCAAAAGCAATCCTTGGTACGACTCTGACCTAGCTACCCTTAAACCTAAGTGCAGGGTGGTTGAGAGGAAATGGAGGGCTTCTTGTTCAATCTCTGACAAACTGGCCTGCTGCCTGCTCAAAAGGCAATAACGACTCTCTGTCCCTACTAAGAAAAGAGCCCACATCCAAGCATGTGGCTCTGCAGCATCTAATAACTCGGCCAAACTATTTAAATCTGCAAGGAGCTGGCCAACCCTGCTGCAGTCTACCTCTACTGTCGCCTCCCAGGCCCTTTGCACGGCCCTTGCCTCTCACTTCATCTCAAAAACCCAGGATATCCTATCCACCATCTCGTATCTTCCCCCTCTATTCCCTTCTCCTTCTGGGAACTCTGGCAATCCTGCAGCTGCCCCCCACCCTCTTTCTTGTCCTTTCCTCTTTTCTCCCCTGACAATGTCTCTAGACAAGTCCGATCTATGAAAGTCTGTCAAAACAGGTTCTTCCCTGTTTCTCCAAAACCATCAAGGACCACATAGACACCCTTGCTCCTGCCCTGGCCAATTTGTGCAACTGTTTCTTCACCTCAGGAGCCTTCCCTCCCCTCTGAAGCACTCTCTTGTGCACCCTCTTCTCAAGAAACCCACTGCTGACCCTTGTTGCCCAGAAAACTATTGCCCGATCTCCATCACTCCTTTCCTGGGCAAACTCCTGAAAAAGCTGGCTATCTCACAGCTTAACCTTCACTCCGATTCTGTTGGTTGTCTCCACGACCATCAGTCTGGCTTTAGAGCTGCCAGAAGCGGGGAAACTGCTCTCCTGAACATCTATGAAGATCTGCTCTACAAGCTTGACTCTAACATCCCCTCTGTCCTCATCCTACTCAGTCTCTCTTCTGCCTTCAACACTGTCAACTACACCATCCTGCTCAACCGTCTCTTTCACAACCTGGGAATCACTAATCAGGCTCTGGCCTGGCTGACCTCTTCCATCTCACTTGGGTCCGTCCTTTCCACTGTCTCCCTCTCTAACTGTAGTGTTCCCCAGATGTCTAACCTCTTACCCTGGCTTTTCAACCAATACCTGGCAACTCTTGCCCATCGCATCACCATTATCTGCTACAATTGTCAGTGCTATGCTGATGACACTCAACTCATTTTCAGGCTTCCTTCTGCCACCTCTTCTCCTTCTCCCAGTCTGCTATTCCGGAGTCGTGTGCTGCCAACGAACTCTGTCTCATTGCCAGCAAGACAGAGATTTTTCTCATTGGCACACCTTCTCCCTCCTTTCTGTCACTCTCTGGCCGACCTCCATTGGCCCTCCACCTACTCACACCTGCAAGGCTAATAACCTCAGCGTCACCTTTGACTTCACGCTCTCCTTTTCTGCCCACATCTCTGATGTCTCTAAGAAGTCAAACTACCAACTGTACCTCCTCTGAGGTATTCTGTCTTTTCTCTCCTTCCCTAGAAGCTCACTTTCTCTCAAGCCCTGGTTCTCTCTAAGTTGGATTATAGCAACAGCCTCTTTCTGAATCTACCTGCTTCTACTCTCCACCCTCTGCAACTCATCCAGAACAAGACTGCAAGACTTGTCCTTGGCCTCAAACCATGGGATCATATCTCTCCAGCCTTGAAATCTCTTCATTGGCTCCCAGTGGCTGCAAGGATTACATTCAAGACCATTTGCATTGTTCACAAGGCTTTCTGGGGCATAGGTCCAAAATATCTTCAGCTCTCCCTGCGTAAATACCTTCCAGCTCGAGCTCTAGGCTCCTCCACCTCTAACCCCTCAGGGTCAGTCATTTCTCAAAGAAACAAGCTGGAAGTAGATCTCTGCCTTTGGCTGGGGCCTCCCTCTGGTACAGCCTCCCTACCATTCTGAAACTTGACGAGAACCATCTCCAGTTCGGGAAGCACCTCAAGACCTTCCTCTTTTCTTCTGCCTTTGCTCCTCCTCTCCCCTGCTGATCTGTTCTGCCTCAGCATCGTGCACCTGGTTTCTCTCTGATTTTGGGCCCAGGTACCTGCTCACCCTGCCACACACCCGCACTGCACTTGTGTCTGTATCTGTAACCCTACAGCACCTCCCCCCCCCTTGTTTCTGCACTTATCAGACCTCCCTTGTCTGTGCCTTAAACCTAACACTTGCCACTTGCTGGATGCGCTACCACTGTTGTTTATATTCCTTTGCTCAGCACTTTCCTCTTCTTCCCCTCCCACCTGCACTTTCCCCCTTCCCTCTCCCCTGCACTTGCGCTTTCTCAATGTCTATTAACAGTTTATGGTGAACTGCTTACAACATTTAGCATTTGGCTGGAAGTACGATTATATTTATGTTGCCTCTCTCAATCTTACTGCAGCGTTTGATGCCATGGAGTGTTTACTTTTAGTGTCAAAATTACAGAAGTGGGGCATTCCATCAGACTAATTAAAATTGATGATTGGATTATACTCTAATGCGAACATCCAAGTCCACCTGAAGCATACTGGTGGCCTCTCTCATACTATTGCAACTGTCCATGGAGTCAGGCAGGGATGTGTTCTTGCTCCCTGTATGTTTCATTTATACACAGCAGAAATGGGTGAGTACTTGACCCCAGGTGCTTTTATCTCACCCAAGTTACACGATTTAAGATCATGTTGGTTGGCACGCGCAGATGATTATCTGATATTCAATTGCACTGCCATGGGCCTCCAAGATTTGATTAACGCATTTGAGCACTTTGTAGATATTCATGCTTTGAAAGTTAAAACCAAGGCGATTCAATTTACCAATCGCAGGAATATGAGTAAAGTTTTTTGGAAACCTGGGGGCATTCCACTTAACACTGTGAATACTTTGACCTTCCTTGGGGTTCTCATGAATTCTAAGCCTAGTGTGGTCAAAATGAAACTGTGGCTTAAATATCAACTGGCTATTCAGCTGATTAAGGTAGATTTGTAATATAGTATGTGCTCTCTTAAGCCTGCCATTCGTTACGATGAAAGTAAAATTGTCCCCAAGCTATTATATGGCATTGAGACGTACCCCTTAAGAGTCTTGAATTACCTCTCTGTTGTTTAAGCAATGATATGGAGAAGAACTTTAAGATCACTAAAATCTTCACCAGTAGATTCTTTCAGATATGAACTGGGAATCACATCACATCACATCATTAAGAGCCAGGGCACAAAGGAGGCTATTATCTTTGCTTCGTAAGTTTGTGTACCCCACAGAGGGGTCCTTGTATGTGGATCTTTTTCATGTCTTGGATGAACAAGGATGTATCTGGATGAAAGCTGTCTATAATGCGTGTATTGCAATTCTTGTTGTAGTTCTATAGATGAACTAGTGAATCACCCTGGTAAAGCTAAGGTATTTCATTATCAGCAGGACTGGATTAACACCATGGAATCTATGCACTCCTATTTATCATTAGCTCATATACATTGTTATCACAAAAAACTGAATTTTGGCACCTTTTCTGAGCATTTATCCAGACTGATCCACTAGGAGCAGTTATCTCCGCTTTCAGTGGAATCTGATTCTTACTAAGCAGACCCTAGTGAAATATGGTATGATTTCAACTGACCAAGCTTATTGTCATTTTTGCAACAAGAGAAAACATTCCGAATCTTTAATACATTGGTTATCCATACGTCCAGCATTAGTAGATGTGCAACTTTTATTTTTTAAGAAGGTCCTCGTGTCAAATGAGGTGGAAGGGGTGAACTTCTTGTGGCATGCATGTTTAGCTGGGCATTCAACATCAGTAGTAGTGGCAGTTACTGGCTTTATAAAATCCTTGAAGCTGAATTTGCTACCTTCTGATCAGTTTTGAGAGAAGTTTGCTGCTGTAATGGAATAATGTGAATTGATCGGCTTTTTATTGGTACTTTTTAATGATTGTGAATTGTGATTTTTTATTGTATTTAATTATACATTTTGGGATGGTAATGATCATGACCTATGATGAAATGTATGTTAAACTTTTCCTTGTGTATTTATTGCACTACATGATATTTTAGGAAATTATACTTTCACTCAACATTGACAGGCCGTTTCATGGAATTAAGGTGCGCTGAAAAGTCCCAGTGCGAAAATCGCAGCGAAACTCGCACAGAGCGATTCATGGAAGTCAGTGCGCATGGAAATCCATGGATGTGTGCTAAAATCCGGCTTGGCGCATGCTGGCGCACACGTCTTCAAACAGCGTGCGCTAAGCGCACAGCGAAAGCGCACGTTGCGCGGCGCACACAACAAAAGTAGGCGTAACACGGGGCGTCACACGCGGAATAGGGAACAACGTGTAAAAATGTGGGCGTCACGGGGGAAGTACAGGAGGCAAGTGCGCGGAACGCCCACACGCTCGCCTACAACAATTATTCATGGAGTCGAACGGGGCCAACGCGTGAGCCAAAAAAGATGCGCTAATCCGGAAACACGTACGCCAACAGGAAGCAGGCGGACGTGGACCTGCGCAGCATAAAAGTGCGCGCAAACAACATACAAGCTCAGACCAGGATGAATATACCGTTCCTAGCAGCAGTGGTCGTGGGATACTGCAGGAGGAGGATAGTCAGGCCCAGAAATTTTACACCCAGAATCAGCCTTTTTGGGATGCCTGATGACCAGGTGTATGGGAGGTACAGGTTTCCACCTCACATAATACTCGACCTGGTGAGTGAGTGGGAGGATGACCTCACATCACCCACCCTGTGCTCCCAAGCACTCAGCCCCCTGGAGAAGTTCCTTAATGTACTGCACTTCTTGGCCACTGGATCATTTCAGCGGACAACTGCCATAGTGGGGGGGTGTCACAGGCCACGCAGTAACGCTGCCTGCACCAGGTGTTGGCCATCATGACTGCACGCCCATCAGTCCGCAGGCACATATACCTGCCCAGAACACCTGCAGAAAGGCAGGCTGCCATCCAGGATTTTTGCGGGGTGGCACACTTCCCCAAAGTGCTAGGTGCCATTGACTGCACCCATGTGGCTCTACGTCCTCCCAGGGCAACTGAGCACTCTACAGAAACCGCAAGCACTAGCATTCCATCAACATGCAGGTAGTATGCGATGCCAAGGGAATCATCACCTCAGTATATGCCAACTATCCAGGGTCCACCCATGACAGTTTCATATACAGAATGTCAACCCTAAACCGGGACCTAGAAGCTGGGCGGCATGGTGATACATGGCTGCTTGGTGAGTATAAATGCCACTGCACATGCATGCATGTCAGATACTGAGTAATGTCACAACCCCACTAATGATACCCATGACCACCTCCCCAGGGGACAGTGCCTACCCTCTGAGCACCCACATGATGATGCCAATTCGGACCCCCCCCCACGCCACCTGAGGTAAAATACAACACAGCCCATATTGCAACCCGGGGCATAGTGGAGCGCACATTCGGAGTGCTCAAGTCACGCTTTCACTCCCTTGACCGCTCTGGTGGGCAGCTGCTATACACGCCCCCAGTAGTGTGCAGGATCATAATGGCAGCGTGTGTCCTGCACAACGTTGCAACACGCCGGGGCCTGCCGGTGGACATGGTAGTGCCCCCACATCCCTAACCACATGCTGCGCATGGGAGGAGAAAGGGCACCTGGTGAGGCAGCCCGTACGCAGCTGGAGGCTAATTACTTCACATAATATCACACCCCTGTGGAGTGCACACAACCCTGGCACATACCAGCTGACAATCAATGATGATGACATGAGGGACAGTCAACTGTCACAACCATACCAGCCTGAGATTGGTCACCTGGAAGTGTTACATTGTGTGCATCTCTACCTACGCAAACACCACCAATGCTGTGTCATTAAATGACATACATCTATGCTGAAAAACTCATTACCCCCTTGCAAAATACAACATGAGAACAGCGCCATGTCACGCAACCCCTCCCCAGCTCCACCACCAAGCACACCATGGCATGTCATGCAATGTGAAAGCAAACAAAGCAATGCACAAAACGTGACACAAGTGTCACAAAGTACACTATCCCTAATGGAAAGTGCCCATACACAATATGCTCCCAGTAATGTAGACCCAACAACACACATGACCAAATACTTGCCAACAATACAATGCAGCAACACATCAAAAATAGCAAAAACATGACAGTACTAAGTAAAAGTAGTGGTAATAAGCCTTACAACCTGATTATGCCAGCACATCGACCCCTTCCAACTGTACTGTGTTGCTGCCACGCAAATGTGTAAGTGTACTGCATACAACATGAACTCCATCTCCAAAGTAGACGGCCTTGTGAAGAAATGAGGAATGAACCTGCAAATTAGGAGGAAGACATGGATGCACAAGCACATATCAATGCACCATGCAGTGTACAATACAACAACAATATCCACTAGGAATGTATACACAGTATTGACTACAGACTGCCCACACAGCTCATGGGAGCCCAACGTTACTGTGTAATTCACTGTCACTTGGGCACACCCTTTGCAAGCCCATGGAAACGGGAAGCAGGAGGGGTGTGTGACTCACGAACCCAAGCATCTAACCCAAACTCAGGGCAAGCCTGCATGTGCCCAGCCGGAATACAGTGGGGCAACAAACTGTAAAAAAAAATTAAAAAAAATTCAAAAATGCCCATGTGGGGGCCAGGGGGGGTGGGGGAGGCCACCCAGGAGGTTCGATGACAGGACAAAAAAAAATACCTCCTTGGGCTCATGGCCTGCACGGCTATGCCATTGTGGGAGAACTACTGTTGCTCTCTTCAGCCTCTGCTGCTGCATCAGGAGGTGGTGGCACTATGGGAGACAGCCCACGCAAAGCCCTGGTATGGTCCTCAATGGCAGCAAGCATGCGGGTCTGGTAGGTCTGATTCTGGAGGATTAAAGTCCAGATATCCCCATGCACCACCTCACGGGTTGCATGCATTTCTGCACGCATGGCCTCGCGTGATTCCCGGATATCCTCACGTGTTGCCCGCATCTCAGCCGAGAGCGAACGTGTGAGCTGCTCCAGCTGCTGTTCTGCCCTAAATTTACTGGAAGCCTCAAGGTCAAGCAGACTCTGCCTGAGGTTATGTAGTTCTTCCCTCAGGGCTTCCCTGTGGGCCTGGGACTCAATTGATATGGATTGGCACAGAGTCTCCAGTGCCGCCCATCGGTCCCTGTTGGACGCCAACATGTCTTCCCTGTGTGATTGGCAAATGGAGTCTGTTGCTTGCTGTTGTTGCTCCATCTGCCTTTTTAGGGGGGATCATGGAAGTGGCCACCCTCTACAATGCCTGAGCCATCATTTCAACTGATGCTGCCTGTTGGGTCGCCATACCGTACATGAAGTTCTCCCATACGGTATTGCCTGGTGGCGTACAGCCACCGCGACGACGGGCACCACACCTGTTTGGGGCAAGGCAATCTGCACCTTGCTGTGCTGGCACTGCCTGAGGCTGCAGGACTGCATCCCCCCTCTGATCTGCTGGCCCAGGAACAGGATCAGATGCTGTGGAGTGTGACCCTGCATCCGTAACCGCCAAAGGCGGACATACCAACACTGACATCCCCATAGAGGGTTCTACCCCTGGTGCAGGTGGGTTGGACAGAACAGAATCCCTGCCAGACACACTTACCTGCGACGGCACATAAGTCTCATCAGCTGATTCAACACCTGAATAGAGGTCTGGGGAGGTGCACCCAGAGACACCCCTGGACAGAATGGTCTGCAGCAAGATTGGGTTCTCATCCACCACCACACCACGTCCCCCACTGGTGCCCGGTCGTGCCTCAGATTCCTCCTGGGTCTGCACCATCCCCTCAACCTCAACAACATCAAGTGTGTCATCACCTGCACAAACATGAAAGACAACAAATGGAAACAGGCATGAGCACCATAGCACACACATAGGCCTGACAAGTCAGAGATCCAGTACATGATTTACACATGTCCCACATGACTATAACCCTGGCATGCATGCACTGTCAATGAGTTGGAAGGGGAGGCAAAAAGCACACACAGAGGACACCAAGATGGAAAAGCAATACATGTGCTGCATGCTGGGTAGCACTGGCATCACACATTAGCCTGTGAGTGGCATGTCCAATAGGCATAGATGACACATGCCATCACACAGATGGCATGTACCATAGCCATGGTACATTACACAAGTACATCCATATGTCAGTGAATGAGTACTGTCAGCCATCCATGTGAGATGGACATGATGAGATGAAAAATGCTACATAGTGCGACAAAATACGCATGTGCCACACACTGCAACACTTCCAGTGTACAAAAATACAGTGATTGCAAGCCGATGTACACATCAATGGTTGTGCACTTCAACATGACAGGAAACAACTATCATGTTCCACATTCAAACAGGCCCCAAAAATTAATGTGAGCAGGCCAATACTCAATCAGCCTGAATGGTCAAATCATTCACCTAACAAGGTAACAAATGTGGGCCAATGTGGGGTGTAATCAATGACAGAAGCATGTCACATATGTGACATTAGTGGTGAAAAATGCGTTGCAAAAGTGGGAGAATTTAAACAATCAGCCTGAATGAACACTTAAAAAATCAGAACAATGTTGTTGCACTATAACAGTTCAAGGGCAACTGCACTAATGTGGCGCTAAACGGCTACTCTCGCCAGAAGGGATACTGTCATACCCAAATCCAAGGCACTCAGGTGCACACACCCTTACCTGCCACTAATCAGAACCTGTCACCCAAACAACATACACATGGATTACACACACATGCATGGCCACTCACCGGACAATGCGTCGTAATCAGGTAGTTCTCTCACACCTTGGATCTGTTCCTCTGTGATGAAGGCCCCAGCAACAGACTCATGTTCAGTGAGTTCGTTGTCCTCTGGTGGAGACCCACCGTCAGTCACCAGAGTAGCGGCATGATTTGAGGCCAGCTTGTTCTTTGCTCTGCGTTTCAGGTCATTCCACCGCTTGTAGCAATCATCAGCTGTGCGCCTCACAAATCCAAGGGCACTTATGCGGTCCGCGATGATCTGCCAGTGTGCCTTACGTTGACCAGTTGTGGTCTTACACCCTTCAGTCACCAGCATTTCGTGCTTATGTGCCGACACATAGCCCACAAGTGCATCAAGTTCCGGGTCATTAAAGCTAGGCTTCCTTGATGTGCTGGAGTGTGTAGCCGTGCCTGGGGTCTCAGCCTGTAGTGCTAGAGAACCCTTCTTCCTCTTTTTTAAAGGTGGAGCTGATCCTGAGTGGCTTACACCGCTCTGGTCAGTAGGGGCAGAAGCGCCGGTGGACTGGGTAGGAGTGTGCGAATGCACAATGACCATAGGACTTGGTGCAGGCATTGGCTGAAGTGCAATGTTGGCAGGCGGAACGTCAGTTTGATGGACCAGGACCGACATTCTCCTGGCTGGGACAGTCAGAGCTAGGGTGGATGGAGCTGCAGCTTACCCTGCAGCCTCCCCACAGTGCCTACTTGGGGCAGCAGATGACATAGCTGCCCCCGGTCCACCTGGCCTGGTGACACCAACTTGCACCGCCACACGTGGCCTAGACTTGCTGACCTGGATGTCAGCCTGGGTGTCATCCTGTGCCAGGTCAGGTGCCACAATGGGCTGGTCCAACAAGGACTGAGCTGAGATGGTGTCAGCCACGTTTCCCTCAACCATGCGGGGGGGGGCATGGGCGTCCCTGATTGCTCCTCCACACATGGGGATCTAGGGGCACCCTGTAAATTGTGGCCACATCCCTACCGCACCCACCACCTCCACCTTTTGAAAGTCGGCCACCTTTGCCTCCCTTACCGCTTGGTCGCCTCCCAACCATGGCACTGATGTTGTTGTGCGTATGGGAGGAGCAGTAAACTATTGTCCTGGGCAATTGGGGGTGAAAGGGGTAGGGTACTAGATGGAATTCTTACCCAAGTGCTCTAACAAGACTGTCTGTGACCCCTGGGGGAAGATGACGGGTCACGCAACGCACAGGCAGCCCAAAAACAAAAACTAACATGCACGCAACCCCTCGTAGACCACGTGCATGGAAAAATGAACCCGCACTACGCTGTGGCACCCAGAAACACAAAAATAAGCATACGCGTAATACACACAGCCTACAATGACGTCTGAAGTGGTACGCGACACACGGGGCAAGCACAGTAGGTAAATATGTGCGCATTCACCGCCTGCCTGGAAAAAGAATGTGAAAAAGACCAGGACCGACATTCTCCTGGCTAGGACAGTCAGAGCTGGGGTGGATGGAGCTGCAGCTTACCCTGCAGCCGCCCCACCCTGCCTACTTGGGGCAGCAGATGACATAGCTGCCCCCGATCCACGTGGCCTGGTGACACCAACTTGCACCGCCACACGTGGCCTAGACTTACTGACCTTGAAGTCAGCCAGGGAGTCATCCTGTGCCAGGACAGGTGCCACAATGGGCTGGTCCAACAAGGACTGAGCTGAGATGGTGTCAGCCACGTTTCCCTCAGCCATGCGGGGGGGGGCATGGGCGTCCCTGATTGCTCCTCCACACATGAGGATCTAGGGGCACCCTGCAAATTGTGGCCACATCCCCTACCGCACCCATCACGTCCACCTTTTGAAAGTCGGCCACCTTTGCCTCCCTTACCGCTTGGTCGCCTCCCAACCATGGCACTGATGTTGTTGTGCGTATGGGAGGAGCAGTAAACTATTGTCCTGGGCAATTGGGGGTGAAAGGGGTAGGGTACTAGATGGAATTCATACCCTAGTGCTCTAACAAGGCTGTCTGTGACCCCTGGGGGAAGATGACGGGTCACGCAATGCACAGGCAGCCCAAAAACAAAAACTAACATGCACGCAACCCCTTGTAGACCACGTGCGTGGAAAAATGAACCCGCAATACGCTGTGGCACCCAGAAACACAAAAATAAGCATACGCGTAATACACGCAGCCTACAATGACCTCTGAAGGGGTGCGCGACACACAGGGCAAGCACAGTTGGTAAATATGTGCGCACTCACCGCCTGCCTGGAAAAAGAATGTGAAAAAGACGCGCGTGTGCGCATTGGCAACACCCCCGCCAAAAGAAGAATTGTACGCTGTCTGAGGAGACAGGACAAAAGAAGAAGTGAACGCTGTTTGAGGAAACAGGCCCAACAATAGAAGAAGAAAGCTGTCAGAGTTAACAGGGAGTACGAACTTGAAACGCGTGTGAAATGACAAGAAGTACAGAATTCAACCACTCACTCTCCACGAAAAGCACGTACAAGAAAATGGCGTCCTACACGTACCTTTTAAACTGGCCCACACGTACACGTCACATACGCGTGTACGTGGGCCCTTTCCTCCAATTACACGCGCTGACACTCGGACGTGAATTTTTTTCCACGTGGGCTCTGTCATCACGTGCTATGAGGGAAACACCCGCGCGTGTCACGTCACAAGTGCGCTTACGCGCTAAGGGCCTTTGGTCCAATGAAACCGTATACATGTGCTGACGTGCTTACGCACTAAGGGCCTTTATTCGAATTACACGCAGACGTGCAAGATTTTCACGTGCCAAATCACTCCATATCAAGCTGGCCACACAACAACACACGGAAGACCACGCTCCTGCCCATAAGGCCGAATTACTGCCCCCCAAAGCCCCGAGCACGCTCCCACCTGCCATCTGCTGCTGCCTGACTGCCTGCTGCCCACGTGCCCTGCTATTTGCTGCCTGCACATCAGCCAGGGATGCAGTTGCTGTGACCACCCCTGCTGGAACCAAAGACTCCCGACTGGGATACCATCGCTCCACAGCCCAGCCCCAGGACCCAGTTGCCCACCCACCCCTGCCTCTGGGGTTGCCATGTCGGGCACAACATCATCTGGCACCACTGGCAACCCCCAGCCAGAGAGGCAGAGGTGCACCAGCTTCACTGCCAGCGGAGTTGGTGTCCTGCTGGAGCAAGTCCTGGGGCAGTATGATGCCCTCTTTGGAAGTTTGTGCGCCGACAAGGAAGGACGGACCAGGATCTGGATGGACATCGTGACTGCCAACAACGCGGAGGGGGTGGCAGTCCACGACTTACAACATGTCAAGAAGCGCTGGGAGGACTTCAGGTCCAGGACCCTCAACAAGGCCCGGCGCCTCTTGAAGGCAGCGGATGCTAAGGGGCGCCGGGGCCACCTGTCGGAACACCAAATGAGGGTCCTGGAACGCATATGCCCAGCACTTCACATCCAGGTCCTTGAGAGACAGACCCGTCTGGAGTCGAGCGGTAAGTGTACAAGCATGCTGATTGTATGCTGTGCGTGTCATGGTGTGCCTGTAGTGGGCAGGTTCCACATGTGTTTTTGTAGGGCCATGTATGGATGTGTATGTACAGGGGGGTGATGCTGACACATGCGAGTCCTCTCATGTGTGAGACAAATGGATGGTGTATGTGTGGGTAAGCATGCAGGCCAAATGCAGATGTGGGAGCACACATGTTTGAAATTCTGTGTATGTACGTTGACATTGTGGCGGTGTCACACATGGATGGTGGTTCCTGCTGCATGTATCTGCACTGTGTACATGCGCATGTGTGTGTATTTGACAAGTGTGCAACTGTGATGCAACTTGGATGCCTGTGACACTGACATGTAGAAGGCTGAATGCCAGAGGTGACATGGATGGCGATCTCATCATTGTGACAGTTGGTGGACATGTACACATGCATGTAAGTGTGGTGGTGTGTGTGCATGTGTTGTGCACTCCCTGTGTTTCATGTGACATCAGGCTCACCTTCGGATGCTCATGCTGTCATATGTGTATGGATGGTGCTGGCTGGTGCGATATGGTTGTGGAATTGCTCATGTGTGTGAGTTGAAATGACATGTGTGTTGGGGATTGTGATGCCATGTCTGAAGTTTGACACTGCCACTCATGTTCAACTGTCATGTGTGTATCAGTCCATTGTACAGTGCCCTGATGCCTGTGTTCTATGTCTCCCTGTCTGCAGCATCAACTGATGAAGAGGGTGGAGACGGTGCTGTGGAGCACAGCGGCAGGGATCGCAACGGCAGCCGGAGATGCAAGGCCCGGCTCCCCTCCCAAGTTGTCATCTCGTCAGGGAGTGAGGAGTCTGGTACCGCGTCCCAGGCCGCAGCTGCCGAGGGTAGGTCCAAGAGGCGGAGGTCGGAGTTGGACTCCTCGGCAGCAGAAGGGGTAGCTGAGACCCCACAGGGTCCGACGGAGGAAGATGGCACAAAGTCATGCAGGTTGGTGGGGGGTTTGGTGGAGGAGGAGGCTGTGCAAGGGACAGTGATGGGGTCTGGAGGTGGGGATTCCACTGGCGCTAGTGGTGCAGTGCAGGGACAGGGACAGGAGGCAGCACAGGCCGCCGCGGAGGTGCCTGTGTATAATCCTGTCCCTGATCCTGTGACTGCGTCATCCTGCACCAGCAGGGATGCCTACGTCCAGACCCATTTTCAGGGAGGGGATCCACTTACAACAACTGGCCTTACTCTCCCTGCAGACGTGGCTATCCGGGACCAGGTTGAGACTGTCCTGGGTGGGATGGCGTTGCGTCAACGGGCCATGCGAGGTGACCTGCAGTCTTTTCGTGAGGAGACAGCACGTCATCTCGAATGTCTCGTTGGCCGCGTTGACCTACTGGGACAGGTCACCAGGGCCAGATTCCTCAGTTTGCTGGACCTTGTTTCGACCCCCTCCTCACCTGAACCCCCTATGTGCCAGTCGTCCTATATGCCATCTTCCCACCCATGTGTCACCTGGGTACCCTGTGGAGCTGCCTCTGACCGTGCGGCCAGGCTGGTGGAGGACACATCCCTGCCACAATCGGACGTCCAGCAGGGGTGGCCACCTCATCAACACCCCAGCCGGAGGAGGATGTGCAGGCACCAAGAGCCAGGGCACAGGCACAGCAGCAGCAGCAACAAGGTGGGAGCCATGATGGCTCGGGGCCTTCAACATCGGAGGGGCAGGCATCGGCCAGAGGGCAGTAGGACCCAGGACTGGAAGTGTCTTCTGTGTGGCAGCAGTTAGGCCATGCTATAGATGCAGAGCGGCTGCGGGCAGAAGAGGCACGGCTCACGATGGTCAGGGCGGAGAACTCCATGCGTAGGGCTCTGAGGCGGGCCGAGTGCCTCAAACCAATTCGCAGAGACCTGGAGGTCCAGATGTCATCGTCCCTGCGAACTCTCGGGGCCATGGAAGAGGACCGCCTCCGGGACATCGAGCAGGAGTTCGATGAAGCCCTGGCCCGGGAAATCGGGAAGTGAGCCGTCGGACTAGCCCGCTGCCATTGTAAATAGTTTTTAGAGTTTGGTTTCTTTTTCGTTTTCTTTTTATTTGTGGTGAATGGACAATGCCACACAAATTTGTATATAGTTGTATTTTTAGGTAGTTTGTTAGATAGGTTTCATTTGTTTGGTTGGGCTCATGGACCCTTTTCATACTCCGACAATGGATTTATTTGAAAAATAAATTGGGGATTTTGCACATGGATTAATGTTTTATTTTTTTTCCACATTGGATTGTGAATAGTTGGACTATGGATTCATTTGAATTCTTTTGTTTTCATCATGAACATGAAACAATGGATTTTCTTTTCCTTTCCTTTGGATTTGCGTTGGTGGAGGGAGAGTTTGGACTGTTTTTCTTGCAAATTTTTGTTGGATTGGTTATGATTTTCATTCACTCATCTTTTAGACATGCTTTTCATTAAATTGTTGCTATTTTGGTATACTTTCTTTTCATTGATTCATTTATGTACATAATACATTTTCATATTTTAGTTCCATGTGTGGGATTCCCTCATTGGGTTGATGCATGTGAAAATGTGGGTTTACACAATCAATGTCAACCAGTGTATGTGTGTGACGGACATGTGTTGATGTACATAGTTGACTTTTGGTTTGTGTCTTGAGACAGGCATGTCAGTGTGGGGTGGATTGGGAAATCATTGCGTCTCAAGAATGGGGTGGCGTGAAGTGGTTTTTTGGGGTAGAAGTGGGCCATGATTGTGCATCATTATTTTGTGTAGAGGGGACATGAGTGGGGGACTGCTGGCAGGTGCCCCTCACTGCTGGGTGGTGGAGGTGCAGGGGGACATGTGTGGGACATGAGTGGGGCCCTGCTGGCAGGTGCCCCTCTCTGCTGGGGGGCAGGGGTGCAGGGGGACATGAGTGGGACATGAGTGGGGGTCTGCTGTCAGGTGCCCCTCACTGATGGGGGCGGGGGTACAGGGGGACATGAGTGGGACATGAGTGGGGGCCTGCTGGCAGGTGCCCCACACTGCTGGGGGGTGGGGGTGCTGGGGGACATGAATTGGTGATCACTAGTGGAAGGTGACATGTGTGCTGGCTGGGGGGCATGCCCAGGGATGCAGGGTAGTCCAATGAAACCGCGTACGTGTGCTGACGCGCTTACGCGCTAAGAGCCTTTCCTCGAATTACACGCAGATGTGCAAGATTTTCACGTGCCAAATCACTCCGTATCAAGCTGGCCACGCGTACACACACAGAAGACCACGCTCCTGCCCAAAAGGCCATTTTCCTGCCCCCAAGAGCCCCGAGCCTGCTCCCACCAGCCATCTGCTGCTGCCTGCCTGCTGCACACGTGCCCTGCTATTTGGTGCCTGCACATCAGCCATCTCCAGGGGTCCAGTTGCTGTGTCCACCCCTCCTGGAACAGAAGACTCCCGACTGGGATACCATCGCTCCACAGACCCAGTTGATCCCCTGCCTCGGGGGTCGCCATGTCGGGGCAAACACCATCTGAGACCACTGGCGACCCCCAGCCAGAGAGGCAGAGGGCCACCAGCTTCAGTGAAAAGGAAGTTGGTGTCCTGGTGGAGCATGTCCTGGGGCATTATGATGCCCTCTTCGGAACAACACGCGGCAACAAGGAAGGATGGGAGAGGATATGGGAGGACGCAGTGGTTGCCATCAACGCAGAGGGGGTGGCAACCCGCGACATCAAGCACATCTGGAAGCGCTGGGAGGACTTCAGGTCCAGGACCCTCTACTAGGACTGGCGCATCGCGGAGGGGGGCCAGGTCACCCTGAGCAACGTCCAGATGAGGGTCCTGGAACGCGTAGGCCCAGCGCTCCACACCCAGATCCCTCCGAGGCAGACCCGTCTGGAGTTGAGCGGTAAGTGGCCAAGCATTGCTGTGTGAGACAGAGCATGTTGCAGTGTGTTGGTAGTCTGCTACTTGCCTGTATGTGTGACATAGGCCATGTATGGATGTGTGTGTGCAGGGACATCATGGTCATGCATGTGAGACCAGTAATGTGTGAACCATATGGTTGGTGCATGTGTTCCAATGCAACATTGGGAGCTGTATGCGGAATTCACACATGTAAGCTTGCCAGTCTCTGTTCTTGGACATGGAGGGAGTGATGAGGGATGGGTGCTGCTGTCATGTACATGTATGGTGCACATGTGTGTGTGTGTCTGAGAAGTGTGTGTGTGACTTTGAAACGCAATGGATGCATGACACATGTCCGTGATGATGTGTAGATTCACTCATGCAGTGCCGTCCCCGTTATCTCCACTGTGTCTATCCGCTGTGTCTGTGGTGTACATGCCATGATGCATGGCCCTCCGGTGATGTGTGTGCATGGGATCAGTGTGATCCATGTTGCATGTGACTTTGAAGGCAACATCTTGGTTAACAGAGGCCCTTGTACATGGATTCTGATGTTGATTGCAGGCGCCGGGACTGTTTCTGCATGTGTGTTGCGTGCATTCACCCATGTGTTGTGGAAGGACAGGATGGAAGTGACATTTGACAGTGCCACTCATGTGTTATTGCTTCCTGTCTAGGGGAATTTTGTACTGTACCCTGATGCTTGTGTTCTATGTCTCCCTCTACGCAGCGTCAAGTGAAGAAGAGGGCGGAGACGGCGCTGTGGAGCCAAGTGGCGGGGATGCCTCCACTGGGCCGCAACGCAAGGCCCAGCCACCCTCCCAGTAATTGCCATCATCCGGGAGCGAGGGGGCTGGTGCCGGGTCTGCCACTACGGCTGTAGCAGAAGGGCCGGGTGAGCCCCCACAGGGGCTTCCAATGGCAGAAGACGGTGCAGAGACATCCAGGTTGGTGATCTCCACAGAGGAGGAGGATCCCGCTACTGAGCCGCACATGGGGCCTGGTGGGGGTAGTACCACTGGTGCAAGTGGTGTAGTCCAGGGCCAGGGTCAGGAGGCAGCACAGGCCACTGCGGAGGGGCCTGTGCATGTCGCTGTCCTTGACCCTATGACTGCACCACCATGCACCAGCAGGGATGCCCTGTCCCAGGCCCGTACGCAGTCATCTGCCTCTCCACTACCTGCGGACGAGGGGTCCCGCGACCGCATGGGCTCCATCCTGGTTGGTGTTGCGTTGCGCATGCGTGTCATTCGTGATGACGTGCGTTCTTCCTGGGTGGAGAACGCACGCCATCACGAAGAGCAGTGTCGTGACGTGGCACTGCTCGGAGGGGCCCTGGTCGGTGGGTTCCTACATGTGTCGCGCACTCTGGCGGACCTCTCCTCCTCTATGTTGACTATGCACCAGTCGTTCTCCACACCGTCTTCCGGCCCAGATTCCAAGCTACTCCTCATTGATGACGCCCAACAAAGCTGAAACATGTCTGGGGATGCTTGTGGTCTCGTGCAAAAGGGATGTGACCTAGCAGTTTGGGCTGGACTACCCCTTTGGGGGTGGGACCAAGCCTGATTTGCATATGGTCTTTCCCCTTTTGTAATGGCTTGGCAGGCAAAGAACGATGGTCTGGAGGGTTGCCCAGAGCAATGCCAGAGGTCAAGATTTATTCTAAACCTTCCAGCCATCAACTCTTTTGTTTTGCTATTGTCACCCCGAGTGGGAAGGGTATGCCCAGACGTGGGTCCCTTGCCTGCTGGGCCTAGAGACCCAAGCTACTCCTCATTGATGACGCCCAACAAAGCTGAAACATGTCTGGGGATGCTTGTGGTCTCGTGCAAAAGGGATGTGACCTAGCAGTTTGGGCTGGACTACCCCTTTGGGGGTGGGACCAAGCCTGATTTGCATATGGTCTTTCCCCTTTTGTAATGGCTTGGCAGGCAAAGAACGATGGTCTGGAGGGTTGCCCAGAGCAATGCCAGAGGTCAAGATTTATTCTAAACCTTCCAGCCATCAACTCTTTTGTTTTGCTATTGTCACCCCGAGTGGGAAGGGTATGCCCAGACGTGGGTCCCTTGCCTGCTGGGCCTAGAGACCCAAGCTACTCCTCATTGATGACGCCCAACAAAGCTGAAACATGTCTGGGGATGCTTGTGGTCTCGTGCAAAAGGGATGTGACCTAGCAGTTTGGGCTGGACTACCCCTTTGGGGGTGGGACCAAGCCTGATTTGCATATGGTCTTTCCCCTTTTGTAATGGCTTGGCAGGCAAAGAACGATGGTCTGGAGGGTTGCCCAGAGCAATGCCAGAGGTCAAGATTTATTCTAAACCTTCCAGCCATCAACTCTTTTGTTTTGCTATTGTCACCCCGAGTGGGAAGGGTATGCCCAGACGTGGGTCCCTTGCCTGCTGGGCCTAGAGACCCAAGCTACTCCTCATTGATGACGCCCAACAAAGCTGAAACATGTCTGGGGATGCTTGTGGTCTCATGCAAAAGGGATGTGACCTAGCAGTTTGGGCTGGACTACCCCTTTGGGGGTGGGACCAAGCCTGATTTGCATATGGTCTTTCCCCTTTTGTAATGGCTTGGCAGGCAAAGAACGATGGTCTGGAGGGTTGCCCAGAGCAATGCCAGAGGTCAAGATTTATTCTAAACCTTCCAGCCATCAACTCTTTTGTTTTGCTATTGTCACCCCGAGTGGGAAGGGTATGCCCAGACGTGGGTCCCTTGCCTGCTGGGCCTAGAGACCCAAGCTACTCCTCATTGATGACGCCCAACAAAGCTGAAACATGTCTGGGGATGCTTGTGGTCTCGTGCAAAAGGGATGTGACCTAGCAGTTTGGGCTGGACTACCCCTTTGGGGGTGGGACCAAGCCTGATTTGCATATGGTCTTTCCCCTTTTGTAATGGCTTGGCAGGCAAAGAACGATGGTCTGAAGGGTTGCCCAGAGCAATGCCAGAGGTCAAGATTTATTCTAAACCTTCCAGCCATCAACTCTTTTGTTTTGCTATTGTCACCCCGAGTGGGAAGGGTATGCCCAGACGTGGGTCCCTTGCCTGCTGGGCCTAGAGACCCAAGCTACTCCTCATTGATGACGCCCAACAAAGCTGAAACATGTCTGGGGATGCTTGTGGTCTCGTGCAAAAGGGATGTGACCTAGCAGTTTGGGCTGGACTACCCCTTTGGGGGTGGGACCAAGCCTGATTTGCATATGGTCTTTCCCCTTTTGTAATGGCTTGGCAGGCAAAGAACGATGGTCTGGAGGGTTGCCCAGAGCAATGCCAGAGGTCAAGATTTATTCTAAACCTTCCAGCCATCAACTCTTTTGTTTTGCTATTGTCACCCCGAGTGGGAAGGGTATGCCCAGACGTGGGTCCCTTGCCTGCTGGGCCTAGAGACCCAAGCTACTCCTCATTGATGACGCCCAACAAAGCTGAAACATGTCTGGGGATGCTTGTGGTCTCGTGCAAAAGGGATGTGACATAGCAGTTTGGGCTGGACTACCCCTTTGGGGGTGGGACCAAGCCTGATTTGCATATGGTCTTTCCCCTTTTGTAATGGCTTGGCAGGCAAAGAACGATGGTCTGGAGGGTTGCCCAGAGCAATGCCAGAGGTCAAGATTTATTCTAAACCTTCCAGCCATCAACTCTTTTGTTTTGCTATTGTCACCCCGAGTGGGAAGGGTATGCCCAGACGTGGGTCCCTTGCCTGCTGGGCCTAGAGACCCAAGCTACTCCTCATTGATGACGCCCAACAAAGCTGAAACATGTCTGGGGATGCTTGTGGTCTCGTGCAAAAGGGATGTGACCTAGCAGTTTGGGCTGGACTACCCCTTTGGGGGTGGGACCAAGCCTGATTTGCATATGGTCTTTCCCCTTTTGTAATGGCTTGGCAGGCAAAGAACGATGGTCTGGAGGGTTGCCCAGAGCAATGCCAGAGGTCAAGATTTATTCTAAACCTTCCAGCCATCAACTCTTTTGTTTTGCTATTGTCACCCCGAGTGGGAAGGGTATGCCCAGACGTGGGTCCCTTGCCTGCTGGGCCTAGAGACCCAAGCTACTCCTCATTGATGACGCCCAACAAAGCTGAAACATGTCTGGGGATGATTGTGGTCTCGTGCAAAAGGGATGTGACCTAGCAGTTTGGGCTGGACTACCCCTTTGGGGGTGGGACCAAGCCTGATTTGCATATGGTCTTTCCCCTTTTGTAATGGCTTGGCAGGCAAAGAACGATGGTCTGGAGGGTTGCCCAGAGCAATGCCAGAGGTCAAGATTTATTCTAAACCTTCCAGCCATCAACTCTTTTGTTTTGCTATTGTCACCCCGAGTGGGAAGGGTATGCCCAGACGTGGGTCCCTTGCCTGCTGGGCCTAGAGACCCAAGCTACTCCTCATTGATGACGCCCAACAAAGCTGAAACATGTCTGGGGATGCTTGTGGTCTCGTGCAAAAGGGATGTGACCTAGCAGTTTGGGCTGGACTACCCCTTTGGGGGTGGGACCAAGCCTGATTTGCATATGGTCTTTCCCCTTTTGTAATGGCTTGGCAGGCAAAGAACGATGGTCTGGAGGGTTGCCCAGAGCAATGCCAGAGGTCAAGATTTATTCTAAACCTTCCAGCCATCAACTCTTTTGTTTTGCTATTGTCACCCCGAGTGGGAAGGGTATGCCCAGACGTGGGTCCCTTGCCTGCTGGGCCTAGAGACCCAAGCTACTCCTCATTGATGACGCCCAACAAAGCTGAAACATGTCTGGGGATGCTTGTGGTCTCGTGCAAAAGGGATGTGACATAGCAGTTTGGGCTGGACTACCCCTTTGGGGGTGGGACCAAGCCTGATTTGCATATGGTCTTTCCCCTTTTGTAATGGCTTGGCAGGCAAAGAACGATGGTCTGGAGGGTTGCCCAGAGCAATGCCAGAGGTCAAGATTTATTCTAAACCTTCCAGCCATCAACTCTTTTGTTTTGCTATTGTCACCCCGAGTGGGAAGGGTATGCCCAGACGTGGGTCCCTTGCCTGCTGGGCCTAGAGACCCAAGCTACTCCTCATTGATGACGCCCAACAAAGCTGAAACATGTCTGGGGATGCTTGTGGTCTCGTGCAAAAGGGATGTGACCTAGCAGTTTGGGCTGGACTACCCCTTTGGGGGTGGGACCAAGCCTGATTTGCATATGGTCTTTCCCCTTTTGTAATGGCTTGGCAGGCAAAGAACGATGGTCTGGAGGGTTGCCCAGAGCAATGCCAGAGGTCAAGATTTATTCTAAACCTTCCAGCCATCAACTCTTTTGTTTTGCTATTGTCACCCCGAGTGGGAAGGGTATGCCCAGACGTGGGTCCCTTGCCTGCTGGGCCTAGAGACCCAAGCTACTCCTCATTGATGACGCCCAACAAAGCTGAAACATGTCTGGGGATGCTTGTGGTCTCGTGCAAAAGGGATGTGACCTAGCAGTTTGGGCTGGACTACCCCTTTGGGGGTGGGACCAAGCCTGATTTGCATATGGTCTTTCCCCTTTTGTAATGGCTTGGCAGGCAAAGAACGATGGTCTGGAGGGTTGCCCAGAGCAATGCCAGAGGTCAAGATTTATTCTAAACCTTCCAGCCATCAACTCTTTTGTTTTGCTATTGTCACCCCGAGTGGGAAGGGTATGCCCAGACGTGGGTCCCTTGCCTGCTGGGCCTAGAGACCCAAGCTACTCCTCATTGATGACGCCCAACAAAGCTGAAACATGTCTGGGGATGCTTGTGGTCTCGTGCAAAAGGGATGTGACCTAGCAGTTTGGGCTGGACTACCCCTTTGGGGGTGGGACCAAGCCTGATTTGCATATGGTCTTTCCCCTTTTGTAATGGCTTGGCAGGCAAAGAACGATGGTCTGGAGGGTTGCCCAGAGCAATGCCAGAGGTCAAGATTTATTCTAAACCTTCCAGCCATCAACTCTTTTGTTTTGCTATTGTCACCCCGAGTGGGAAGGGTATGCCCAGACGTGGGTCCCTTGCCTGCTGGGCCTAGAGACCCAAGCTACTCCTCATTGATGACGCCCAACAAAGCTGAAACATGTCTGGGGATGCTTGTGGTCTCGTGCAAAAGGGATGTGACCTAGCAGTTTGGGCTGGACTACCCCTTTGGGGGTGGGACCAAGCCTGATTTGCATATGGTCTTTCCCCTTTTGTAATGGCTTGGCAGGCAAAGAACGATGGTCTGGAGGGTTGCCCAGAGCAATGCCAGAGGTCAAGATTTATTCTAAACCTTCCAGCCATCAACTCTTTTGTTTTGCTATTGTCACCCCGAGTGGGAAGGGTATGCCCAGACGTGGGTCCCTTGCCTGCTGGGCCTAGAGACCCAAGCTACTCCTCATTGATGACGCCCAACAAAGCTGAAACATGTCTGGGGATGCTTGTGGTCTCGTGCAAAAGGGATGTGACCTAGCAGTTTGGGCTGGACTACCCCTTTGGGGGTGGGACCAAGCCTGATTTGCATATGGTCTTTCCCCTTTTGTAATGGCTTGGCAGGCAAAGAACGATGGTCTGGAGGGTTGCCCAGAGCAATGCCAGAGGTCAAGATTTATTCTAAACCTTCCAGCCATCAACTCTTTTGTTTTGCTATTGTCACCCCGAGTGGGAAGGGTATGCCCAGACGTGGGTCCCTTGCCTGCTGGGCCTAGAGACCCAAGCTACTCCTCATTGATGACGCCCAACAAAGCTGAAACATGTCTGGGGATGCTTGTGGTCTCGTGCAAAAGGGATGTGACCTAGCAGTTTGGGCTGGACTACCCCTTTGGGGGTGGGACCAAGCCTGATTTGCATATGTCTTTCCCCTTTTGTAATGGCTTGGCAGGCAAAGAACGATGGTCTGGAGGGTTGCCCAGAGCAATGCCAGAGGTCAAGATTTATTCTAAACCTTCCAGCCATCAACTCTTTTGTTTTGCCCCTGTGGACCTGGCCTGACTAACGCAGCCAGCTTGGTGGAGATGCCATCCCTGCCACAGTCGGGAGTCGGCGGTCCAGCAGGGGTGGAAACCACAACTGGAGACCAGCTGATGGAGGATGTGCAGGCATCATAGGACAGGGCACATGGACAGCAGCAGCAGCAGCAGGCTCTAGGTGGGAGCAATGATGGCTCGGAGCCATCAACATCGGAGGGGCAGGCATTGGCCAGAGGGCAGGAGGACCCAGGAATGGGAGTGTCTTCCGTGTGGCGGCGGTTGGGCCAGCAGATAGGTGCGGAGCGGCGGCGGGCAGAAGAGGCGCAGCTCACCATGGTCAGGGTGGAGTTCTCCATGCGTCTGGCGTTGAGGCGGGCAGAGTGCCTCGAGGCAACTCGCAGGGAGTTGCAACAGGCCATGAGTGCCTCCCTGTGAGACCTCGGGGCAAGGACAGAGGCCCGCCTCCAGCAAATAGACATGGAGTTCGATGATGCCCTGGCCGATAACATCACTGAGTGAGCCGCAGGACTTGCCCGCCGCCATTGTATATAGTTCATAGTGTTAGGTTTCCTTTGTTTTTTTTATTTTGAGGCTTTTGTACTATGCCCGACACTTTTGTATAGAGTTTTTTGTTTAGGTAGGTTATTAGATAGGTTTCCTTTCTTTCGTTGGGCTCATGGACCCTTGAAAAAGAATTGTACATAGTTGGACGTTGGATTTATTTGGACTTTTTCATTTCATTTCACCATGGATCAATGGATTTTCCTTTTTGCGTTTAATTTGGATTTGATTTGGTGGACAGAGACTTTTGGACATTTTTCGATTGGATTAATTTGGATTTTTTCTGCATTTCATTATTTTTTAATTGTACGTGCATTTCATTTCATGTCTGCCATTATTTTATCCTTTCATTTCTTTACATTGATTATCATATTAATACATTGGCCCTCATTACGACCCTGGCGGATTTTTTCCGCCATCGGCGGACTTTTCCGCCATGGCGCAAAGTCCCTTTACGCCATGGCGGATGGCGGACTTACCGCCCCATTCCGAGGTCGGCGGGGCGGTAAGTCCCCATTGACCCATTTACCCTTCCCCATTCCCATTTCGGCCCCATAGGGCTCAATGGGAGTGGGGAAGGTGTTAATTACGCCACCGTACACTACGGTGGCGTAATTAACACCGAGGTCCCATAGCGCCATGGATTCTTACGCCCGCAAAAAGCGGGCGGAAAAGTGACCATGGCGCTCTGGGAACTCGTAGTTGGCGGTAAGGGGTCGGCGCAGCTAACGCTGGCGTAAACCCCTTACCGCCAGGGTCGTAATGAGGGCCATTGTGATATTTTACTTCAATGGCCCTCATTACGACCCTGGCGGATTTTTTCCGCCATCGGCGGACTTTTCCGCCATGGCGCAAAGTCCCTTTACGCCATGGCGGATGGCGGACTTACCGCCCCATTCCGAGGTCGGCGGCGCGGTAAGTCCCCATTGACCCATTTACCCTTCCCCATTCCCATTTCGGCCCCATAGGGCTCAATGGGAGTGGGGAAGGTGTTAATTACGCCACCGTACACTACGGTGGCGTAATTAACACCGAGGTCCCATAGCGCCATGGATTTTTACGCCCGCAAAAAGCGGGCGGAAAAGTGACCATGGCGCTCTGGGAACTCGTAGTTGGCGGTAAGGGGTCGGCGCAGCTAACGCTGGCGTAAACCCCTTACCGCCAGGGTCGTAATGAGGGCCAATGTGTGGGATTCGCTCATTGGGTTCATGCATGTCAAAATGTGGGTGTACTCATTCAATGGCAATGTGTGTGTGTGTGTGTGTGTGTGTGTGTGTGTGTGTGTGTGTGTGTGTGTGTGTGTGTGTGTCATGAGATAGGCATGTCACTGCTGGGGGGTGGGAGTGCAGGGGGACATGAGTGTGACATGAGTGGGGGCCTGCTGGCAGATGCCCCGCACTGCTGGGGGGTGGGGGGGCAGGGGGACATGAGTGGGACATGGGTGGGGGCCTGCTGGCAGGTGCCCCTGACTGCTGGGTGGTGGGGGTGCTGGGGGACATGAGTGGAACATGGGTGGGGGCCTGCTGGCAGGTGCCCCTGACTTCTGGGGGGTGGGGTGAAGGGGGACATGCGTGGGGGCCTGCTGGAAGGTGCCCCTGACTGCTGGGGGGTGGGTTGCAGGGGGACATGAGTGGAACATGGGTGGGGGCCTGCTGGCAGGTGCCCCTGACTGCTGGGGGTGGGGGTGCTCGGGGACATGAGGGGGAGCCTGCTGGCAGGTGCCCCTGACTGCTGGGGGGAGGGGGTGCTGGGGGACATGAGTGGGGGCCTGCCGGCAGGTGCCCCTGACTGCTGGGGGGTGGGGGTGCAGGGGGACATGAGTGGAACATGGGTGGGGGCCTGCTGGCAGGTGCCCCTGACTGCTGGGTTGGGGGTGCTGGGGCACATGAGTGGGGGCCTGCTGGCAGGGGCCTCTGACTGCTGGGGGTGCTGGGGGACATGAGTGGGGGCCTGCTGGCAGGTGCCCTTGACTGCTGGGGGGTGGGGGTACAGGGCGACATGAGTGGAACATGGGTGGGGGCCTGCTGGCAGGTGCCCCTGACTACTGGGGGGTGGGGGTGCTGGGGACATGAGTGGAGGCCTGCTGGCAGGTGCCCCTGACTGCTGGTGGGTGGGGGTGCTGAGGGACATGAGTGGAACATGGGTGGGGGCCTGCTGGCAGGTGCCCCTGACTGCTGGGGTGTGGGGGTGCTGGGGGACATGAGTGGGGGCCTGCTGCCAGGTGCCCCTGACTGCTGGGGGGTGGGGGTGCAGGGGGAAATGAGTGGAACATGGGTGGGGCCCTGCTGGCAGGTGCCCCTGACTGCTGGGGGATGGTGGTGCTGGGGGACATGAGTGGGGGCCTGCTGGCAGGTGCCCATGACTGCTGAAGGGGGTGGGGGTGCTGGGGGACATGAGTTGCTGATCAGTGGTGCAAGCTGACATGTGGCTTGGCTGGGGGGCATGCCCAAGGGGGATGGGATGCCTGCGGGACATGACCAGGGGTGCGGGGTAGTCCCCTGTGGTGTGGGCTGCCTGCAGGAGCCATGGAGGGTGTAGAGGGAACACCTGGGAGGACCCACACTGCCAATTCATGTGTAGGACTCCCCGCGCACCCCTGAAATACGCGTACCCCACTCGCACAGGGCCTATTGCGTGTGAAACTTTCTGCGCACCCCTGAAATACACGTACCCGACTCGCACAGGGCCTATTGCGTGTGAGACTTCCCGCGCACCCCGAAATACACGTACCCTGCTGAAAATCACGTGTGATACTTCCCGCGCACCCCTGAAATAAACGTACCCCACTCGCACAGGGCCTATCGCATGTGAAACTTCCCACGCACCCCTGAAATACACGTACCCCACTCGCACAGGGCCTATCGCGTGTGAAACTTCCCTGCACCCCCGAAATACACGTACCCTGCTCAAATCGCGTGTGAATCTTCCTGTGCACCCCTGAAATACACGTACCCCACTCGCACAGGGCCTATCGCGAAACTTCCCACGAACCCTGAAATACACGTACCCTGCTCAAATCGTGTGTGAAACTTCCCACGCACCCCTGAAATACACGTACCCCACTCGCACAGGGCCTATCGCGTGTGAAACTTCCCGCGAACCCCAGAAATACACGTACCCAGATCCAATTGCGTGTGAAACTTCCCGCGAACCCCAGTAATACACGTTCCCCGCTTGCCGTTTGCTATGTGGCATCCCTGCATACTGGTACAGGGTTAACGCAGCCCTTTGCGCTGGATTGGGGATTTTGATGGCTTTTCCTTGCACGAGGGGCGTTCTTGGGGGCGTTACTGACGCTGCTGCAGGGTCGCTGCACCACTGTAAGCCACGGCTGGTTTTGGTAACTAAAATCCATGAATACGCTGTGCGCAGATATGGATTTTAGGTCACGCAGCAAGCGCAGAGATTTGCACGCGCACACTGTGCGCCAGCCGCGTGCGCCACTTGGCGCTAATTTCTATGAATTACCCCCTGAATGTTTTCATTTTGGAGTATTGTTTTAAAGGTTGAATGTATTTTTAACCAAATATTTTTAACCAAATAATAAACAGAAATTCTAACATAGTAATTGGCTACTCTAATCAGAACCCTGTGATATGATAAGTCATTAATAACACACCTGTGCACACGTGTTTCTAGGCATGACAAGACAAGGAAGGGAAGACAGAAGGAGGACTAAAACATGATCTTACTAGGCCTTGTGTCATTCACTTTATGCTACTGCGGGGGTGGGATGGGGAGATGTGCCAGGGGGCCGGGGGAGGGGAGAGCGCAAAGGAACGCGTAAGTACTGCAAGGGAGGTGGCTCATAAGTGCAGGGAGTTAGGGGCTTGTAGGGTTGAAGATACAGTCCCAAAGTGGTTTGGAGGACCGGAGGCAGTGCAAGGGCAACTGGTCATGCAGGAACCTGGTCCCATAAGTTCAGTGGGTGGCCAAGTAACTAGCTTACGCAGTAAACAGGGGCATCAGCAAGGGAGAGGGAGAAAAGGAAGGTCTTGAATTGTTTCTAGAACCTTAGGTGGTCCAGCTCAGGTTTGAGAAAGGCAGAGAGGCTGTTCGTGAGGGAAGCCCCAGACAAGGACAGAGATCTACCCCCACCCCCACTCTCTGCTTAGAGAAGCATTTGACGCTCAGAGATTCGGAGGTGGATGAGTGGAGGGCTTGAGAACGAGGATGCTTAGGAAGAGAACTTTGGATGCAGTGTGGTCCCCGTCCCCAGATATCCTTGTGGTTGATGCTGAGGGTCTTGAGATTGAACCTTGCAGCCACAGGGAGCCAGATCTCTATACATTGGAATCTGCCATTGGCTAATCCACTATCTCTAGAACCGCCCAAGTTCTACCCATCAACTCAACGTCATTATCAAGGGCATCATTAACTCTCTGCTTCATTGGTCAGCGGATTTGTGCTGACTGTGATGAACAGTATTTACTTGATTGTTTGGCACATCCTAGGGTGGCCTTAGTTGTTGATACATCCCTTCGAGACAGCCCCAATTAGCAATTGATGTGAACAGAGGGATAGAAATATAAGGACAAATACTGCCATTTTTTCCCCCATGCCGGGGCCCTAACGATCCTGGACAGTTCCCTAAACCCGAATAACTCATTCTGCAACTCTCATTCGATACATCTTGCCAAACCAGGTGCACAGTTTTCTAATTAGGTCATGGGATGAATAGCTGTTTAGAACATAATTTCTCGTATATATTGGTCTCACCAATACCTTCTGCCACAGGCGCAATGGCACTAATTTACCATTGGGGCACTGTGTATACAGCTTGGCTTTGCATTATTGGCAATGTTACTACATGAATCCTCCTGCACCAGGTGATCAAGGCTCTGTGTATTCATTTAGTTATTGTCTTGAAAGAAAATATTTGTTGCATGTACAGTTTTTGAGTGCTGGAAACAGCCGATTCTCGCAGCTTCAGCGAAAACCATCCTATCTTCCCTTCTTTGCTGGCCTAGGATGTCTGATGCTTTCCAAGTAGATGATAAAAGGAAAACCTTTAATAAAACATATAGATTATGCTGCTTCGAATGGGGGAAATGGTGATGCCCTCAATCAATGTCCCAAACAAAACTCAACAAAACCATTGTTCTTATATATACCCTGTTCAGCTATATATGCCTTTGTATTCAGCAGCCTTGATAACCCTTAAGTGCAGCACAACGAGTTTCCTCTATTCTACTTGTCTTCATAATCTGCATAATAAAATGACAACTTTTCAAACAACAGAAGGCCTAAAAACATTGGCTCAAAGAGTTTTTTATTTTAAATTTCCACTCTTGCTTGGGATGTGTAGGAGTCTGTGCATGGTGTTGCATCTGCCCTACTTGCATACAAATAGAAATAATGTAACTTCCACCTCTAACCATGTACTTACAAACTCACTTTCTGCATATAGTACCTTCCAGTAATGAAAAATAGTGTGGAAACGGGGTCGTTGCAAGGAATTTTGCCACCCTAGGCAAACTGTCAGATTGGCGCCCCCCCAACCTCCACCCCAGTTCCGAACCAATCTCAACAAACCATCCTCATTTTGTTACCGATTGCCGCAAACCCATTACCTCCACCTAACACATTCCTCACGTCTTCTGCTGTGGATGGATCCCATTGCACTTTCCTCACCCTCACGTCCACTCACAGTGTTAGGTTTCAGAAGTCAAATTAAAGCCTCTGTGTTTCATAAATATAGGTTTATTAAACAAGTCAACAACCAATGTAATACTGAGGCAGGTGAATCTAATCCTTTCTGTAAATTATATATAGGCAATACAAACAGATAGTTGGTAATGCATACTACACCTGTAAGCATATAAGCAGCACTACCTGGTACAAAATACTAAACATGTCCCAATACTTACTACTTACAATGATATTTATAAATTCAACAATACTTTGAAATATGTTTCTTACCTAAAAAGTGAAAAAAAAACAGTGAGTGACTCTCCAAAACCATCCAAAATCCCAAGAAACATAGCAGCAGAAGTAGTGGGCCACCTGTTGACAAACCCTGAAACATTTGATACATGATGGCTTTGGTGACCCAGACATATAAAACACATATGTGTCTAGGAATGCATGTGACTTCGTAACAGATGTGTGTTAAAACAAGTGAAAATGCACATTAGAAATTAACTTTCTGAGCTTTAATTTTTGCAAATGTGTACACAAGATTTTTGATATCAATGTGTTGAGCAATGTCATGCTCTATCGACAAGGTTGCTAGGCCAACAAGTCTTTCTTGCATCATAGAAGATTGAATATAAGTTTTGATCAACTTTAGCTTTGAAAAGCTTCTTTGGCCACTTGCCACTGAAACATGAAGGGTTAATAGAATCTGGATTTGCCACCCCTTGCACTGGGGGCTGTATCTGTACCAATACAGTCCCCCTACCACTTCTTCGTCTGCACTTATCAGATATACCCTATCTGACTAATCTAGCACTTGCCACTTGCTGGCTGCACTACCACTGCTTATTAGTTAATCTTTTCTTTCCTCTGTTCAGTACTTTCCACTTCTCCCCCTGTGCACTTTCCCCCTTCCCTCTCCCCTACACTTGCGCATTCTCAATGTCACTGGGCCTAGTAAAATCGTTGTTTTTGTTTTCCCTTGTTCCCCTCCTTTGGTCTTGTTGCCCGCTGAAACACTTGTGTATGAGCGCAATATAAATAAAATATCATTTAATTTAATTTTGCTTCTTGCCACTTCCACAGCAGTATAAACATAGTGATTTAGAGTGGACTAGATTTGCAGGGCAACAGGGGGCTATTATTTATTATTGCTGTTTGGTTTGGCACATTGGATACAGCAACCCTGTGTGTGTGAGTGGAGAGGAGAGGTCGTTTATATGGTGGGGTGGGGAATATCCTTCTTTTACATGGAGGGCATGGCCGCTATGGTTCGCGTCACCTCCTTTGGTTGGGCAGGGGAGCCGGGCGATATGGGGATGCCAGCGTGCGTTTGGGGTCTCTATAAGCATATTGCAGGTTGAGTTGCGCATAATGCGAGTTCTCCTTCTAGCTGCGCATTCTAGCGACTAGGGCAGCAGCAGGATTGCGTGCACGTTGTGGTGCACTGTTGTGGCACTCGACATCTAGAAAGCATCCCTTGTGTGCACGTGTGTGTGTTTGGAATGAACACATGGGCTCTCGTGTTAGGCGCCATGTCGGAAGAAAGGGGCAGGGCTTGTCTGTGACGGGTGTAGGGACTTTTTTTGGGGGTGCTGCTGGAATAAGGGGCCAATCTGCATTCAAATTAAAAAAGCACCTTTATATATGGACAGGTCTCTTATAGATCTCGCTCATTTATGCTGGCTTGCCGACATGGTGGCATTGCCCGGGGAATAGTTGTGTTTGCAGCGCACTTTTCGGGGGAGCGCATTTGAAGATGGGCATTCTTATTTTCAGATAAATTAAGCGCATTTCCGTAACATAACCTAAAGGTTACTTACATCGGATACATCTGCACATTCGTAGTCCTCTAAGGAGGAGACCCTCGAGGTTGGCAGTAGTGCCAAGATACTTTGGTGAATGTCTTGCTTTTTTTGGCATTATTTTTCTGTTTGCGCATTTTATGTTTGTGTGTCTATGGCCCTTCCAACCAGAGGGCAATTCTCCTTCAAGGCTCTGTGCTGTATCACCGGAGCATGGCACTGCCAATGTGCTTCAAAAATAATTTCAGATGCATTTTTTAGGGGGTCGGTAGGGTTTTTATCGAGTGCTTCATAAATTTTTTGAGTAATCGTGTTTCCCATTGTATGTGTCACATCATATGCCTGCTTCCCGCTTCGCACACTGATGCTGTGTTCCATTTACAATGTGGTATTTCTCTTCTAGCCCACCTGCGTATCCTGCAGGGAGCCTGCAGACTGGTACTGCTGAGTGTGAATAGAATGCAAAGCCAAAACATTATGTTTCATGCCCCTACTCTGCCTCAAGAGTGTACAAATATGACATAAAGACCTTACACCTTGGCTTCAACCCTCACTTTTACACCCTAGGACTTTGAAAATAGCCCCCATGGACGGCCTGTTGTGTGTTTCAAAGAAAGAAGCCTTCCCAGTTCCATGCGTGACACCTCGAGCCAGTGCTGGTTTTCCCACTGCATGCTGGTACTTGTATGCCCATACTTCCAAAGGGAAAAATGGAAGTCCAAGTCCCAGCATGCAAATGAGGCCTGGCTCGAGGTGTTACACACATGGAAACATTGCAGCTCATGTCCAGTTACGCTCTGTGGCTGTCCATGCCAAGAAACACAAATACAAGCCTAAGGATGCAGACTGTTGTGTCCTATGTCTACGTATCCATCAGTCACAGAACGGGCCTAGGGGATATCTGTAAAACACTTACAACAATGAGGAGGAGCAGGCAAAATGGCGACGAGAAAAGAGGAGGGCACAGGGTGCACAAAGATGAAGCCACAATGGCAAAGATGAGGCCACAATGGCAGGCAGCGCTTCCTACACACACGTTCACTATTTGGCGATTCATGGTTTTAGTGGGTGTCTTCAATATAATGTGTGTGGAGTGCGGTTTCTCTCGAATCTCTCCTAACATTCCTGGGCCAAGCAGGGAGGCGGCTGGCACTGCTATCCTGCGGGGGGAATGGCACTGCCATTTTTCCTCTGTTGTCTGGGGGCTCGGGTCCAGCAAAGCTGTTTTCCACATGCCCGTGATATTTCCCTGCCACCTGTGCCCCTGGCATGCGGAGTACAACGCACCTGGCTGGCTAGTGGCACCGGATCTTGGCTCACGGGGCATTATGAATAGAGGACATTCCTTTTCAATGGGGCCTGCAAATGGCGCTCCAAATGGCATGTGAGTGCGTGTTTGTGTGTTTGGTGTGAAAGAAATGCGAAGGGGTCAGGTATTTAGAAAGATGCCTTTTCCTACCCTGGCTGTAATTCACATGAGGGATGCGTGTCCCTGCCCGGTGCCCGCGTGTGTGTGTGGTGTGGGCAAGATAGACCGTCGGGCGTCGGCCTAGTCATGGGTGGTTGCCATGAGGGATGCGTGCCTCTGCCCAGCCCTAAAAAATATCTATAACAGAATTCAACGCACCTTCACAATCTGAACAAAGTGGGAGCTCACTCAGCTCAGCAGACTTGGAAAGGCTGCCCACTCTGGCTGAAGGCCACGGTCTTAAGGTCCCACACTCTTCAACTCTTGCCTCTTGGTGATGCGGGAATGGGGATGCCACGCACAATGATCTGATTGTGTGTCTGCCTGCCGCCTGCAGCTAGTGCCACAAAGAAGAAGATAACTGTCTCGGGCAGGCTGCAGATTCACTGTCACTGACTCAGTAAGTCCAGGGGCAGTGGCACGGGAGGTGCTCTGGCATTTGTGTTGCCAATGCGCAGGTGCTAAAAATGATGCCAGTGCTTGAGCGAGCGCGCTGCCATGCCCATGCGTGACCGTTAACTGACCCCAATCATTTCACGGGGCCTGGCTGGTGCTGCTCTGCCACTCCTACAGCCAGCCTCGGGCTCAGCCTGCAGCTGCCTGCAGCCTCGCCTCAGACAGTGTGAACAGGGCGAACAGCAGGGCCGGTGCTATGTGACAGGCAGTGTTAGCGTTTTGCCACTCTAACATTTGCGAATATAGGCAAACGCTGAACCTTGCCTAGTGATAGCACCGGCCCTGTGTGGAAAGTCACCGGGTCAGTGTGGATTCAGAACAAAGAATACTGCATGGTTGTTAAAAAAGGAAACATTATGCAAGTGCACCAAATGTGATTATGTATTCATGTACCGTAATGATGCGATTTGAGTGTTTACAGGGACTCTGTGCAGCTATAACAAGATCACCATTGGACCAGCTAATACAGGGGTAACACTCCTACTTCTAAATACGAGTGAATATCAGGCAGAGGGCTCCAGGCAATTAGAGGACTCCAGCACATATATGAAACCTGATGCGGATCCTGCCAACAAAATAGCAGCTACCCTCAAAGAACTGTTGAAGATGTCTCAGGAAAAAGATTGGATCAGTGATAATACAACCAGATTTCTAAATATATGACACGTCCCTGGGAACCCATATATTATCTACTCCCTAAAATACACAAAGATGTCATTAAACCTCCTGATAGAGCTTTAGTTGTGGCCACGCACAGCATCTTGCAGCCTCCGTGGGTTTATAGTGATTATTTCCTACAGCCACTTATAGAGAAGACCAATATTTATATTAAATACACCACTCATGTTTTTTACATTTGACAACAGCAACATCCTTTTTACAATTGATGTTATAAGTCTGTGTCATTCCATTCCGCACAACTTAGCTCTTGAGGCTGTAGAATGCATCCTTTTGCAAGTTGAGCACATTGATGCATCCAAAAAATTAATTTTGGCACTTCTGATGTTTAATTCGCAGAACCATCATTTTGGATACAGACATCGGCATTTTTTAAGGATCACAGGAACCAAAATGAAGGCTACATTTGCTCTTCTTATGCTAACTGCTTTATGTCTAAGTTTGAAATGGACCATATATTGAACTATCATGTTTGCAACAGGCACCTCAACTATAGGGGAGTTACATTGATGATATTTTTGGCATCTGAAATGGCCCTCTAGATGCCTTATACAATGTGTTTGGTATACATGAATTTTCGTAAGTTCAAGTGCACACTCTCAACGAAACCCAGAAGCCACATGTACAAGATCCTCCAACCTTAATTGGCACCAGATGTTGAGTTGTGTATACAGGCCTGCGTGAGGTAACCAAAGAGAGGAACACACCCTGTTCTCTGACTTTCACAGGACACTCACTAGGACTTGCTTCTAAATACCGCAAATGTACACATTCTAGATGTGATATTCACTTCTCATGATAAACCCTACTGTCAGACTTAAATTCACATTGAACATAACTACACATCAGAAACATAACATGATTTGGAGCTGGAATTTTAAGTGGTCTTCTATTGAAAATGATATGAGACAGACTCATTATGTAACATAACATGACATGGCATAGTTGATACTCAAGCACCTTCCAACAAATATCCAGTTATTTTGATTGGGCTCATACTGTCATGGATACTGCTGTGCCATAGAAACAAGAGGAAACAACATAGAACACCCCATAGTTAATGCACTCTATTCCTCATACAGTTACTTAATACGAGCATTTAATCACATGGATCTTTATGGTATTACTCATCTCAGGACTCTGGACCTGCTTGCATGTGTGTTTGTTGTGAATGTTGTCAAGCAGTCATTGTCGTTGCCCGAAAGACCTGTCATCACGAATCAGATGAAACACTCTGCTCCGCCCAAGGAATAAGCTTCATGTTCACGAACATAGCAGTGATGGACCGGTCACTGAGAAAAAGAACAAACACCTAGTTCTGCTCCAAGCCATAAGTTACCGGCTCACTCCCCAGCGAGTGGCAACAGGTGCAGGTCTTATAGTACGTCCCCTCCCATTAAGTGTGCCTATCAGGCCTGGAAATTCTGGCTTCCGTCTATGAAGATGCCAGACCTTTTTTGGTGCATGAACATTCCTAGCAGGTACCCACAACCTCTCCAACTGACCATATCTCAAGCACCAACCCTCGTCCCTATCTGGTAGCATGCCTCAGTGATATTGACCAATGGATGACAAGTAACCACCACCTTCTGAACCCTGATAATACTGAAATCATGGTGTGCCACAATACTTCTCTTCTCCCACAACCACCCCTGTGGCCCCCCTCCCTTGGTCCCCCTCCTCCTCCTTCCAAAATAGTAAAAAACCTTGGCTGCACTATGGACTCAAACATAAACCTCTCCCGTCAGATCAATAATATATCAACATCCTGCCACTACCACCTCAAACTCCTTTGACACATTTTCCTTACCTCACCTATCCCAACAGAATCGCTGCTGTAATGTCTATTGTTATGTCGAGACTGGGATCACCGGCATACCAACTCTACAAACTCCAAAGAGGCCAAAACGCTGCTGCCAAATTCCATCTAGCCTTGGGGCACAGAGACCACATCTCCTCCGCTCTCTGCACCCTCCCCCGGCTCCCTGTTGGACGAAGGGCCACCTTCAAAACCCTATGCATTACTCACCATGCAGTGCAAAAGTACCTATAAGAGAAGATAATACCCTACCTCCCATCACGCACCCTAAGATCATGCACTGCCCTCTTACTAGTGATCCCATCTCCTATTCTGCCAGGACTGGGGGATCCGCCTTCTCAAGTTTTGCTCCAACTCAGTTGAGCTCCCTCCCCTCACACATTCAATACACCCATGACTACATGGCCTTCCATAAAGCACTAAAAACCTGGCTCTTTCTATAATGCCGATAAGACCTATAAACTGACTCTTGACCCAGCAAACTGCAGACAAACGTTCAAGGCAGTTCCGAGCAATAAGACAACGCTGGAAGCGTCTATTAAGTCACTAACAAGGTCACTCTAAGCGCAGCAAACGCAAAACATGTAAATGAAATCCAGTACAGTGGGCTCATAGGAATAAAACCTCCATCCAGACACTCATCACTCCTATGTTATGTTATGTTATGTTATTAGCATTTGTAAAGCGCGCGTTCGCCCAAGGGCATCATGGCGCTGGAAGGGAAGCTACCAAGTCGGAGAAGGCCAGTGGGGTGGTCAGGCTTAGAACAGATTGGTTTTCAATGCTCTTCTGAATCCGAGATGGTTAACAGTGGCTCTGAGAGGTTCAGGGAGACTGTTCCAAAGTATGGTCGCAGCGACAGAGAAGGCTCTACCACCGAGCCTTGCCCGGTTAAACCTGGGGACAGTGAGCAGGTTAGAAGTAGCAGAGCGGAGGTTCCGGTCCGGACAATATCGGGTGAATTTAAGCTGAAAAAATTCAGCACCCTGACCGTGAATAGCCCGGTGAACAATACACAGAGATTTAAACTGAATTTGTTGGTTCACCGGGAGCCAGTGCAGTTGGCGAAGCACTGGTGTAATATGGGCACCATAAGGGGAGCCAGTAGCCAGCCTAGCAGCCAGGTTCTGCATACGCTGAAGGCGATGGATGAGGCTGATAGGTTGAGACAGATAGAGCGAATTGCAATAGTCCAGTCGTGTGAGGACTAACGCGGCTAAAACAGGGGGGCGGAGGGCTACCGGGATCAGGGGCATAACCCTCTTAAGGATTCTGATCTAGTGGTGGGTGGACTGGCACACGGCCGCAACCTGGTTAGACATTGACAAAGAAGCGGAGAGGATAACTCCTAAATTCTTGACTTTGCTAACTGGTTTGGGTAACGGGCCCAAGGCAGCGGGCCAGAAAGCAGGGGTCCACAGGGAGGGGTTGGGGGGGGCAGCCTACCAACAGTAGGCTGCCCCCCCAACCACTATCACCAACCACTATCACTGTGCTCACTCTCTACTCTACATCAACACACAATAGAGCACAGCTGCACCCCTGAATCAATTTCGGCCTAGCTGCTCACATACAAATATTACTCCATGAACACCTCAACACCCTTCTAGAACGCAGCTTTACCCCATGAAAATCGGCCTAGCAGCACACATAAGTGTCCTACACAGGCCTAACGCAGCCAGAACCCAGTCTTGGAGACCAATTTACAGAAAGTACACCTCACCTAATGCTAGGATGCAGCTACCATCAAACAATTGCATCAGCTGTGCACATAATGAGTGCACCCAAGCACCCTTTGATACCGTACTCTCTCAACTGACCTGGACTTCGGTCCCCAAGGGCGTTCAACTCACCAGCGCTTTGAGGTCATACAATGATATATAGAGCGCAATATAAATACCAAATAACATAGCATATCTCAACCAATCCAGATGATATCACAATGCTCTGTGAATCCAAGATTTGCTTGACTTCATATTCTTCTTCTGATTCCTCTGACAGACAAAGAGGAGGGATGTGTGTTTCTTTATGACAGGTTTCAACTTTGCCACATGGTATTTTTGCATTCTCTCAATCAATTTCAACCATACCACATAGGTTTTGAATCCTTCCAATATCACAAGCAGAACTACATATCTAGACTTTAACTTTCGTGGTCCTTTCATATGCAAACCTTTAGTGGATTAGCATAACCTGACTCCCACCTTCTACTCAGGGAGAGCCTTTTCTTTTTGTACTTGTGTATTTCTTGTAGGATTTTTTCGATATTGAGATTTTGGCGAGCCTTCAGACAACCAGCTTGCATCGCTGCGTCCCTTTCTTGTACTGCGGGGAGAGTTGTTACCACAAGCAGTTTATTGTGTAATACCCTAGGATGACGCCCATATATGCAATGAAATGGGGACATGTATAATGATCCATGATCCAAATTGTTGTTACACAATTCAGCTATCCATAAAACCTCAAACCAATTACTTTCTTGCTGTGTTGGGCAATAAGACACCACTGGTATTGTTCCATGGTTTGATTAACTTTCTCAGTCTGCCCATCAGTATGGGGGTTCTGACTTGTCAACAACTTAATAGTGATAACCAGTTGGCTGCAGAAGGCTTTCCAAAATCTGGAATCAGTAACCACAGATGATGGCAATCCATGTAATCTCACTATGTTCCATAATAACAACTTTACCAATTGCCCGGCTGTTGGAAGGCCCTTACTGGGTATGAAATTAGACATCTTAGTCAGTTTGTCCAGCATCACCTAGATGGCATCATAATCCTGTATATTAGGGAAATCTATAACAAAATACATGGAATCACTCCTCCCAAAGCATGTCAGGGGTGGGCAGAGGATTTAACAGCCCTACAGGTTTTTGATGCAATGCTTTGTTGAATGTGCAGACTTCACAATTCTGTACATACTCAAATACCATGTGGTACAACTGAGGCCACCATGAATGTCTTTGTATTGATAATCTTGTTTTCTGTTCCCTTGTAGGCCCCACTAAGGTCCTTAATGATACCACTGGATCACTTATTTTTGCATGTCTTGAGTAGAGACGAACACTTATTGCCTTGATATGGCAACTCTCCTGAATATATCTTGAAGGCTTATACGTACGCTATTCAACATTGTCCTCAGTAGACATGCTATTTCTGATGCAGTCAATCATTCCTGTAGACAACATCCCCACCAGTCTATTGTGAGGTATTACTCTTGTCTTCTTCATAATACTGTGACAAAGCATCAGCCTTTCCCTTGCACTTTCCAGGATGATAAGTAATGATGTAATTGAATACTGCTAAATACTGGCACGCCAGATTATCTGGTGCGCACTTAGGTCCTGATTCACAGATCGTTTTCCAATGGGGTTTTTCTATTATAAAACGCTTCTGTGAATTGGGCCCTTAGTGTTTTTGCTGATTTCAAATATTTCAAATTCTTATGATCAGTTAGAATAGTGACTATGTGATGCGTCCCCATTAGATAATGTCTCCACTCCTCCAATGCCCCTTTGATGGCTAGCAAGTCCCTGTCAACAATAGCATAGTTGCACTCGCTCTTTGTGAGTTTATGTGCGTGATACGCTACTGGATGCAATATACCCTCAGCGTTTCCATGTGGTAATATGGCTCGTCTGACATCGCTAGATGTGTCTGTCTCCACTTGGAAACACTGTGATACATCAGAGTACTCTAGATTTGTGCTGAATTAAAGGCATGTCTTCGTTTCTTGAAGACCCCCTCTGCTAACCCATCCCATTCAAATCTAACCCCCTTAAGAAACAACCGAGTGATGGGCGTCAATGTATCTTAAAGTGAGGAGATGAACCAATGAGAGAAATTTGCAAACCCCACATCTTTCACATAAGGTGGTACTGGTAAATCCACCACTGCCCTCAAGTTTATTAGATCCATTTCCACTCTCATGAGTGTTAGAATAAACCCCCAAAACGCCTCTGTGGTTGTTTGAAACACATATATTTTCAACCTAACAACTATTCCTTCTGCCTCTGTAACACTGCTTTTAAATGCTCTTAATGCTTTTCTTCATTGTCCGAATAGATGAGAATATAATCAATATATACAATGGCAAACACATCCAAATAACCCAGCAAACCTCCTGCATAAAGAACCGGAAGGTGGCCAGGGCATTGCACAGTCCAAAAGGCCAAAGCATATGTTCGAACAAACCAAATCTGGTACGGAAAGCAGTCTTTCACTCATGCCCCTCCTTTACTCATACAAAAGGATATGCTCCTTGCAGGTCTAGCATGGTGTAGACCTTAGCTATCCGAATCCGGTCCAACAAAAGTGTGATTAATGGGAGTGGAAACCTGTTCTTAATGGTAACCTTATTGATTGCTCTATAATCAATACAGTCTCTCAATGTGCCCTCCTTTTTTGGATATGAAAGATAGAGGTGTAGACATGGGAGACTGGGAAACTCTCATGAAGCCTATTTTCAACATGTGATCCAAGTATTCTCTAAGATGTTTACTTTCTGCTTCCATGAGTGCGTAGATACGACTGCACAGTAACCTGGCCTTAGGTTCCTAATCAATAGTGTAGTCATACCGTCTATGGGGCAACAGTGTCTCTGCCCGCTCTTTGCCAAAGACCTCAGTAGACACCATATAGGTGTTCCTGTCATAATCACACTGCCCCTCTGACTATAACATGAACCTATTGATAACTGTGCTGCTGGCCTTTGTGATTCTTCCTTATGGTTCTCACACTGTTTGGCCAAAATCAAACGACACTGTACTTGATCTCCAGTCTATAGTGGGGTTATGTTCAACTAACCAGGGCATACTTAATATGATCTGCATTGCCTGAGTGGTAATGGGCCTTGATATTAAGAGGAAACCATCTACTGACAATCCATGTTCTATACTCTGCCTGGTTTGTAATGGGATTTTCAAACTTTGCACATAATCAACAATGAAGAAATTACCTGCAGCCCCTGAATCAATCATTGCTGATGTAATAATCAATATATCCTCATTGGGCAATGTAACCAGAATGGACATGTGGGGTTACGCTCATGGGATTATTGAAGGGGTGTATGTAGGTGCTTCCACTCTTCCCACTAAGCCTGTTGATCACCACACCTGCTGTATTTTGTAACCCAATCTCCATGTTTTTCTCTGAACAGCACCCCACCACCCTTTGGAGTAGCCAGGCATTCCTGCACAAAATGCCCTAAAAGAACACAATAGAAAAACTGCTTATTCTACCTTTTTTTTGCCATTTCCCTCCTGACTTAATGGACCTCATATACTTCCTATGTGCATTGGTTCACCATCATTAGTTCTGCTATCCCATTCCTCTCATATCTTATCTGGTCTGACAAAAGGAATAGTTTCCTTCCTCTATTCTCCTTTTCTCTCTGCAAAGCAATCAAAACTGTAAATGACTGGGCCTTGTGATCAACATAAACAACTACTTGTCTCTGTTCTGCTGGCCCTTCTGGTTCAATTACACTGTGTGAAATGTAATCAAATCCTTAGAACCCTGTTTCAAAGATAACAATTGTTTGTCTGAAGCAAGTGATAATGCACGCCTATAAAACAATCTGCTAAATTCAGCCTTGAAATGAAGCCAATCATAGAAGAGAGGATCATCTTTGTTGACTAAAGGAACTGCCTATTCCGCGGCATCCCCTACTAAGAAATGACAAAAACAGTTCTTGCTTGCGTTGACTAAAAAGCCACCAGCTTACACAGGAAATGAAATTGGCATGTGTTATGAACGTACAATAGATAAGAAATCATAGTTGATGGGAAGCAATGAGCCTCTTACAATGGGGTAAGTTTGAGTGACATTCTGACCAGGTTGTGTGGGGGAGTAAATGGAAGAGTCACCAGGGATACTACATGGGTGGACATACATATATCAATGACAATCAACATAAGACATTTGTAAGTGCAGATAGGTGGTACGGCCAGCTGTGTTAGTGATGCAACCATGATGGATGAAGTGCTAGAGTGGAGGAAGTAGAAAGTGTGAGACAGAGGTAGGGTATAGGCAAGGGAAAATGTTAGGTAGAAGACAGATGAGAGGTAGATGAAGAGGATAACTCAGAGGCGATGAGGTAGGATTTTAGTTTGGTTTTTAACAAAACGGTGTGGACTGTTTCTTGTATGTCTGGGGAAAGAGAATTGCATGCAAGTGGAGCAAGAAGAGAGAATGAGAGGAAGTGAGAGGAATCACTGGAGGCATGAGGTTCCCCAAGGGTAGTCAAAGAGGCAGAGCATTGATTACAAGAAGGATTGTAGAGTTTGATAGATGAGGTTAGATACAGTGGTGTCTTTCTCCGGATAGATTTGTGAACCAGGAGATGAAATTTAAATCCGGCCCTGTTTTGCATCATCAGTCATCCAGCCTGGTGACGGTACAAGGAAGTAGGTGTGAAGTGATGGAGTTCAAGGAGAGTCCTGGTAGCAAAGTTAATGATCTTGTCGAGAGGACAGAAAGCATTGTTGGGAAGACCAAGGAGGATGCTGGCACAGTAGCCCAGTTTAGAGAATGCAAGAGTGGTTAAGAGATTCTTGGCGATGTTGAAAGGAAGGAGGTGCCTGATTTTTCTAATATTCACCCATTGCCGTTTTGAAAATTAAACTACAGAAGTTGTGAGAAGGGTCATAGATGACACCCACATTTCTAGCTGAAGAAGAGTAGGGGAGAGAGTCAAGTGGGAAGAGATTAGAGAGAATATCTGGCAGGGAAGAAGAGTGACTCTGTTTTGGTTGAGTTTAACATCAGAGAGTGTGAAACCATCCAATATTTAATGGCATAGATACAGTTGGAAATTATGACAGAGAGATCAGAGGAGAGTTCAGGAAAAGAGAAGAATATTTCGGTATCATTCACGAAGAGTTGGCACGAGAAGCCAAAGGAAGAGATTAGTGCCCCAAGAGCAGAGGTATAGAGTGTAAAGAGGAGAGAACCCAAGACGTGGCTGTGTGGAATGCCAATAGATAGAGGAGTGAAATGAGAGGTGTTGTTGCTCTAGGATCCAGAGAATTGGCGAGGTGCCAGGTGGGATTCACTACAGGCAAGGGCTTGATCTTGAATCCCAAGAAAGAGAGTATTAAGGAGATCACAGTGATCAACAGTGCAAAGGCGGCAGAAAGGCCAAGGAGAATTAGGATAGAGGTAGGTCGGAATACTTAGTAGAGGAGATGAAGTTGGAAACATTCACTATAGCAGTTTTTGTGAAGTGACAGGAGTGGCTCCTACTTGTAGTGGGTCTCAAAGGGTATGGATAGACATTGGTTAGATGGTTGAACACATCCCATTAACGCACTTTAGAGTAGTGTGGAAGGAGAGACTCAGGGTGAATGTTAGCTAGCAGGTTCAGGTCATCCCCTTGCTTTTTTAGGAGAGGGATAACTGTGGTTGTTTTGAAAACAGAGGGAAAGCAAGCAAAATCTTAGGATAGGTTGAAGAGTTCAGTCAGGTTAGAGGCTACTTAAGTGGCAATAGGCTTGACTAGCTGAGGAAAAAGTGGGTCTGATAGGGTATAAGAAGGGGTAGCCTTTATAAGTAGAGATAGGATTTCTTCAGTATTATTGTGAAAGTGGAATTAATAGACATAGCTTTAGGAGGAGTGATTTTAGGTTGCCCTGTAGCCGGTGAGGATGGTTTGAGCGAGAATCACTGTGCAGTAGAAACTCTTTTTTGCTATATCGAGAGAGGACTTGAGAGAGTTCATGGCAGAGAGGTAGCATTTCAGGTCCTCAGACAAGTTGGGACAACTCCATTTTGTGCAGAAGCCTATGCATGTCTGTGGGGAGAGAGAATATGAATGGGGTGATCCATGGTTGAGGATGCCTAGACTTAGGAATGAACGTTAACAGTGGGAAGTGAGAGGAGAATGAGGCATATAGTAGGAATTGGAAGCTGGAGAAGAAATGGCAGAAGTTATAAATGCCCTTTTAGCAATAGATGGGGCAAGTAGTGTGGAGAGGTCAGAGGGTGGAAAGGAGACGGTGGTGGAAACAATGAAACAGTGGAGCGATCAGATAGGGATAGTGTGACAGTATTATTAGTAGCTTAGAGAGAGTTGGAGATGAATATGACATCCACAGTTTTACCTCCAGTGTGGGTAGGTGAGTAATGAATAGAGTGGAGAGCTTGGTCACTAGGAAAAAACTGAAGTTCTGATTTCTGAGAAGTGGTTGGAGAGGGTAGGTTAAAGTCACCTAAGAGAATTAGGTGATGATTAGTGGAAAGAGAATCAAGGGGTTGACCAAGTTTATCAAGGAATTATCCAGTGGGACCTGGCGGGCGATAGATGGAGATGAATTGAACTGAGTGAAGTGGAGCAATAGTAGAGATGGTGCTTTGAAAAGAGGTAAAAGAGGTTGTGGCATTTGAGATTTGTGTGGTATTGAGCAGGAAGAGAGCAGGTGCCCAACACATCAACCTCTGCCAGTCAGATGAGAAGAGTGAATGAAGGATAGTTGGAGTTATGTTGGTCCACCAGGGTGGCATTGTCAAATGAAGAAATACAGATTTCACTGATAGCAAGGGGGCCTAGGGAAGGAGAGCTTGTGTGAAGGTAGTTAGTGATAAAGAAAGTTGTGTTGCATACAGACTAAGAATTCCAGAGTGCAATTTTCAGTTGATGTGGTAAGGAAGAGTAGAGAAGTTGAGTTTCAGCAGAAGGGTAGGGAAGTTCATTGGTGTTACCGGAGGTATGGTTAGCTCATCAGCTTTCTGTGTTGGGAGTAGCAGGTGCAAGATAGATGGAGCAGTGGGAGTTACAAGATGTGAGTATTATGTTAGGAAAAGGAGGGAGTTTTAGCATGATTGTAGAATGCACAGTGAGAGCTGAGTAGGAAAAGCAGCAGGAGCAGCAGGAGCAAATGCATTGTAGGTGAGTATTGCCGTGTTGAGGGACAGCACAGTAATTAGCAAGCTGGTAGTACTCCCAGGTACAGCTGGAGGAATGTTAAAGGAAAGGCTCATGTGCAAAGAGGAAAAGAGCCTGGTCAATGGCTGGTCATCACCCTTCACTGTTCATCCTATAGGGAGTTCAGAAGTGATGACACACTGCGTAAATAAGGCAGAAGTCTCTGCTTGAGCATTATCTAATTCTTGCTGTGTATCCTATAATACCATCATCATATCTGCCATGTTGGACGCTGTCGTGTCCTTGATGCCCGGATGGTTAATATATCTTGGACTTGGGATTCTGTCGTAAGTGCAAGTCCAAACTCTCAACGTAACAACGGTAGCCACATACACATTACCCTCTCACCTTGGTTGGTACCAGATGCCTAGTTGTGTATACAGGCCACCTTGAGGCAGGGTCGAACTGGGGCATAAAATTGTCTCAGGTACTGTTTTGCATCTGCTAGGCCACGTGAGGGGAGCACTTACACTTGTGTCTCCTGAGCCCCCTGGCAAAACAAGTTATTGGGCTCAGACAAGCAAAAGACCACACATAAACTACTTGTTAACATAAAACAAATTGCTCGTTACAGGCCTTTTCTTCATATGTTATATGTCTATATGGAATTGGCATACATAAACAAACATACACTTAGATGTATAAAGATGTAGATATAAGGAACATCACAGTTAGACAGGAAGAGGAAGACACCTTCATCTTGGCCACTACAACACTGCTTAGTCCATCAGCAGGTAGGCAAAGAGATCACTTGTTCTAACGGGGTCTGAGGCAGAGCATCCTCCCTCTCAGCGAGACTGCATTACCCGGGGGTCCAAATTCCAACAACTTTTGCCATGCAATGCACTCTCCTTTATATCGGCCAAAGAGCAGATCACAAGTCGAAGAGACAGAGGGTGGAAAAAAACAGTAAGAAGTGGAAAAACCCAGCGCCCCTCTCCTTGCATTTATTCCCAGAACCCCTTATCATGCACCTGCAGGACGCTCTGACTCCCTCTCCGTATTCGTCCTTCAGTGGACAATACAATAACTATTCTCCACAGCAAGTCCACTCGATAACAATATTTATGTCGCTATGTGACCTTGCTCTGGTTTCGCTACTTGAAATGCTTGTTTATTCTGTGAAGCCCGCGGAGACGCAGGTTTTATTACTGTGATGGGAGATGAGTGTCTAAAATGGCTTTGCATCGACGCCATGTTATTCTAGCTCACTATTCGCACAAGCATTACACTCCACCCCTTGAACACTCAACTCCCATAAACTGACGGGCGTTCAGGGGACACCCAAAGCCTTTGAAACATTCTCCATACATTAGAAATACATGAAGCACAACAACTAAAGCAAATTACTACTATAGCAATGCCAAAACGCCAAATCAATGCGGAATGCAGTGCTTCAGGAATCCATGACAAAAAGTTTTCCCACCAATCTACGTCCTGATCCTGCGTCACCTGGGCCACCAGATCTTTTATACCCTTAATATGTTTCTCAATAGAACGGGAATGGTCAACCAGGTCAAGACAACACATGTCTTCCATTCTTTCACAATCCAAATTATGCTTCAAAAATAAATAATCAATAGCCACTCTGTTTTGCAAAATAGCTTTCCTAAAATGTCTATTGTCCAGCAGCAGTTCAGTCAAGGCTTGTGAGGTTTCATTTAGCCCTTTAGCCACCAAATAAGCTAATGTAATCATAGTTTTATAACCCCCAGCAGCTAAACCCTAAATTCCAATGATGAAAATGACTAATGCTAGCACTTCAGCTTCAGAGAGCAAATGCACTTCAGTATTGCAATCTGGCATCAAAGCAGTATATGAAGCGGCACGTATAGAACGTCTAATTGCAGGTTCCAAAGGATACATCATTAAACCAAGACATGTCAAAGCACATGGGCCACCCGAAATATTGGCATGAATATAAGAATAAGTGAAGTTTCCACAATAGAATAACCAACCAGGTGGAAGTTTTACATGCTTCAGGTGGCTAGCAGTAAAAATAGTACAATTACATATCATATTGTTTGAAACATCAGCCCAAACATTTAGAGATCTTCTGCATAATCGTTTATTAAAATCAATCTTTTTAACTTCTTTGTTGAGTTTCAGGTGTTGACACCTTTTAATGTAGATCGGATCACAAGTCATGTGATAGAAAACGTCTGCAGGAGCAATATCATGTGTCATGATACGGGTCCTATGCCTCCATTTGTGAATAGTGTCAGCACAGAACCTACAGTAATCATATAGGGACAAAGAATTCTGCATATCCGATTGCTTCACTAGGGAATCACTATGTATGGCTCTGAATAACTCTTTCCAAACCGAAGTAGGCTTTGGAATCGCCACAACACATGTAGAGATCAAATCAGCATAGCTGTGCACGTCAGTCAAGCAGAAATGCAAAATGTTCATAACTCACTGGACCAAAAAGGCCCAAACATTTTCGGGTTGCCTGACAAGCGCTGAGTAACCATGATGTGAAAAAGACATAGAAATTCCAGAAAGAGGTAAAGGCAAGATTTTATTTAGCTGCTCCCGCCATTTCCTAAACGTGATATGATAGGCTGTAATAGCTGCATCATCAGGCATAAGGCTCGTAGCAGGAGCACTAGTCTTCATCCATAGCCCCCGCTCCACTATAGAGACATTTACCACATCCCTGGACATCAACCCAGACCCTCCCAAATGGACTCCAATGTGCCACACACAGGCACTCAACACACTCCGTATCTAAAGTAGAAAAAAAAAAGATATCAACGGAATACATTACTCATGTAAATAACATTTGTCAGCAGGGATATGCATCCATTTCTTTTTCCCTGGTTCCATTACCAGCACCAATTGGTCTTCTCTGGCTGCAATTACCTCCGCTGGTACGGGCGGACCAGTAGGTTTTTCGACCCATACCTTAGCACCAGGGACCAATACATCTGATGAGCCAAAACCCTTGTCCCCACGGACTATTAATACAGTAGGAGGCTCACCCTTCTTAACCATGGACAGGTACTAGTATCAATTGGGCCACTCTATCCCCTTTATGCATTGGAAGAATATTTTCACCGCTGTTCTAGAGGATGACCTTAATTACGCCTTGATAATCAGTATCCACAATCCCTCCCAACACTTGAATACCTTTCAGGGCTAAGCCAGATCTCAGGCAATCAATCCCATATGTGCAGAAGGAATTTGTACTCCAATTCCTCTATCACTAACAGTAATGCCCTTTGGCTGAAGTCGATTGTCCTCCCTCGCATGCAAATCCACCCCAGAAGACTCAGAAGTGGCACGATAAAGAGCCAACGCACCAGGAGAGACTTCCCAATACATCAAGGTTTCACTGGCTCGATTTGGTTTGATTTGCAAGGCTGGCATTAACATGCACATTAATGGGGTCTCATCGTTCGCAATGGGATGGTTATTCAAAATCTGAACATCTTCAAATATGTGTTCTGGCAAAAGTGCTATCCCCAATCTTGAGCTGTTGATTTTTCAATAAACTATTAATTTCTCAATCAATCCAGATGCTTTCGGGTGATAAGGGACGTGAACAATCCATTCTATTCCCTTTTCTTGGCAGTATTCCAGGGCCATTTCCCTTTGATGTGGGATCCGGTATGACTTTGAATTTGCAAAGGGATACCTTAGTATACAGCCACTTGGTCTAACAACTTAATTGTATTCAATTGGGTAGCTCTCTTACACAGCAAAATCATTAGGTAGCCGGAATATGTGCCCACAATAGTGCAAGCATATTGACGACCCTTACTCGTGGGCATAGGACCAATATAATCAATTTACCACAATTCAATGTACCATGAATTATGTGTGGAATCGATCGATGTGTCTGATGTTGGCATATAGGCATTGTAAATTTGAGTCTTTACAATTTCCAACAGGATGCTGATTTCCCTGTCTTGTGCCCACCTGATAGTAGCCTTCTCTGCAAGATGTCCACTTTTCTGATGGGCCCATTTGGCAATTCCTTTCAAATCATCCTCTTCAGTCCTCGAGTCCATAATTTCAATCTTTGCATGCTCATCTGCAACAGAGTTGAACCAACGTTCTAATGAGTTTATTGCACAATGTGCATCAACGTGATATACCGTCACAGTAGCATGCATTAGCATTTCAGCAAAGTCTTGCCATATTTCCTTTCCTCACACTTCTTTTGCATGAATTTTCCATCCATTCTTTTTCCAAGTCGGCAGCTAGACTACCAACCCATTTGCAACAGACCAAGAATCAGTATACATATGACAATTAACAAGCGTTTCTTGTTTCAGCGCCTGATATACAGCGTATAATTCTGCAAATTGGCTACTCTTCCCTTTTCCTGAGGTGGTGGGAACCTTCTTCATTTTGGGATTGTATGCCACCACCTTCCAGTATCGTTCAAATCCTATGTATTTGGCTGCGCCATCAGTGAACCCTGCATGTTCAACTTGTTCAACAGATAATTCTCCGTATGGGATCCCCATGTAACTGAAGATTCTTCAGTAATACTCTCACCCTCTGGTTCGAGATTTCATAGTGGAACACCTGCCACTTGCTCATGCAATTTAGTGTTGCCACGTTTACCAGGCTTGGCACGATCTTGAATGTACCTTTTCCATTTAACAACACTAGCTTCTTGTGTGTGACCAATGCTATGCGTCTTCAGGGAATTGAGTATCCACGGTATAATGGGTATTTCAGGTCGGATGACTATATCATGACCCAGTGTTATTTGCTCAGTGTCTATGAGTGCCCAGTAACATGCTAACAATAGTTTTTCAAAGGGGTTATATCTGTCACCTGCGTCGGGTAATTTTCACTCCAGAATTCGAAAGGCGCTCATTTTCTATCTTGTTTTTGCCATAAGCTCCAATTTGCATAGGCATCTTGTGTGGACACATTCAACTCCACCTCGCCATCCCTTAATGGCCATAAATCAAGCACCTTTTGAATGGTATTTTTTGCCAATTGAAATGCCATTTCCTGTTCTTCACCCATACAAAATGAAACCTTTTACGCATTATATTTTAAAGGTGTGCCAAAATCTGCCCCAGATGAGGAATGTGCTGCCTCCAAAATCTGAACAGCCCAATGAACTGTTGTGCTTGCTTTTTGGTCCTCGGAGTTGGAAATTTGAGGATCTTTTGCTTTGCCTTCGGCACCATCTCTCGGTGTCCATTGTGCCATTGTATCCCCAGAAAAATCACGGTCTCTGCTGGACCTTGTATTTTAGCATCATTGATTTCCCATCACTCCTTGCGTAATCCTTCACTAATGAGATCCAAATGTAATTTCACACATTTTTACCTTGAATTCATATATCGTTGATATAATACACAATTTGTACATCCGGTTTGCATGGAATTTTGTCTAGTGTTCAGCTTCCAGCCGGTGACAAATGTTTGGACTATGCAAGTAGCCCATAGGCAAATGATTAAAAGTATACAGCCTCCTGTTCCATGGAAATGCAAACTGCTCTTGGCATTCAACTGCAATCGGTATGGTGAAGAAGGCGTTAGACAAATCCAACACTGTGTACCAAGTACCTTTGAATTTCTGTACATTTTCAACTAAAGTTATTGCATCAGGTACTGCCGGCACCAGCGGAGGAGTGTATTTATTCAACTTGCGATAATCAATTGTCATTCTGAAGCTACGGTCTAGTTTTTTAACAGGCCAGATGGGATTGTTCCAAGCCGTGGTTATAGAACATAACACGCCTGCCTCAACATATCCTTTGATGGTTTCCGAAATTTCTCTCTGCCCCCCCCGGGAATCCAATATTGTTTCATGGACACTTTTTTAGTCGCTATCGGAAACTGCAATGGGGGCATCTTCATCTGACCAACCACCAAAGGCAAGCAAATTGGTACATTTTACCCCCCAATCCTAGGGTTAATCCTTCGAGAATATCAAACCCAATAATTTATTTAGTACAGGGACCAATTAACACTTGATACGTGTCTCTTTTTAATTGCCCAATTTTCATGTCAACTTCTGTTTGTACTGCTGAGGTTTCCTTACCGCCCCATCCCGTAATCATAAAATGCTTCCCTTTAAATCTGCAAGGGTCCATGTATTAAAGAGGCCTCTGCTCTGATATCAATTTAGGCTCAGACCTCCTGTGTATTACCCGAATGCCAAAACAATTTCACTTTTACATGAGGTCGTCTGTTGACCTTAACATGTGCTGTTGTCACCAGAGCTTGACCCTCATCCTATTCGTATTTAGCTAGCAAATACTTAGATTCTCTCTCTACCAGGGCACTAACCATTTTCCTCAATTCAGCATAGGTCGGTTGGGAAGGTACCGATTTGTTGGAAGACTCATCGTCTCCTATATTTGTACATCATTCAATAAGGGTACAAATCAGGCAGAATATGTTGAATCCACCAGAAGCCCCACCGCCCCGCCATCAAACAGTCTGACCATCCAAGCTAGCAAAGATTCACCAGCCCTCAGTTTTAGTCGGTTAATTATCTCACTGACATCTTGTTGCAAATAATCCTCAAGAGCTGTCATGTTTACCACACCACCTCCAGGATTCAATGGATGATGACCCAAATTTCTGTGTATTACGGGATTGACCGTCACCTCTTTACATGCCGGTTTCGGCTTGGTTATGATATCTGGTTCGGAATCACTACCAGTAGTAGTGCTATCAAACACATCACCATCCCACTGATCAGGGTCCCGATCCACACCCGCGGAGGCAATCACAGTTCAACCTTATGAATATTAATCCTTCTGATATTTATAGTGAGCCACTCTTACGGCAGCCCGTTCAGCCACAGCTTGGTATTCATCTGCCTTATCGTGATATAATTTCATTTGGAGCTGCTGCATTAATGCAATTTGGTTTTCAGAAGCCAGTTCATTTTCCATTTTTTGAATGCTAGCCTTTAATTCAACATTTAGTTGATGCCTTCTATGAAAAGCATGCAACAAAATCCAGCCTCTTCTTCTGAGAGCCCAACACTCCTTCCCCTTCTCCATCGGGACCTGCTGTAAACATGTAATCACTTTGGCTGTGGCAAAAGAGAAATCATATTGTGCCTCCTATTGCAATAAATATATGAATATTGGCCTATGCCAAGCTGCTTGAAAGTCTCTTGCAAAAGAATCTGTGTTTGCAGGTCCTGACCTTAAATCAATGCAAGCCGCCATTTTAGGTCAATCCGGCATTTTAGGATTCGCTTTGTAAAAGTCACCCTGTGAGTTAAAATGGTGGACAATGTCATTCTAGAATACAACATGGCCGTCTTGACCTCTGTACATAGCTAATATGTAACTTGCCTGCAGGCCACTTGTTGAGGTCGTGAACTGAGACCTTGTCCTTCGTTGACCTGTTTGTAGAAGGATTACTCGTGCAATGAAACTAATCCACGAGCATATGTTGAAACAATGTATTCAAATACTGAACGTAGAATATCTGTTTAACTACATTGTATTAATGTTTGAGAAGGCATGCATGGAAAATCTTAGAATACTGTTATTGCATAGGCTTGTTGACACATGTATTTAAGGCAAACCAGTTATATGCGGTTGTTCGAGACTTGGCACAAACCCTAGATCAGTGATGTATTAAGTGGAATAGTAACCCGAGGTGGGGCTGCCCACCAAGTGTATAAAAAGCAAATGCATTCTAATGTACAACGTCTCTCACTGAACACACTGAACCACGCTGGAGTTCGTTGTGTTGTACTGAGGGCCGATAGCTATCTGATTTTGCTCTGTTTTTGTAACTGGATTCAGTATAAAATAAAGTACTTTGTATGTTCCTTTGTAACCCGTGTTCAGTGTATTTCGTTTTGGGGTACTCAGCCTCGATATTTTGATTTTTGTTTTCACAGTTGTCGCCTGAATAGGGACCCTCAAGATTGATGCCGGATTGTTGAAGGTTGACACACGCTATCGGACCGGGATCGGACGGTGTGACATAAGGGGCCCCACTGAACGAGACGCAACACCTCAGCAGCGCTGCACAACCCGATCCTTGGACGATAAGCGTGTGGTCTGAGACAGCATCTTGACGAGGGTCCATTTATCGAGGCGGGCAGATTTGACGAAATCACCATACATGAGGTAAGATTAGTTAGGTAAGATTCTTTGAAATCCGATCTGACCTCCTTAGGTTTGGTCAGGTGAGTCGTGACCCGATTCTTAATTTAATCCTGACAATTTGAATTTTTGCGCATTGTATCTGCAGACACAATTATTGACCAGGTAACACCAAGAATTTGAGATATGCCTGGGAAATTGTCTACCTGCTTTAGGGCATTATTCCGCAGTGATAGACAATCTTTGGAATTTAGCCGTCCGGCACAACAGGAGGGGTCGCCGGCATGTACTATGTACTGTAAGCATGGCATTAGAAGTATAGTATTTAATGGCATTTGGCATAGACAAACCAGACATGCCTCCGAACTTCAGTGGCCAATCAATGGTAGTTTTGAAATCCATTTTATTGAGTATCTAGAGTCAATTCTATTAAAGAAAAAGGCTAGACCTGCAGCATTTGATGTTTTGCAGAATTGGAAAAAAGAAGCGTTGCAACAACTTAAAATTAGAGAGAAACATGCGCGCCGTCATAAAACGAACGCTGAAAAGGCATTGTTATATGATCAGGACAAACAGTCTGAGGCGATTAAAAATATGGATAGGGCTTTCTCACTCGGTATTCAGAAAATCTATCCTTCTATAGATCTTCATGTTTCTGATGAGTTTATTGACAAATTATTAAATGAACGAAGGCCTGGTGCTTCTGCGCCACCTCCGTATGTTCCTCTTCCTGCTGATTCGTCTCTTCCTCCTGTTATTCCTGCTCCACCTGTTGTTGTTCCTGTTGTTCTTGCTCCTCCTAATGTTCCCCTTCCTCCAGCTCTGCCACCTCTTTTTATTGCACCAGTTACAGTACCTCCATTGAATTTGCCTGCTCCCTCCCTGAGCCACTTGTAATCGATCGAGGTGCAGGGTCAAAGGTTGTCACTCGCAATACTGTACCACCGGAGAAGAAACGTGAGTTAATTGCATGGGCTAAGCATTGTATGGAGCAGGATGATCAGGCTAGTGTTTTTGCCACACTTTGTAATATGGATAATTTTCCTGAGAAAAATGTTTTCATTGAAGGTTTAGGGATTCAGTTATGTATAATGTGGGGAAGATTAAATAATGCGGATCTCCCGCAAGGGTTAAGGGATCTAAATACTCTAGCACTTTCTAGAGACACTATGGAGAAGGAGAATGAGCATGTCGAGAAGTTATTTGGGTATAGAAAGGAGTTAGAAAAGTTACAGAATGAGGATGACAAGGACGAAAATATGTATGTACAGAAACGGTTCCTTCCTTGTCGTAAATCGATATCTGAGGAAGCACGAATTTGTATGAAAGATGCACTTAGTTGGATTTCGTATATGTCGATAACTCCTGTTGAAGTATATGACACATATAGTCAGTATACGCCGAAATGCAGAGGAAAGTGATACAGATAATGATAGAGTACCTACAAGATGATTGTGTAAAAAGAAAGATTAGTTGTCCCACAGATGTATTGAGTATTTACAAGAGAGCTATTTCACTTGACACTTCGACTGCTTTAGCGCTCGATTTAGCTCTGTTGCTTAGTAAGCGTTCAGAGTCTCCTACTTCTCAGTTGTCTATGAGAGAGGTACCTCCGACATTTGTCCCAAAGGTTGAGATTCCTGATAATGTTGCAGCAGGTACACCTGCTGTGGACATTCCTGCAGATTATGTATCACAGTCGTTCAAGTCCCGTTTCAACGACAGGAAGTGAACACTATTAGACAATACATTTCTGATATTAGGAAAAATCCAACAGGATTCTATAAAGAAATAGAGTCCGTTTTGCAATCCTCAGTATTCACCTTAGGCGATATTGATTTGTTATTCCCTGTACTCATGCCCGTAGATCTATGGAAACAAGTTAGAACTATTGACGACGTACCAGGGTTGGGAAATACATGGGTGAATATAACTAGACACGATAGAGAAAGGCCAGCTGGTGAAAGACCACCTCAGGTGATACTAACTTTGCCTGATAGAATCATTGCAAAATTAAAAACTATAATTCTAGAAAAAAGAATTATATGGGACAAACATACGGCCTGTGTCCAAGGAAAGTCTGAGGGTGCTACTGAGTTCTTTAATCGGTTCGAACAGGTATTCTCGGATTTCAGTGGACAAGAACTAGGCACAGAGTCTGGGAAAAGGTTGTTCGTGGACAAATTTGTGTGTGGATTGCTGCCTGACATCCAGTCACAAATTATGTCTTCTGAGAGCGCTTGACAGGCGAAATCACAATCAGAAGTACTGCACATGCCTCAGTACTATGAGAACCATGTCAATAATGAAAAAGATAGGGTTGAAAAACGAAAAGGCGATCTGAAAGCTAAAGTGCTATTGCAGCAAATTGTTAGAGGCCCCAGAGGGGGTAGTTCTCAGGTTAGAGGTCAGTATGTCCCGCAGGGGAATGTGCCCTTTTGTCCTGTGAACATTAACCAGTGCGCTTATTGTCGTCGAGAGGGTAATTGGTGAGGACAATGCCCCGTCCTTCAACAAAGGTCAAATAATACATTTGGAAATATGGGTAGGCGATCCAGAGGTCGCCCGGGTGTAGGGGGCCCTGGTAGAGGTCAGTTTATACAGGACCCTCAGCAACCTTTCTCGCAGGACAATCAGATTTCGAGAGTGGACACCAGGAACATATTTGATCATCCTTACGCTGCATATTTATCTGAAGAGCTTCCTTTCGATGATATTCTGTTTCATTAGGATTGCCCGAAGCAGGGTTTCGAACCTACACCTATTCCCGTCAATCAGAAAGGTCCCTACGTTGAAATGGTGGTGGGAAATAGGAAACATCAGTTTTTGATAGACACTGGAGCACAGAAGTGTTCCATTGATCATTCACTGGTTCCAAACATTCCACTGTCAGGGCAAACCAATATTTCTGTAGGGTTTTCTGGTACACCAGTTGTTTGTCCGGTTTCTTTGCCGGTACCTATTTCTTTGGGTCCCTTTACGGACCAGTGTCCATTTCTGTTGACTTCGGATTGTGGAGAGAACTTGCTGGTGTTGAATCTGTTAAAAGAATTAAATGCAGTGATTTATTGTTCTTCTGATGGAGTACGCTTGACGATTTCACCACAGCAATTTTCTGTCTCGCAATTCTTGACTAGACCTTTGCCTCCAGAATTCATTAATGTACCAGAGAGCTTGTGGGCTGTCGATGACAATGATGTCGGTGTTTTACAGATTGAACCTGTCAAGATAGTTTTTAAACATGGGATTAAGCTGCCACGCATTCCTTAGTATAAGATTTCAGTTGAGGGCGAGCAAGCTTTGAAATGCATTGTTTCCGATTTTGTGCATCGCAGGGTGATTGAAGAAATTTCAGGGAGTTTGTGTAACAGTCCGATTTTACCCGTGTACAAGAAAGGCGATAATGCAATTCCATTCCATTTAATAATTGATTAATGTGCCATTAATAAAGTCGTGGCACCACAATTTCCAATTGTGCCTGATGTAACGACAATACTAACCATGATTCCAGCTACAGCTACTTACTTTAGTGTTGTGGACCTGAAGAATGCTTTCTTTAGTATTCCTATACACAAGGATAGTGGATATTTGTTCACGGTCACCTTAGGGGGACGCTCGTTCACATTTACTCGTGCACCTCAAGGGTACACAGAGAGTCCTAGCATTTATAGTACAACAACTTGATACCCTTGAATTGCCCTCTACCTGTACTTTGCTTCAGTACGTTGATGACTTGCTTCTAGCTGCTGACTCTGAGAGTGCCTGTAAGGAGGGCACTGTGTTATTACTTATCCATCTAGCTAAGCATGGTCACAAAGCTTTGCTTAAAAAATGTCAATATTGTTGTCAGGAGGTCGCCTATTTAGGCTATCTCCTGTCAAAGGATGAAAGAAGATTGACACCTGAAAGAATAAAACACATTTCCTGCATGTCTGTCCCAAATACACAGAAGGAAGTTAGGCCCTTGATAGGTATGGCTTGTTACTGTAGGTTGTGGATCCCAAATTTTTCACTAGTGATCAAACCGATGTTGGCTTTGACAAAGAAGGGCATTTCTTTGCCATTGCCATGGAACGCGGTACACCAGCAATCGTTTGACTTGCTTAAGACTGCATTATGCTCTGCACCAGTTTTGGGCACACCAAACTATGAAAAGGCCTTTGTGTTGTTTGTGCATGAATGTGATGGATGTGCTTTGGCTCTATTAACGCAGGAACATGGAGGGAAGAATAGGCTGTGCGGTTACTTTTCTTCCGCCCTTGATCCTGTAGCATGCGCTTTGCCAAGATGTTTGCGAGCTGTTGCTGCTGCATCTGTAAAACAGAGTGAGGGAATGGTCCTAGGCCATGATCTAACCCTGATGGTGCCTCACTCTGTAGATGTTTTACTGAACCGAACTCAAACGCAACATCTCATTTCTGCACGGTTGACAAGATATGAATTGATCTTGTTTGCTCCTCACATTCAAATTAAGAGGTGTTTATTTCTTAATCCGGATGAACTCCTACCTTTCCCGCAAGATACTACTTGCGGCGATGAAGTGCCACATGATTGTTTGTATATGACCGAACAAGAGACAAAGGGTAGAATTGATTTGAAAGATACTCCCTTGGATAATCCGCAAGGAGAGATGTTTTGTGACGGCTCCTGCTTCAAACCTCCGGATGGTACATCCACAGCTGCTTATGCGATCACTACATTGAGCACGGTTGTGGAAACTTAGAGAATCAAACATAATTCTACTCAGGCCTCAGAGATTATAGCATTGACCCGAGCTTGTGAACTTTCCGAAGGGCTTGCACTAAATATATATACTGATAGTCAGTATGCCTTTGGGGTGGTTCACAACTTTGGGAGACTTTGGTCAGAGAGAGGGTTCCTAACTTCGCATGGCACCAAAATTCAACATGGCTCCCTAATAGTTCAACTACTCTCAGCGCTTGCGCTCCCTACTCAGTTAGCAGTTATGAAATGTGCAGCACATCGAAAGATTACAGATGATATAGGGAAAGGGAATGCTTTCGCTGATCAGATAGCTAGGCAAACTGCTACCGATCTCCTTACGGAGATGTATGTTTCAAGGGAGTCTGTAGATGCTTATGCAATGGATGAGGGTGTTGGGTCTGTACGGGATATCCAAGCTGATGCCACAATAGAAGAATCCAAAAGGTGGGCTGAAGGCTTGGGGAAACTTGGCGATGGCGGGTGTTGGGTGGACACAGTAGAAGGGAAATGGCTACTCCCTGATGCGTATGTCATGATGATGGTCATCATGGCCCATGGTCCTACGCATGTATGTGCCCAGAAGATGACAAAAATGTTAGAGAAAGTTTGGGTAAATGACAACATTTCGAAAATTGCCCAGCGCTACGTCCAGGAATGCATGATTTACCTGCAACACAACGTGGGAAAAGGGACAGTAACTCCAAGGGGTAGTTTTGGGCCACCCTCTGTCCCCTTTGAAGTGATCCACTTTGACTTTATTGAAATGGAACGGTGCGATAATAAGAATTATATACTGGTGGTTATCTGTGCTTTTAGTAAATGGGTTGAGGCTTTCCCTGTCAAAGATGCTACAGCCATGACCACTGCGAAAACCATGTTAAAAGAGTACTTCCCGCGGTTCGGTTTGCCAAGAGTTATCTGGTTGGACAATGGTCCACATTTTGTCGCTGCTGTAATTCTGCAGATATGTACGGCATTACGAATTGACAAACGGTTCCATTCGACCAGACATGCTCAGAGCGCCGGACTAGTAGAAAGACACAATGGTATCATCAAGAACACGCTCGCTAAGACGTGTGCCGCCACCAAACTAAAATGGCCGGACGCCTTACCGATCGTGTTGTTATCCATGCACACAGCCCCTCAAACTAAGACTGGTCTCTCGCCATTTGAGCTGGTAATGGGGAGACCTGCCCATATTTGGAACCTTCCTAAATGTAACTCATTAAGAAATGTTGAACATGTATTACTTTCAGATTATTGTAGCCAGTTTACTAAAAACCTGCATTTGATTTATCACCAGGTACGAGAAGCTTTACCTGTGCGATACGAGGGCCCGGGCCACAGCATACGGCCTGGAGCTGGGTGCTTGTCAAATCTTTCAAGCGCTCCTCTTGCCTCGCGCCTCACTGGCGTGGGCCATTCCAAGTCCTGTTGGTCACCCAGAGAGCGGTGCGGGTCGCTGGGAGAAAGAACTGGATGCACACGTCCCACGTCAAGAAACTTCCTCACCCTGTGCCACACGTTACAGAAGAAACAGAACCCCTCGCTGATACTGCAACCAACGATCCCAAAGCGGTAAGTAGCACTGAGAGTGTGTCGGAGAATCTCTCTGAGCCCGTGAGGCTTGGGGAAGCTGCCATTTTCTCTCCACACTCTCCAAAAATTTTGCATCTGGAAACTGCTATTTCGAATTCAGCACCTTCACTTGCTTCCAATACGTTGCTTCCAGCAGGAAGTGACGACATATTGTTTCCGGATCAATCAGTAATGGGAAAAGTAAGGTACAATCTACGCCCGAGGAAATAGACTTACGGCACGGTTTTGCTGTGCATCTAATAGACTTACGGCACGGTTTTGCTGTGCATCTGATAGACTTACGGCACGGTTCGGCTGTGCATTTGAAGACGAAAAGGATCATCGAGGGCTTGTTTTTGCCCAAATTTGAGAAAGGGGATTCTGTTGGCTAGAGTTGTGGAAGGACTAAGAAGTCACTTGACTGGGAGGTCGCCAGCAAAGAACTTTGGGATATCCATTTGAAGACTACAATGCCTGCTACGGCTACCGCTCGTATGAGACTTGTAAATAAGGGGGTGACCAAAAGGGGCAATGGACAAAATGACTGGACCCCGAAAATGTATTGCTGTATTTTTATAATGATATTTGTTTTTTTAATAGTCGCTGCCTTAGGATTGTGGTACCTCGAGGAAACTCTTTCTTTAGAACTTGTGTTGCCTACTGAAATTGCACCTATTGTTCTTACTCCCTTTGTACATTTGCATACTCTATCCCCTAGGGATTCTCAGCACAGACAAAGGTACCACAATAACACTCTACTTATCATGAATGCTACACATGCCATTTTCAATAAATCTAACTGTTGGGTCTGCTTACATTTACCGCAACACGGGGATAAGGGGCTAGGTTGGTATATTCATCCTTTACCTTTGACAACTGATTGCTATGCTTCTCTTAGAGCACTGTTTTTTGGCCGGTGGAATGATAGCATCTCAGGGAACTTTGATGGTACCAATTAGAATAGTTTTGAGAAACGTGTTTTGACTCCCCTGGGATGCTGGTCTGCGGTAACATAGCATTCCCATGGTTACCCAGGGATTGGCAGGGAACCTGTTATTTAGGGATCCTGTTACCTGCGGTGTTTATAGCTAGTACAAGAGAAGTTTCGAAGGCTCGTCCACGGCGGGACGAGAATGGAGACTCCCCAGCACAAATCTTGGGAGATATAGCTAAATCAGTTGTGCCATTTTGGGGGAAGATAGCGAATTCAGAAGATATCAGAAAACTAGCGAGAGTACTGGAGAGAACAATCAACCGGACACAGACATTGGGCCTCATTACGACCCCGGCCGCCATGGTGAATGGCGGAATTACCGCCCCATTCCAAGGTTGGCGGGGCGGTAATTCCCCATTTACCATGGGCCCTTCCCCATTCCCATTTTTGCCCCATAGGGCTCAATGGGAATGGGGATGGCGCTAAGTACGGTGCCGCAAATTGTGTCACCGTACTTAGAACCAAGGCCCCTTTGCGGCACCCTACTTTAATGACTGGTAAAACCAGCCGTTAAGGTCGGGTCTCGCAAAGGGACCTCGTAATTAGGTGCAAAGTGTTTAACGGCGCCGCAGCCTTTTACAGCGCCATTAAACACATAGCGCCTGGGTCATAATGAGGCCCATACTCTATAATATGACGTTAGAACAAAAAGCGATCAGATTAGTAGCATTTCAGAACCGAATGGCATTAGATGTCGTTCTGGCCGAACGTGGTGGAGTATGTAAATTAGTGGGGTTCGCTTGCTGTCTTTTTGTACCAGATTCCTCCCCAACTATCTTCAAGGCAATACAGAATCTGCACGTCCTTAGTTCAGAAGTGCATGTTCCCGAGGGAAACTGGGATCTAAGCGCTTGGTTCTGGGACTTCTTGCAATCTTGGGGTTCGAAGGCACTTTCGGTCTTGCTAATTATTTTGGGGATCCTGTTGTTTCTTTGTTGCTGTATTCAGTGTCTGCCTGGTATATGTTCAATGCTAGGGGTATGTTGCGCACAAGCGATAGGTCCGATTGGACATAAAGTGTTGCCCCGGATAAAACTTCCAAAGAATATGTTTTGAAAGATATTTTAGCAAATGACCTAATGGCAATAGATATTTCCGATAGTGATTCAGGGTGCATGGACGATGATGCATGGAGTTATTTGCAAGGAGATCCAAAGTAGTTTTTAGCACTTGGCATAGGCCAAAAGGAGGGTTTGTCAAAAGAGAAATCATATTGTGCCTCCTATTGCAATAAATATATGAATATTGGCCTACGCCAATCTGCTCGAATGTCGCTTGCAAAAGAATCCGTGTTGCAAGGTCCTGACCTTAAATCAATGCAAGCCACTATTTTAGGTCTCGCTTTGTAAAAGCCACCCTGTGAGTTAAAATGGTGGACAATGTCATTCTAGAATACAACATGGCCATCTTGACCTCTGTACATAGCTAATATGTAACTTGCCTGCAGGCCACTTGTTGAGGTCGTGAACTGAGACCTTGTCCTTTGTTGACCTGTGTGTAGAAGGATTACTCGTGAAATGAAACTAATCCACGAGCATATGTTGAAACAATGTATTCAAATACTGAATGTAGAATATCTATTTAACTACATTGTATTAATGTTTGAGAAGGCCTGTATGGAAAATCTTAGAATACACAGTTATTGTATAGGCTTGTTGATACATGTATTTAAGGCAAACCAGTTATATCCGGTTGTTCGAGACTTGGCACGAACCCTAGATCGGTGATGTATTAAGTGGAATATTAACCCAAAGTGGGGCTGGACATCGTGCCCACCAAGTGTATAAAAAGCGAACGCATTCTAATGTACAACGTCTCTCACTGAACACACTGAACCACGCTGGAGTTCGTTGTGTTGTACTGAGGGCCGATAGCTATCTGATTTTGCTCTGTTTTTGTAACTGGATTCAGTATAAAATAAAGTACTGTGTATGTTCCTTTGTAACCCGTGTTCGGTGTATTTCTTTTTGGGGTACTCAGCCTCGATATTTTGATTTTTGTTTTCACAGCTGGACTTGCTTCTCCTATACTGGTATCCCAGATCTCATTCAATCCTGCTCCACATGTCCAGGTTTGGCCAATTTTATCATATGTGCTCTTAGACCACCCCGGGATAGTTACCTCTGCACAATCTCCTGCAGTGGAGCCACCTTTTTTCCAGAATAGGGAACTCATTGCATTTAAATGGATGTTTCACTTCCCTATCATCAATACCACAACACAAACACACCTATACACCATGTCTTTCTTTCTTTTCCTCTTAACACAAAGAGAGAAAGGAAAAGGAAGAAAATACATATTTGTATTTTTCTGCTGTTCCAAGTCCAAAAACTTTAACTTTAATTTATCAGCAAGATCTTTTGGCATCCATATCAGCACAAAGACCCTGTTCACAGTGCCAAAATGTTTTGCATCTGCTTGGCCACGTGAGGGGAGCACTTACACTTGCGTCTCCCCGGCACCCTGGCAAAACAAGTTATTGGACTCAGACAAGCAAAAGACCACACATAAACTACTTGTTATCATAAAACAAAAGGCTCCTTACAGGCCTTTTATTCACACGTTTTATGTATATATGAAATTGGCATACATAAACAAACATACACTTAGATATGTAAATATATAGATATAAGGAATGGCACCGTTAGGAAGCGGAGACACCTTCATCTTGGCCCTTGCAACACTGCTCAGTCTTTCGGCAGCTTGGCAAAGAGATCACTTGTTTTAATGGGGTCTGCGGCGGAGCATCCTCCCTCTCAGTGAGACTGAATCACCCGAGGGACCAAATTCCAACAGCTTTTGCCACACAATGCACTCTCCGTTGTGGGGGTATTTCCCCACCCTTCTTAGTTGTGTCTGACCTCGGCCGAAGAGCAGATCACAAGTCGAAGGGACAAAGGGTGGAAAAAGTCAGCCGACTTTTTGGGGAATAAAATCAATTACAGATGAAAATTTGACATAACTGACTTATCTTCTTAATTACAATGTGCAACTGACTTTCAGCAGGCAGAGCTCGATCCACCAATGCCAATTCATTTTCTACATTATGCACTAAAATCTTTATGGGCAGACTTTGTGGAATTGGTGACGCAGCTTTCCACAGCAACTATTGTCAGTGGTTGAAGCGCACTCTCAAGGGTTCGTACCTATACACACCTTTACCTATAAGAAATCTTCCCTAACTCACATGTTGAGGTTAAAGAAAATAGTCAGCGATAGTAGGAAATGCTGTAGTGATTTACATTTGATGACCAAGAAATGTGTTGATCGAGTTTATTCACCAAATGAGATTTCTGATGTGTCAGATAAGGTGCAGAGTATGATATGAGATTAGGTTTTGAATGCACCGAAGATCAGTAGAGAGCCAAATTGGTTTACATTTCTAAATGTTCAGTACAAAGCCAGGGAATCAGGGCGAGTATTACAAAAGCACCCAGGTCCAGAGTTTGTTTCAAGAGTTACCCATGTTTTCTTATACCCAGAGTAAAGGTCTAAGAAATAAAATGGTCAGGACAGATATGGCGGGATATTCTGGTACCATTAGTCGAAGGGTTTACACATATTCCTTCTTACTCTGTTCAAACTGCAATTACGTGGTGAGAAAAGTTATATTTTTTTTGTATTTCATAATCCATCAGGAGAGGAAACATGTTTATGCAATGATGCCACTTGTAACACAGCTATTAAGGTTTATGCAATACAATGCCCTTATGGCATTTACTATTCTGGACAATCCACAAGACTTTCCAAACTACGATGGAATGAGCAGTGGCCGAGAATTCGCACCAACAAACTGAACTATGTTGTTGCATGACATTTCCATGAACTGAGCCATTACATTTCCCAATTTGGGTTTCAGATCCTGAAGTTGTGACATGGAAGAAGCTGCACCAAGATTTAAGTAACAAACTGGCTCATCATGAACCTTTTTGGATAGACGGGCTTCTCTCAGTCACCCCAAGAGGGATGAATGAGGACTGTTATTTCATCTGTTATGCATAGTCCTTTTTCCTTTTGGGTTATTGCTGTTATAGTAACATTACATGTGAAAATGTCATTATATAGCTATGCTGAATCTTTAAAATTGGATATCATTTTTATAATAGAATCAAGGTTTACTACCAACTCTATTGCACACTTTCATCTATTGGTACCTGAACATTTTCAAATCAAATTGTTAAATCGAGAATCACAGAAAGCAAAAGGGATTGCTATTATTGCTAAATCCTCCTTGGAACTGCTTAAGTTTCGTACCTTGACTTGGGATAAAACCTCCTGAATCGCTGCCTGCACACACTTTCTATCCCCATTGAGTCCTATCAATGCATGTTTTGTTACAGACCTCTGGGTGCGGCCAGTTCCTTTTTAAAACAACCTTGAGGCTTTTCTTGGTGCAGAAGCATTATGCTATTCTAATATGACTATTCTTGGTGATTTCAATATTTGGTGTGATTTACCAGATGACCCAGATTGTATGAAGTTTAAAGATACTTTGCAATCACATGATATTTCACTACTTACTGACTCTGAATCTCAGGTGGCCATTGCTTAGACCCTATAATATTTGGAGGTAAAATCTTGTGTCAGCAGCAAAACACTCCTGTTGCATGGTCTGACCATTTTGTTGTAGTTTTGGCTATTCCAACACTATGAGGCCATTACGGGTTTGCTGGTAACCCGCCGGTAATTCCTGTGGGTTGTCGGCAAACCCGCCTTACCATTACCAGCACCCAATATCCCGGTATTACTGGAATATTACGAGTGCTGGCAACAGCAGTAAGTTCCCATTCCATGAAATGGGTTTGCCGCAATCACTTTCACCGGTAGTACCGGTGCCAGTGATTGTGGCAATTATTTGTTGCAATCACTGGCATCGGTCATAACGGTCCCAGTGATTGTGGCAACTATTTGCCAATAGGGGCCAGAACTCCCCGCAGAATAGGCCTGCCGTGGGATCAGGGCCCCTACCGGCAAACTCAGAGTGTGCTGGTGTTGTAAAAATGCTGGCTCTTATTGGCCTTTTTTCAGACATTTTTACCTGACTGGCATACTCACAATGAGCCCTATATGTAGACTCTCGGATAGCCCCCTTAGCTAATGTTAATTTCTCATGCACATGATGACTGTACTTGCCTTAAACTGCCATCATGACACAACATTGTAATTACAGTTTTTGTCTCTTTTTTGACTGCTGAGGACCTAGACATGTACTGCACCACTCACTTCCGAGCCCTGTTTCAACCTTCAACATGCCAATTGACTTGTGTCATGTCAAAGTGACCTACCATTGATGTATCCATGTGCCTCCCATCACTGTATTTGAACACACTGGCATAGTTGCAGCATGTGAAACATGTGTGCTTTGTCACACTCTTTGGCATGTTCTGTTTCATTAAATGCATTTTACATGGATGGGGGACAGTAGTGATTCACTCCCATCTGGGTGTGCTTGTCAGTTCTGTCATGGCTATGCTACAAGCCATCTGTGTGCTGGCATCTGTCATGTTTGTGGATGGTCGATGCCACTCACAGGCTCATGTGTGATGCAGGTGCTATGAACCATGCAGCACATGTGTTGCTTTTCCATTTTAGACTGTTCAGTGTCTGCTTTCAGGGTCCCCTTCCACTTCATTGCCACTGTATGCATGGCTGAGTTTGTGTCATGTGTGACATGTCTGATTAATGTATTGGATGTCAACATTGTAATGCCTATGTGTGTGGGCTATGCTGTTCACCTGTGTGTTCATGACTTCTTTTTCATTTTGTGCAGGTGATGAGGCACTGGAAGCTGTGGAGGAGGAGATGGCACAGGGGCAGGAGTACTCAGCGCCCCAACCAAGCACCAGTGGAGGATGTGGGGTGGTGCCACACGAGAATCTATTGCTCCTACAGACCATCCTGTCCACGGGTGTTTCTGAGTACATCTCTGAGGATCTCTATGGCTCAGGTGCTGAATAGGACATTGACACATATGTCCCGTTGCAGGTGAGTCTTTCTGGCAGGGATGCTGTTCTGTCCAACACACCTGCACTGCGGGTAGACCCCTCAATGGCCCATTCAGTGTTGGAATGTATGCCTGTGGCGGTTACGGGTGCAGGGACATGCTCCACACTATTTGCTCCTGTTCCTGGGGCAGCAGATCAAAGGATGAATGCAGTCCTGCAACCACAGGCAGCGCCAGCACAGCAAGGTGCACTTCTCCTTGGGCACGACAGGTATCATGTCCGGAAACGCAGTGGCCGTGCACCACCGGGCAATACTGTGTGGGAGAACTCCATTCATGCATTTGCACAGCAACAGGGGGCATCATGTGAGATGATGGCTCAGGCCGTGGAAAGGGTGGCCACTTCCATTCTCCACCCCGAAAGGCAGGTGGAGCTCCAGCAGCAGGCAACACGGTCCACGTGCCGCTCACACAGGTAGGACATGTTGGCCACAACAGGGACCGATGGGCTGAACTGGGGGCTCTGCGCACAGCCATATCTGCAGAGGCACAGGCCCACAGGGATGCCCTGAGCGAAGATAACAGCTCCCTTAGAGCTACTCTGGGTGCACTTGAGATGGCCCGGAGTAGACGGTCAGAACAGCAGCTGGAGCAATGAACACACAACATCTCGGCTGTTCTCTAGGCAACCCGTGAGGAGATGAGTGCATCACATGAGGCCTTGCAGGCAGAACTCCGTGCTACACGTGAGGTGCTGCATGGGACCTCCGGACCAACATCCTGCAGAACCAAACCTTTCAAACCTGCATGCTTGCTGCCATGGAGGCGCATGCCATGGCTATGCGTGGTCAGCCTCCCATACAACGCACACCTTCTCATATTGCAGCAGAGGGTGACAACAGTGACGGCAGTTCTCCCACCATCGGCTAGCTGTGCAGGCCACGAGCTCATGGAGGGATTTTGTTTTCTCAACATCAAAGCATCAAAGCATGTCGACCATGGGCATTTTTGATTTTTGTATTTTCTTTATTTTATTTTTTCACTTTTTCTGTCTATTGTGCATTCATGTAACAGTGTGTTTCTTTGTGTGGCATCCAAAGGCATCCACTGTGTGTTCCATCTGGGCCCATACAGGCTTGTCTTGTGTTTGTGTTTGAGGCTTGGGGTCCAGACACATATGCCACTCCTGCTTCCCCTTTCCACGGGCTTGCAAGGAGGGCACCGTGTGACACTAACTTACACAGAGGCATTGGGCTTCCATCAGTTGTGTAGCCAGTCTGTATTACAAATTGTGTATACACTCCTAGTGGGGATTCATGATGGTTTCTCCACTGCATGGTTGATATGTATATTGTTTTTGATATTGCTCATTATGCATATTTACATGTTGCTTCTTCATGTGTTACCTTGCCTGTCTCCATTGCAAATGCAGTTCATACTGTATGCAGTACACTGCCACATTTGCTTAGCAGCAACACACTGAAGATGGGAGGGGTCCATGTGGTGGCTTTGTCAGATTGTGACACCTGGGCTATTGTGATTGATCACTGTCTGACGTTGCCACTGTTGGGTCCTGTATTCATGATTAGTCATGCTGGTAAGTATATGTTCATGTGTGCAGTTTCATTTTCATATGTGAGAGGGAATTGTCTGTGGCCTGTTTCCATTTGTGACGGTGCACTTTGTGACAGTTGTGGCATGTGTTGTGCATTTATTTGGTTGCTTTCACATTGCATGCCATGCCATGGTGTGTCGGGCAGGTGACAAGGGGTTTGGGAGGGTTAGGTGACATACCAGTATTTGGGTGTGCTGTTTTGCAAGGGGGTAGTCCAGTATGCAGCATGAATGTGTGGCTTTTGGTCACACGGCATTGGGTTTCTTGAAGTAGCTAGGGATCCACACAATGTAGCACTTCCAGGGACACATTCTCAGGGTGGTAAGGTTGTAACAGTTGACTGTCCGTTTCTCATCATCGATTGTCACCTGGTATGTGCCAGGCCTGTGTGCACTCCGCAGGGGTGAGATTTTAGGGGAAAAATGTAGCCACAAGCTGGGTATGGGCTGTCTCACCACGTGCCATTTCCCCTCTGATGTGCAGCGGCTGTGCGCGTGGTTGTGGATGCGCGGGCACCACCATGTCTACCGGTACACCCCGCCGGGTTGCAACGTTGTGCAAGACACATGCTGCCACAATGATCCTGCACACTACTGGGGGCGCATATAGCAGCTGGTCATCAGAGCAGTCATGGGAGCAGAAACATGACTTGAGCACTCCGAATGTGCACTCCACTATGCCCCGGGTTGCAATATGGGCTGCGTTGTATCTTACCTTGGGTGGTGTGGTGGGGTACCGTATTGGTGTCATCATGTAGGTACTCACAGGGTAGGCACTGTCCCCTGGGAAGGTGATAATGGTTGTGATTAGTTGGGTTCTCCCATTTCTCTTTGTGTGACATGCATGCATGTGCACAGGCATTTCTACTCACCAATGAGCCATGTGTCCCCATGCCTCCCAGCTTCCAGGTCCCAGTTTAGGGGTGACATTCTGAATATGAAACTATCATGGGAGGACCCTGGATAGTTTGCGTAGACAGAGGTGATTATTCCCTTGGCATTGCAATCCACCTGCACGTTGATGGAATGCCAGTGCTTGCAGTTGCGATAGATGTGCTCAGTGGCCCAAGGTGGGCGTAGAGCCACATGGGTGCAATCAATGGCACCAAGCACTTTGGGGAAGTGTGCCAACCCGTAAAAGTCCTGGACCACGGCCTGACTTTCTGCGGGTGTTCTGGGCATGTATATGTACCTGCGGACTGAGGGCTGTGCAGTCATGATTGCCAACACCTGGTCTAGGCAGTGTGACTGCGTGGGCTGTGAGACACACCCAACTATGGCAATTGTCCACTGAAATGACCCAGTGGCCAAAAAATGCTGTACATTGAGCACCTTTTCCAAGGGGCTCAGTGCTTGGGAGCGCAGGGTGGGTGATGTGAGGTCATCCCCCCAATCAGCAACCAGGTCTAGGATGATATGCGGTGGAAACCTGTACCTTCCATAGACCTTGTCATCAGGCATCCCAAAAAGGCTGATCCTGGGTAAACAAATGCAGGGCCTGGCTATCCTCCTCCTCCTGCGGTGTTCCACGACCACTGCTAGGAGGAACAGTACATTAATCGTACTGGTATGAGCTTGTTTGTTGTTTGCGTGCAGTTTTATGCTGTGCGGAGACACTTCCACCAGCTTCCGCCTGGAGGACATGTTTCCGGCTTAGTGCGTCTTTTGGGGCTTGCGTAGATCCCAGGTAAGCCACGTGCAGCGCCTTCCATGAATCGGCAAACGGGCGCTTGCGCGGGTTTCGCATGCGTACGCTGTGATTTTCAGGCTTGCTGTTGGGCCGAATCATATGCAGTACCCTTTGGGAACACTACAGAAATTAAGACTACAAGTGCAAATTCACCTTTGGTACAAGTCTGTTCTACACAGTAAAGTGGTAGCGGTGGCTGGCAGCGAGGCTTATCTAGAGAGTAAAGTGAGCAGTATCAGAAGTTACACAAAGGACAGCAATTATTATGGTTCAAACAGTGACTCAAGGTTTCTGAGTAAAAGAATATACATTTATTTACACCATCAATTATAAAACAGTTCACCATTATAAAGCAGCAGAAAATCACAATCTCAATATACTACACAACATCCTATCAATTCTGGACAAGTTAAGCTCAAAATTAAGTGTGAGCAAAATGGCACTCCAGAAATTTAAAAGGGAGGGAAACGACAAGGTTATCAAAAATTAACAACACCAACAAGTAATAGGCAGGGCAATCAAGAAAAGGCTTACTAAAGCTAGGATTCAAATCAATAGGCCTGGGCCAATGTTAATGGTTCAGAGTCTTTTCAGAGAATCACACAGTTCAGAGTAGCTCGCAGTTAAGTCAAAATAAAGTTGGTCGGAGGAAAAGTTATTCAGAAAAGTAGAGAAGGACAAGCTGTCGGAGAGGCGAAATTTAAAACACTTTCACTGCGGTCAGACCGAACGAACGACCGGATTTGAACAGTACCGTACAAGAAGAAGAATGATGTAGCTGAGGCGGTGGCTCCTCGCAGTTCCTGCAGGCTCACGGTTCCTGAAGCGACTGTCGGACTGACAAGAAGGAGGAAGACTGGAGGGTTCTGCACTGCCCAGGGAAGAAGCCAGCGGCGGAGCAACACGTCAAATAAAAGGTGCACAGCAAATTCGACCGGGCTGAAGAGGAGGTCCAGGGGCTTTGTGAGCTGGTTGGTCACACCAAGCTCAAGGGAAGAAGATTCCTTGCAGATCTTCACTGTCGTCGAAGTTCGGGCAATTTGGACCTGCAGCAGGGTTTCACCGGGGTGTCCAGTAGTTGCAGCAGCCGTCTTCCTTCAGCTTCTCCTTAGTTCTCTCCGTAAAGTGGCGACTCTGCCTTCCAAGTCCCAGAGACCTGCTTTTTATGTTGTTTTCCCCCATTCACACAGCCTGGCTGTCAATCACACCTAGCAGGACAGCCACCTAGCCAATCAAACTATAGTGAGATTCTGGTCTCCAAGGAGACCCGGTGCAGCGGGCCTCAAACCCCTCCCTCACATCCTGTCCACCCAGACACTCAGGCACCTAAGGAGGGCTTCTGTGCAGAAGCCGGCCAAAGGACGGCGAACAAAGGAACCAAACAGTTTTAGTGTGCAGAGTAAAACACAAGAAAGACCTTTACAAAAAGAAATGGTGAATAAATCCGACCAGAACCAAATAAAATTAAAAGGGGTCCAACGGATTAAAGTTTGAAGCTACCACCATAGCCTCTAACAGTGCTGAGGTTATTATAATAGCTTGCTGTAAAATAAAAATGGTAGATACCACTGCCACCAGCCAAATCTTAGAGAAAGGGGAACGGAATAATGTTCCATGAGAAACAGACAAAAAGGGATAACTATTAACCCTTTCCATTACTCTATGGAAGATAGTTTGTACTGGGTCTGTGAATTTAAAAAGACTAGTAAAGTCAATGGCAACTTTACATGTTCTGGGAGACGTCAGTACCAGAAAATGGAGTTTAAAGTGGAAAGTCTTAAAAGACAACCCTGTGTCACTGCACTAAAGGTGCTGTGTGACACACAGTAAAAAGATGACACTTATGGCGTAGGTGAGACTCCATAGTCCATGAGCACAAAATGTACAACACACAGCAAAAACACATGTAAGAGTGGGAAAAAAGGCTCACACTCTTACCAGGTGAAAAGAAATGAATCATAGAAATCCAGCAAAGCTGCTGAGGGACTCAGTAGGTAAGGGAAATTAACCATTCTGGAGAATTTTCCCTAACACTTGCGCCCCTGTTTTTGGCGCACATTAATTCCATGAATTACCCTGCAAATGGGCCCCCACTGCTCTGACTCTTTCCCGGTTAAGTGTGGGGTGCCCCATGGTCTTCACTTTCCCCACTGCTGTTTAATATCTATATCTGTCCTCTGTTTAGTATTTTCTCTCAGTTCAACCTGAGGTACCATTCCTATGCCGACTACACCCAAATCTTGATCTGGCTAAAAGAGCCCTTAGAAGCAGTAGATCGAGTGCTATGTTGTCCAGACAAGATAAAGCATCTGGTGCTGTAGAATAAGCTCCAATTAAACACCTCAAAATCTGAGATTATTGTATTTGGTTCCAAGAAACTATTAGGTGACTTTCAGCCTTGTATTCCCTGCCCAGCGTTCTTTGATGTTTCAACTTCCACCAAAGTAAAATACCTTGGTTGCATCTGGCTGGCAAACCTAAATTGTAATCTACAGGTCAGCAAGATTGTTAAATCCATGTACTTCCTTCTCAAACTCTCAAAGCCCCTCTTGCCTCTCATTTCAGAAAAAGATCGCCTAGCTCTAGTCGGGTGATTAGTCAATTCTAAGTCGACTATTGCAATGCCCTTCCTATGGGCATTGCACATAATAAAATGCAGCTTTTCCTGGTCACTCAGAATACAGCCATCAGGATCTCCTATCCCTGCCCAGGGACTTATCCATTAGTCAATTTCGTAGGAGCCTTCACCGGTTTCCAGTGCAGAAGAGGGTTCTTTTTATTTATTTATTATGGTATTTGTAGAGAACTGACTAAGACCCAAAGGCATGTAGGCACTAAAGAACAGATAACCGATATGCCAAGAGAGAAGCCAGCTAGAACAATTGAGATTTTCAAAACCCTACAAAACCGGGCGTAATCAGTGATCTCACATCGCTTAAGAACGTTCCACAAAGAAGGGGCAAGAACTGTAGAGGAGTGTCCTCCTAATCGCACTCCCTGGTAGCATGGAATTTTTAATACATTTTGAGAGTTAGAGCACAAGCACCTAGTAGGATGGTAATGGGTCACTATTTCTTGTAGATACTCTGCCCCTAAATTGTGGAGTGCATGATAAGTAATACACAATTATCTTTAAGCCAATGGAGCTGATGTAGCATAACCTGTGAGGAGGTATGGCGGGGGCATCCAGAGCCAGCCAAGCTACAGAATGTTGATATGTTTGCAGTGGATGGATCTGGAAAGCAGGTTGTCCAAGATATATTCCATTTCAGTAGTCAAGCAACCCCATCATAGATGGCGTGACAACCTGTGTTCTGCAATCGGAAGGAAGAAAAGAAAGAATATTCCTAAGGATTTTTAATTTGGGAAAGCCAGTGTTGCACACTGATGTAATGTGGGTGTCTCTTGAGCCAGATGACAAACCTTTCACAACTAGGCTTTTTACTGAGCTACTAGGAGCTGGGCAAGGACCCAATAAGTCAGACCAACATGCTGAGCTCCAGTTGGTATTAGAGCTGGGGGAGCCAATCACCAGAACCTCTGTTTTCTCCCCATTCAGCTTTAACCAATTTTCTGTCATCCTGTCCATAATTGCTAATAAGCAACTTTTCAGTTTTCATGGAGATTCCAGCACCGGGGAGTCCATGCAAAACACTAGCTGTGTATCATCAGCATAGGTTTAAAAGTGCACCCCAGACCTGAGGTCGGAGATATAATTTAAAGAGGAGCACAGATAGAGAAGAACTCTGGGGGACACCAAAGGAGAGAGTATTGGGAGAAGAGTGGTAGGAATGGAAAGATACAGATTGCAAATGGTCTGAAAGAAATTACGATAAACATTCAAGTAGAGTGCCAAATATACTGGCATGCTCCAGACATGGCATAAGAGTCTCATGGTCAACTTTATCGAAGGCTGCATAGGGATCTAAGAAGATCAACACCCCGACCTCTCAGCGATTCAGAAGCAGCGCAAAATCATCAACCAGCCAGACTATGACAGATTCCGTACCTATACGTGGACTGAAGCCTGATTGAAAAGGGTGTAAAGATTGTTAGTTTCCAAAAAGCGAGAAAGCTGAGGTGCTATGATTGCCTCCATAAGCTTCATAAGAACTGGAATGGGGGATATGGGGCAATAATTAGCCAGTAAAGATGGATCTAAATGTAGCTTCTTTAAAAGTAGAGTGATGAGGAAATGTTTCAAGAAGAAAGAATAACACCAGATAAAAAAGAATATTAAAGAGCAGCAGTGAACAAAGATATTATTTTTTGGGAAAGAGCCTGAAGAATGTGAAGAGGGAATGGGTCCTTAGGGAATGCTGACTTAAGTTTTTTAAGTGCGGCCATAACTATTCCAACAGTGACCAGTTCAAATTGAAAAGATTCCAAAGGGCTAGTCTGCTTAGCTAAAGTTGCCACTTGAATGTGCAAGGGGCAGTTCTGAGTATCATTAGCAACAGATTGTCAAATTTGACAACTTTTCTCTGCAAAGAACTAAATAATTATATCACATTGGGATTGATAACCAGAGGAGTGATTTCCTGATGAGGATCCGGAGGACAGCTCTTTCACAACTCTAAGAGCTCTGAGGAGGAGCAGGTTGCAGAAGTGATGTGATTACCAAAGAAAAGAGACTTTGCTTCTTTGATCATACCATTGTAAGAGTGTACTTCCTCTTCTCAGGCTGATTTAGCTGCAGTATCATTCCTCGCGTCGACAAGAGCGCTTACGAGCCAGCAAGTTTGGGTTAAACCATGGTGCTGAGCAATTAGAGCAACATGATCCTGTCTCCATTGGAGCAAAGGTGTCAGCCACATCAGTCAAAGCATTAAGAAGAGCACTGCCAGGATCTTGGATATCTGCTACTACAAAATGATTAGCACTGACCAACAGAAGATCTGCAGGGATGTGAAACTTGCCCCAACAATGTTGTTTTTTAAATCAGTTCATGAACAGGACATGGGGGAGCAGGAAGAGCTATAATAAAAGGCAAAGAAAATTATCAGACCATACCACAGGCAGCGGGTTAAAAGTAGTCAGTGAGCCTTTCTCTGAAAAGATAAGTCCAATGCATTGCCATGGCAATGCATAGGGAGATGATTGTGCAAGACCAAAGAGATGTCAACGAGAGTCGTAATGCGACTTCCAGTGTGTAAGTCAGCTTGATGATGAGGGTGTATGTTAAAATTACCCATGACAATAAGAGTTGGGTGAATTAAAACCAAATCAGCAACAAACTGCGCAAAGGCGCTAACCAATGTAGGGCTTGATTTTTGGAAATGTGTGCAGAAATCCCACAAGTGCCACGCGCCATGAAGGACACTGCATGAGCCAGTTCACTGAATAAAAAATGCACAACCCGCATATTCATGGAATCCACTGCGCAAAGTAACCTTATTCGCAAGCCGCGCCCCAAACTCCCCCTGACAGAGCCATACGAAAAGCATAAACAGCCAGAACAGCTACCTTTGCGTGCACCCTCGGGCACAAATACACCCACCCTTCAAACAGTGTGTTGGGTCCCCCGCAAGTAGTCCTGCATCCCGGAGACCCTGCACAGGGTCCCCTGTAACTGTTGCCGGCACCCGGACAACATGCGTATGAAAAATCGTAACTCGGTCTGAACTCAGAAAATCTGCGTGCAAAATCAATAAACCATTCTTGCACCCCACTACACTTTTTACACACACCCCTAAGTTATATCAGAACCCCAGTTGTGTAAACATACCCCTAAATCAGACATGAAAACACACCTCTGCGCTGTGAATCCAATGCACAAGTGTACTTATGCCTGCCTTCGGGTCGTGTAGTGATCAAGGGATTTGCGTGGCCATTCCTATGTCGAGAGGCTGTGTGGGTGTTTCCATGAATGCGTGTTCTTTGGCACAAATGTGGGCATGGAAGGAACTGCCTGCAGCCCGTCCCTCGCAAAGCCCACTTTTTTGCATGTTCTTCCCCATTTCCTGAGTTCCGCTCCTTTCCAGCCTTCTGAACAAGCCACAGCCCACGCTCTGCAAGGTGTCTAGCACAAGGCAGTCGACGGCTCACGCAGACGTTCTGGGCCTGTGCGAACTCCACGCAAGTCCCAAGGAAGTCCGGCACAGTTCCCTATTTCTGTCGCAGATTAGTCCATGAATCCGGCCCTAGTGCGCTGTTGTGAGAAGGGACAGTAAACAAGCAAAATATGCACTGAACAATTAGGTGTGGGTTGAAGTCTCACCAACTGAAGTTCACAGGGGAGATTGTGGTCCAAAGGGACTGTAAAACAATTAGCAGATGCCAAGTAGATTAAGGTTAAACCCCCAGCTATTCTAGGAGGGGGCCTGTTCAGATGCAGTGCCTCAATTCATTGGCAGCAGGGAGCATGTTGCACAATGTCAGGATCAGAGTTGTAATTCAACCAAGCTTCACTGAGGCAGAGCATATCATGAGAGAGATCCACTAACAAGGTGTGGATGTTCTCACGATGCAACATTGCAGGCCTTACATTAATCAGGAGGCCCATTAACTACAAATTGGAGGCTGGTAACACCTTCTGGGGTCTGTCTTTCAGCTAAAGGCCCTCCACAGTACCCTCATTGGTGGCTAGAACCCAAGTTCTGGGCCCATACTGGCCAAAGTTAAAACATTTTGGGGCAGACACAGTATTTTGGGGAGCCAGAGTTAGAAGACCCTGTGTGTATCCCCAATACTCTGTGTATCCCCATAATATCAGATTCTCCTCATCGGCACACCCACTCCCTCCTTTTCTGTAGCTCTCTGGCCGGCCTCTCTTGGCCCTCTTCCTGCTCCCACCTGCAAGGCAAAAAACCTGGGGGTCCTCTTCGACTCCACACTATCTTGCTCTGCTCACTTCTCTGATGTCTCTAAGAAGTCACACTACCAGCTGCACCTCCTCATAGGAATTCTTCCTTTCCTCTCCTTCCCCCAGAAGATCACTATCTCTACAGCTCTGGTTCTCTCCAGGCTGGACTAATGCAACAGCCTCTTTCTAAATCTGCCTGCTTTTACTCTACGCCCTCTGACAACTCATCCAGATCAGGACTGCGAGACTTGTCCTTTGCCTCAAGCCCAGGGATCGTATCTCTCCAGGACTGAAATCTCTGAACTGGCTCCCTGTGTCTGTGAGGATTAAGTTCAAAATCCTCTGCATCATCCACAAGGCCTTCTGGGGCAGAGGGCCTCTATAACTTCAACTCTTTCTTCCTAAATATCTTCCCTCTCAAGCTCTTCGCTCATCCGCCTCTAACTCCCTCAGGGTCAGTCGCTTCTCCAAGCAACGAGTTGGTGGCAGATCTCTCTCTTCGGCTGGGGCCTCCCATTCCCCCTGAAACTTGAGGAGAACCATCTCAGTTCCGGAAGCACCTAAAAACCTTCCTCTTTGCTTCTTCTTTCTCACCCCTTTCCCCTGCTGAAGTCCTGGCTGACAATGAGACTGCATGGGTTACCTGCCACCCATCTGAACTTGCTCCCTAGCCCTGCCAGTTGCACGCTTGCGCTGCCTCCCTGGCAACCCCTGCACCTGGGGACTGTTTCCTGTATCCCTACAGTCCCCAAACTGACACTTATGTCTGCACTCAACCTGCACTTGCCACCAGCTGGCCGTTCTTTATTTATTTTATGTGAGTATTTATTATCCCATTTACTGCACTTTCCACTCCCCCCTCACTTTTCTTTTGCCCCCTTTCCTTGCACTTGTGCGATCCGAATGATACCTGGCCTAATAAGATCGTTGTCTGCCTTCCCTCTGTTCTCCCTCCCTTGCCTCGTCGTGCCTTGAAACACCTGTGTATAGGCGCGTTATAAATGTCATATAATATCATATCAATATCCCCATTTTGGCAAACGTTCATGCCCTGAGGCCTGTTCTCAGCCCGGATGAGCACATACGGGCTTGCCTTTAGTGCGCCTTCAGCGTGCTGTCGGTATGGCCACTGCACTTTTCCGCTGCACGGCTGGTCACTCCTGCACATAAGTGTAGTGAGTCATTGTGGGCAGGCCAAAAATTAAATGAAATTGAAGAAAGACTTCCGAGTATGGTGACATTTTAATAAAACCAAGCAATTTTATTTAAGAAAAAGAATAATAGCAGATCCAGTCTTCCCACAATGAAAATAGCCCTTAAAGATAGTCCTAGCACATGTAGCGAGTCAACACACTTGTGGGGTACATTTACCCGCCCAACCGAAATCCCTGCATCATGAAATGCATTTAGCAATTGCAAAGAAATCATGGCTGCGCTGTGTTTGCTGAGCACATATTTCCTGGTATCACAAAACTGCATTTTAGCAGCTACAGAAATAATGGCTGTGCTGTGTCTGCTGAGCACATACGGGGCGAGATGGAACATAGCCTCCAAGAATGGCTGCAATTTGTTTTCTTCATGTCAATCCAAAGAAAAGAAATTAAATGAATAATGGTGCTGCCCTGCTTCTGTCATGTGAAAACCTAAGGCTGCACCCAGAAATTATCTGCATTTAGCATGACCCTGTTGCTTCCTTCATTGTGAACCTCACACAGTTTTGTTCTAATTCAACACGGCCCTGTTCATATGTTTCAACTTAACATCATCAAATAAGGCTTTCCTGCCCAAAAAGGCATTGGTTATCAAGTAAAATCTGTAAAGAGCAGAGAAAATCCATTTCAGTGGGACGGCTGACATTTACTGTGAAAACAAAGTAGCACACGCAAAACACTTCAGAGACGCTCTCTCTCACCTTTGACTGGTGTCAGTTTCAAAGAACCCATTTCTCAAACATATCCCTGTGTATAAGAAATTGACCAGAGCTATGGAAATGTTCAGAATGAAGATGCGAGGAAAATTTGTAAATGACCAGGGAAAGTAAAATGAACCCGTGTTGCACGGCTCTGCGAAGCAGTGAATTGACATTGTACAATTTAAATGGAAATAATACTGTGACATGCCCAGAAACAAAACTGTATATGTTGGGAAAAAAAGCTGCCAAAATATAGGTAAATTGTACTCTGTGTAGCTTATTATTCCCCAGAAAAAGAACTTCAACAGCCTGGCTAGGCCCTGGAATTGCTGTCAACCCAGTTTTGCAAGGCAGGCACCTCTAATGTACCACCCCCATGGGAAATGAAGTTCCTTTACAACATGAAAGGCCCAGAGGTGTGGGAAGTGGCAACTTTGTCAGACTAACTGGCATTGCTGCAGCAAGGGACAAGGGACATCCCTGTCACTGAAGTGTGAATTCCTTCAACACCTCTCCTCATCTTCAACTGCCTAGGATCAAAGGGGAGTCATAGCAACCTCTGTGAAAAGCTGACCAGAGCAAGCCATTTGGCTGGGGGGTTGGAAAGGCTGCCCACTTTTGAGAACAAAGCCAGCCTACTTGATTTAAAAGACTTCTTATATTAGGAAATTTATTTCAGCAATCTGAAAACGCAGTAATGTGAAATTAGGATGCTTTTAATGTAAAATGAGATGATGTGGGTTATCCTAGCATGTGGGGGATGAGAACGGCATTAAAGTGGCATTTCTGGAAAAAGCGTACATGACACAGTTATGAAAGTTAAATGAAAATATGCCCGACATTAATAAGCTTAGGTACATTCATTTTTAGAATTTTAGGGAAAATATTTTCCATAGAGATTGTGAAAAGGTGCCATTAGGGCAAAGCAGCATCTTACAGACTTGCTGTTTGACTCAGTAGATTCCATGTGAAATATGGTATTTGCCTATCTAATCTTTATAAGGGTGACATTTAAAAATATAAGGGTTTTGTTGAATAACTGATTTTGGCTAAAGTAACTGTGGTTAAACACAGCACCTCATAAAAACACCCACACTAAAACTGATGTCACTTCCCTGGGTCCAATCTGCTTACAGGGAGGCAGTGACATCCTCAGCCTGACCTATCCGATCTTAGAGGTATGTCCAGCTTAGTTCTGCCCCATAGTAAAAATCCTCTGATGTCATATGGTTTATAAAAGGAGGAAGCTTAGGGCGAGCCAGGACATTCAAGAATCATTTCTTCATAAATCTACATCCAGAGATCCAGACTTTGCACATTCACCCTGCAGGATTCCAGACTCCAGTGTCAGGCCACAGGTAGCTGATCCAGATCCATTCAGTACCTCCCATCCAGGCAGAACCACCATCCAGAACTAAACCCTACAGAAATCCTAATAATTTAGGGAGAAAAAAGGAAAGGCTGCGGACCCCTTTGGGAAAATCCTGTGATCAGACCTGTCTTTGCCCAGCTGATACACCCACTGCCCATTGAGACCAGACGCCGGTTGCCTCGCTGTGTCCCTAGAGGACAGCCACCGCTGCGCACTGACCAGACCCTTGTCTCGCTGTCCAGAGATCCAGTTAGCTGACCAAGCTACCCAATTCAAGTGCTTTTGTAAGTATCACCCCTCCCCAATATGAAAAAGCTGCATCCTTTGCTATGTTACCGTCCCATTTGTCTAACTAACCCTATAGGAAACCCTATAAGATGTCCTATACATATCCTAGTAGCTTCCTAAAGTTGTTAAAATAATCTGTGTATCCTGTAGTTAGTCTTCATGTGTTAGCACAATACTTTCTAATCATTTCAGTCCTTGTGTAAGTCCTTAGTACTATTTTGATCAATTTAATTAATTTCCCATAGAGATGAACGTGGCGTGGATAGGTTAACCTTGCAAGTAACCTACTCGCATACTGTGACTTTCTTTAACAATCTAGCCATTAAAAATATAGTAGCAGTGGAACAAATCCTTTTTCTAACAAAACCGAGTTTGCCCGTGAAATCGTTTCTTTTTTAAAAACTGACTTTCCTTCCTACAAAGAATCCCATACTGTCATCCATCCGGAGTCATCCTTTCACTTAGTATCATACCTGTTATGTGCCTTTGTAACACTTCAGCAAAACTGATTCTCGATTCTGTCTGCTTAGCTCATTTCTGAAGTTAAAACCAGTGAAAACTAAGAAATTGCAATTTTGCCACATGTGATTCTTGCTGCACTCTTTTTCCTTCCCAAAGTTGATTTTCTAAACTGTATCCCTGTTGTTTAGTACTTTGCTTGTAGTTTGTAAGTGTTCTTTCTCTGTTAGTACAGTCACACACATTCTTGTCTTATTCATTCAACCGCACATGTTAAATAACTATTCAGTAATTCTGAGTGCCGTTTTGCTAATTTTTCAAGGGAGCTCAATCCGATTTTGGCCTCCCATTCAAGGGTGGTAGGTCGGATTTTCATTCTGGTTTTTGCCTAGTATACCTGTCTCCTTGCTACTGCCTAACTGTGGTGCCATTTGAACATACTACCCAAAAAGTAATCTTACTTTCATTCATTTTGCATTGTGTATCTGATGTTAGACAGTTAAACTAAGTGTATCATATCCTTTTACTGTGTAATTATCACCACACTGGTGATTGCTGCCCTATATTGAGTGTGTTTGGTTTTGATTCAAAATTAAAAATAAAGAAATATTTCATTATTACACACCGGCCTGGTTCATGGTCCATTGCGACACGGGGTGTACACTAAGGGGGTGTGAGACGGGTTGGCTGCCTTCTTAAAAACTGAATCTGAATGTAATAAACTTGAAAGCATTTTATTGTGCGCTGCATCCCTGGCCAGTAGAAGGAGTCCTGGTCTAGAGTGGCTGCATCTTTAAAATCCTTAACACACTTCCCCAATGCCGGTATTTAAATGGCACGCTCATGAGAAATGGAGCAGCTTTACTGTTAGTTTTTGCCCGAACGCTCACTCCTGCACATAAACATTGTCTATCTGTTTTTTATGTGTCTTCATAACCAGACTCCTTGCTGTCTTTCATCTAAAATATTTGTCAAGGAAACGCCCTGTTCGTTCAATGGGCTGTAGATTTCTGGTGGTTCCTCTGTCTAAATGTGTTTATTGTAGTGACAGATTTTTTTCCATCTGAGGTCCAGAAGCCTACAACCTGTTACCGGCGACCTTTGTGATATTGATTCCCTTCTGCAGTTCAGGAAGCGCGGAAATCCTTCCTCTTTCAATACTGGCTATTGACTCTGCTATTCAGCTCTTGCTCTTTTGCTATTTTGACATAAACATTTGCTCCCAGATGCAGTCTCTGACTGGTCCTATGTGAAATGCACATTAAGAATCAATAAAAAAAGAAAAAAGGATAGATTTGTTCTTTTCATATTTGTTTTGTGCTTTGTTCTTTTTGCAGTTTTTCGTCCTGTGGCGGATATTGATATTTCTTTCTGACTACTTACCTAGTTCCTTTTCAACACGGATTCTGATGTGCACTAAGTAATGACATCATTGTAATCCAACGTGATGCCGTCATCGTGCTTTTCTGCACTTTGTCCCGCTTTATCAAGTTTCTTTGTTCATGTTTTTTAGCAGCTGTTACCAAGCGCACGCTTGCGCTCTTATACTGCGAATCGAACACATTTTCACTTCTGGTGTGGTTTGTGTGAGAGGAACCGTGAACGTTTACATTCATTGTTTTTTTTTCTTTTAAGCGGAGCATTACATTCCTTAATTTCTATTTTTCTTTTTTTTTCAAATTGTTCTCATTTATTATTTTCCAGTGGCGTTGGGCCTTTTTTAGCTGCAACTTTAGAATAGTAGAGAACATTCAGGTACTTCTGCTTCTGTCTGGCTTAGATTTTGTTTGACGTGCCTTACTATTTGTATGCATTCACATTTTCATTTTGGAATGGTACAAATGTTATTTATTGTAAATGTTGCAAATGTTTGATGCATTCAGTAAGGATAGAATGATTGGTATAACCGTTTGGTTTACATCAGTCTTCTGCTTTTTTCTTTAAATGTCCCATTGGAATGGGTCAATTACGATAGTGTTCATTTTTTGTTTTTGTTTTAACAGACGCTGCCCTGAAGACAGGCTGTTGCCTGCAATTAATTGGCTTCTGTTACATCCCGTCTGTTTCCTTCTCATTTATACTTTGGCATCAAATTAATTAAAAAAATGAACTGCTGATTGTTTGCATTGGAGCTTGTTGAATATTCTTGTCACATGTGAATGGTGACTTTGGTCACTCAGTGTGCACTCAGGTCCGAGGAAGAAGACACCATTGGTCCCTTTTTTTTGTCACTGTGTACACGACCATTTTGTTGCGGGCATGCTTAAGAAATTACTGAAAGATATATAAAAAAAGACAAGCACATTCTTTTAAAGCAGACATTAGTTAAGCAACAAACCCCGAGCCGGGGTGTGGGGGTAGGGGGCATTACGGTCTGGTAATGCCCAAAGGCATCAGTTACAGGTACGAGTGAAGCAAAGTCCTTAAAAGTAAATGTATAAATAAATAATAAATACAAATAAAGATAGCATGGCCACACACCTACCTTCAAATCGTTCTCATCCATGAGCATATGAGACCGCTGTAGCTTTACTAGTCCCATGCTATTTTCCAGATGCTAAAGGCACTTGCACTGCACTACGAGCACTCTCTCATGTGATAGAGTGCAATCAACTTTTGGAGCCTCGTGCACCTCCTCTGCTTCACCACTGCATTCACATGCAGATTGTGGGATGTTTTTATCCATGCATCCAAGCCCTACCTCAAAACTGTGCAGTACTGACATGGAAAACATCATGATGGCCAGAGCTTCCCAGAAAATGCCCAGGGAAGTGCATGAAGAATAGGCTGCCACTCTTTTTGCCGATGTTATGGGCACAGAAGGGCACTGCCTAAAACCACCATTGGACTACCCACACAGTAGTCTGAAACCATTGGGAATGGCAATGCTGATTGCCAAAAGCAACCAAGAATTGTGGGGAATTCATTTTCTTAAATCCCAAAAAGGGGTGCAGTACCAGTACTCACCACTATCAGAAAGCCGGCGTTTTAAAACCACCAGATTTTGTTTAAAACTGAATAAATGAACCCAAAGCGTGCCAAAGAAAGACTTACTGAGAGGTGGATACAATCTAAAGTTATATTCTGAAGTGACTTGAAGGTTTATAACAAGACTGGCTGAGCTGTGGATTTCAGCAGTTTAAGTAAATTTGGACTGAAAGACACTAAAAATCTAAATGTTTAAAAGAAATGAGTGACCTACTTTTGAGTGTCACATAGGTTGCAATTGTTTAAATGTCATAGTTTAAATTTAGAATCAGCATCCTAGCTGCATATGTAAAAAATTGTCTTGACTTAAACTGGGGAACAAAAGTGACATTAGCTGGGGCCTGGCTTAAGGAACTGAATTCTGCCCACCAGCTACCCCCGACAGGAGTTGAGACTTGCACAACAGCTGTGTTCCCAGGCCTATCTGCCTTTTGCTGCTCCCACCAAAAGGGATATGACACTTCCCTGATTGAATTACCTGGGCTCTGCAGGAAATTGAACAAAGCCCTGTCCTGACTCAGGCAAATGTTTTATTATGGGGGCCGTAAAAAGTGGCTTCCTCCTGGAAGTAAAGGGGAGGAGCACTGCCTGTGAGAGCAAGCTGGCTTGGCAGAACTGGAAAAACCAGAAATTCAACCTTGTGCTGGGGGGAAACCACACCCCTGTAGCCAGAATATGGTTTTAGAAAAAGATGAATAACTCATAGAGCGGACTTGTGAAAATTATTTAAATGATACCATAATTCTTCTGATTTTTCTGCCCACATTTTAAGAGGTTTTTAGAACCGGTGGCATGATCTGGGGGCAAACTAGCAGTTAAGAGGGTATTACTTAAAATGTATGCATGTTAAAAATCTGACACTTCATCAATTAATGTCCATACTCCTTGAGCACATGTGTGTAAATTTGGGGTAATGTCCGATATTGCGAAACCAGTTAAAAAGTGCAAATGTCGCCATTTCTGAATGCAAGCTCCCAGGAAGAGCAGATTTGGACAGGGTATACCTCCTGTGATATGTGATGGGTGCATGTAATTTTAAACAAATGTGTACCTGTGCAAATATGTCTTATGGGTCAAAATATAGATTGTGTGTAATTTGACAGGGGTGGGTTCTCTGTACCATAAACAGACCTCATCATGATGACACTTCATTTCATTCCCCCAATCAAGGGGAAGAGGATGAAGTGGCCAATGACAAGTGGAGAGGGGTAGAGCTTAGTGATGCTGCACACACACCCATTTTCAAAACACATAAAAGCAGACAGACAGGACAGATAGGGACATTCAATTCCATTTGCTGCAACGCGCTCTGCCGGACCATACCATTACCAGAGATCCAGACTTCAAATCCATCAATCTCCAGAATCCAGAGAGGCTAGACCAGCAGAGCAGAGCTGACCCAGACCACTGTTAGCAGAACCAGAGAGCTGACCCAGATCACTGTGAAGTGCAGAGACCAGACCAGAGTCCAGTCTAAAACCTGACCAGATCCGTGGCAAGGCCCATTCTATTTCTAAATATATTGTGAGTACCCAGCAGAACTGTGTAGAACCAATCTCTTAGTTAAAATAATATAATTCAATCTATTTTAATCTAACCAGAACTGCCTCCTAACTGTCACCTGTCATTTTCTAGTTGCAAGCTGCACTTGTCACTTTGAATTTTAACATTCCAAATCCGAAAAACTACCTTTATTTAATCGCTCATATCTCTGTGACCGTTTGTCCTAGAGACTTGCAGTAACTTTCATCTGGAAGCTGAGATCCTAGGCTGTCGATAGTGCTACTCCTTGTAGTTCCTCTGTAATCGCAAAAAATGCACTCGCGAATTTGCCGCGATTTGCAAATTTCTCAACGTGTGAAAACAGCAGTTTTCTTGCTTTCAGTTGCCAAAAATTCTTTTAACCTGCTAGTTACTCCTAGATCCTTGCTAAAGTGAGTCTGGACTAATATTAACTAGATACCACTCACCCTGAACCTCTAGGGGGAATTAAAAGCATTTTAGCATATTTTTCACTTCATTGCCAGCACATGTAAAAGCATTTTGGGCCTGTGTTTAAAACTCCGATCTGTAGTCTAAGCTTGCTGGGGTGAACTGAATTACATTTGATTGCATTTCTGAGAACTGTGTGCTTTCCTTCCATTTCCTTGCATTGCATAAAGGGGGGAGGGGATTGCCAGAGAAAAGTGATTACATTGTTTTGTTAAAATCATATTGAGTATTTTCTGTAGTGCATTTTTCATTCAACATTCCATCCATCTGAACTTATATAAAGCATTCTCTACCACCTTCTTCTTCTGTTCCTATTCACAAGTGTGCTAGTGCCAGATTCTCCGTTGTTAATCTTTATCATATCAGATTAAGTGTGATATCCAATTATTAATTTATTATAAAGTGTGATATATATATCTATTGTTTAAATTATCAAATAAACCTTTTAAACTTGCAAAACAGAACTACTTCTTGGCTCAGTGGGGTCAGGAGGATTCCAAGAGAGGGGTGTTATATAGGGGTAGTCATCCAGAACGCATGAACTGGACATAAAGATAGATCAATAAGGGTTTCCATTCAGTATCCCAGACTAGGCCTTGACTTAGCTGTAGTGTTGAATTGAATCCTCTTACAAGACAGTTCAGTGTCCTGCTTATACTCCACCTCAATGCTGCAGTCTTGTTAATTGTCAAGTAATTACCTCTACCAGATGGTATAGGGTACTGATAGGGTCACGTGAGGTGTTGGTGCAAGAGAAAACAAACACACAGTTCGCTGCGTTAGTGTGATGTACACCATATTACAAACTGTATGCTTTGCAAGGTTGGAGTGAACATTGAAGAGGAGATTTTTTTTCTCTTGGTGGCAATGCGCATTTCTTGCATTTGTGGGCTTGTTAATTGTTCTCACTGCTCAGTCAATTTACATGACTTTACTGCTCTATCTACGACCTTCAGCTGTTTGCATGTCATAGTTGATTACAGTAGAACGTTTTTGCTTTCATTTAAAGGTTAGCACTATCACTAGATCGGGTCTCGCGAAATGATGTCCCTGTTCAGACCTGTATCGGTCCCAAGTTGGCAACTCTTCCATTTTTAAGCATTACACAGTGACTTATCTATAGATTTCACTTTAGATACATGGGGCCTCATTCCGAGTATGGCGGTAAGGGATAGCGGACACCGGTAACGAGACCGGTGGCGATGATCCCTTACCGCCATACTCCGAGTTCCCTTTGCGCCCTCGCCCTTAACGCCTGCTTTGAGCAGGTGTTAAAGTCGAGGGCGCAAAGGGGCCTCCAAGCCAATAACGGTGACCGTAATGAACGGTCACCGTTATTTGCATCTTCCCCATTCCCATTGAGCCCTATGGGGGCTCATTTGGGAATGGGGAAGAGCCTTGGTGAATGGGGAATTACCACCCCGCCAACCTTGGAATGGGGCGGTAATTCCGCCATCCACCAAGGTGCTGCCGGTCCGGGTACGGCGTCAACCAAGGCGTTAATAGCGCCATTGGTTAGCGCCGTACTCGGAATGAGGCCCATGGTCATGTGTTTCTTTTATGTTGCTTTATTTTCCTCAGCACATCATCTTTATTTAAAAATAGAGGTCAGATGTACTATAGCACTTTGCATTCTACCGACCACTCCACTCACTCAACATACCATAGTTTACAAATGCAAAGTCACAGGTTGCAAAATGCTAAATTGCAATGCGGGTTTCAGTTGCTATTGCCAATCCCAATGGCCAGGTGCTAGGTCTAAGGGGCTGAGGGCTGTGGGAATCCCACTTTCCTGTGACTCTCCAGAAAATGCCTTGCTGGTCCACCCTGGCATTGCAGATCAGCAATGTGAACTACAGCATGTCATATGAGCTATGATGTTTTGTGCATGCTTTGTCCACGTCCTTCACCTTATGTTTAGAGATGTTATCAGCAATTACTAGCCTCTGCAGCAAATTATTGCTATGGACCTGAAGATAAGCTGGCACAAAAGTGCAAGAAATGTCCTGTGCCAATTTCAGGTGTGTTCAAAGTTGCCACAGCAAAACCTGAAAACTGCTTGGGCCACCTGCTAGAATTTCACTTTTTGCATATTGAACTGACTGAGTGAAATATGCAATGTCATACATGAGTATTAAAGCAGCCGCAGCCTTGTGTTAGATGAAACATGTTTTACTGAAAGACATATGCAGATGCTTTATGATGTCTGTTCTTTGCGATAGACTTTAATAGATGTAACTAAGTGTGCTATACAGCAGAATGCGTCACTCAGTATTGCACATATCTAACATGACAAAGGCTCATGAATTGGCTGTCAAAATTGGTGCAGCACAGCTGATGAGGGATTTTTATCATCCATGTATGGTGAACTGTGTATAGGCACAATGAAAGGTAACATCAAACTATTATCTATTTTGCTCCACTTGGATCTGGCTTTCTAGTAAACATTCCAGAATGACTGCATTCATTCATGTCTCCAGCCTTCTTTCTGATGCTCACCACTACAACCTACTCCGGCCTGAGGACCCCTCTAATGCGGCTGACTGTTAACCACTCCTCTCTCATTCTCACTCTTCAGGACCTTGACTTTGTCAAATGGGTTGTTTCTTGGATTGTCTCGTACCTGGAAGGTCCTACCTTTAAAAAATCCAGGAACTTGCAAATACCTGACTCCAACCCTCTCACTGTCATTGTCGCTAAGATTAGCCCTAGGATGTCTGTTCTTCACCCTCTAATCATCTGCCCTAGGAAGACCTATCTCATCCTTTGGATTTAACCATCACCTTTTTGCCAATGGGACTCATGTCTTTTTCTCCTTTCCCCCCGTTACCCCAGCCATCTTGGAATATTTACCATTTGTCTCACTGTAATCCGTCACTGGATGGCTATCCACTGCCACATGAAGAAATCATGTAATGTCTACACATACTTCCAAAGCTAGCCTCGCACTCCTTGCTTCCATCTCATTCTTCCCTGAACTTCTTTATTCCATGTCCAAGACTTGCAGCTGTGTGGTCCTCTCAGATAACGACTTCTGACTGAAACAACTAATCAGAATGGCCACCTCTGATACTTGCATTAGTCTTCTCAACATCTAGACAATAACAGTTTCTTACTCACTCCAATTTCCACCCTTGTGCTCAGTAAATATGACTACCATGTGCTTATTCATTGGCTTTCTCTCTGCTCCTTCCTCCCTTTAAACAAAGTATTTAACTGTGCTGGTCATATTGTCTACAACCTACCCAGATCCATCCCCACCTCTACCTACCAGAACCCTGGTATTTAGCTCTCCATGCAGGACCATTCCCTCGTCATGTACCTTCTCCTACTCTACAAAGTTATCAATGGCCTTGATCTTAAGTACCAGGCTGACCGTATCTCTGTCTATTCACCGTCTCGTTCTCTCTGCTCCTCTTCAGTTCTCAACAGTACTCAGTACTCAAGAAGTGCTACCTATGTCATTGCCCACACAGCTCATAAAGGGTTTTCATGTTGAATTGAATCGACATATCATTTAATTTTCCTTGAAGTGATATTGAATTGTTTCTTTCCCATTTAAATCAATGTATCCTGATAACATCATAGCAAATGACCCCCTTTCACTTTCTTTAACAGGAAAATAGTTTTAGAGAGCATGTATAATTTCTTTTAGGTGAAACTCACGCTCACTTTTGAGTATTCTTTAGATGCCTGAAGCCAGGAGAATCCATTGTGTTTCCAGGAAAGTCTGAGTCATCATCAGGTTCCCTTCCTCAGGTTCCCATGTGGACAGGAAGCACCAAATATGGCTGAGTGCATTCTAACAGTCTGGCTGTGGGCGGCCCACGGATGACCTGGACCTGAAACCATGGCTTTGGCCCACGGGTACCCTGGACCAGTAACCTTCCCTTCTGCTGCCCTTCAATTGGTCTCTCTCTTTAATCCATCTAATAGAAACAGGTTGTGCATGATCCTACAGCTCTTACCAGTGTCAGAATCCTTTCCTCTGTCTGTGCTCCCACTAGTTTTAAAGTGTCAAACATTCCCACACTTATGTCATAATTATGACGCCAGTTTGGAGAGTGTTCCTTTCAGCCAGCCCTCAAAGGGGCCACCTTGCCACAAAGTGCCACAAAGTGCAGCTAATTGCAGTCTAGCAGTGTGCCTGCGGGTGGCTGACGGGTAAGCATACTGGTCACTGTCTCATGGCTACTGTCAGTTGACTCTTTTTTTGTTGGAGGCACAATGGTCCTGACAGGAATGTATATGTAAAGGAGCAACTGAGGGGCCGATTAATTAGAGAAATGTGCTACTAAGAGACATAGAGGGTCTCTCCTCCAATCTGTACAGTGAAACGCCCCTGATGCTCGCTGTGACTAAGGGCATGCGAATTATTTAGCGAGGAGCGAGGAACACAACTTAATTATTACACACTCACATTGACTAACATAAAGAAGAAAGTCAGAGATTTCTTTCACCGAAGTAGGAGTGCAAGTGTGGGCGATATCCCTTCTGTGTCTTTTGCAAGTCCTTTAAATGCTCAGCTAAAACAGGTGCATAGCAATCAGCAAACCCTTATCTTGAACAAGGAACTTATGAGCGAGATGGCTAATGCGCACAAGATCAATCAGGCTCATGATGAAGTTCGTTGTCTGATATCCTGGCATTATTTGATATACAGGCTCCAAATGTGCTGAATGTGCTGAATGCGTCAATTGATTAATCTGTGCTTTCTAGTTTGACGGAGTACTAAGCATTCGGCATGACAAAATGATATGAGCACTCCATATTTAATGGTGCTACATTTTGTACTGAATTCTCTGTTTAAAGTATTTGATTAGAGAAGAGGTCAAAACCCAGACAACCCAATTGGTGATGATACAGGATAAACTCGATTACTGCAAATTACGAGAGAAATTAGATGTTTTCTGTGACATAGTGATACCGGTAGCACTAAAATCAACCTCCAGAGAGCAGCCAACAAATGCTGATACTTACAGGGGAGTTGTTATTAAACATGGACACTCCTCTGTCTCACATGTTTTTAAATGAATGTGCAGGTTTGGGAGCCCTCCCATGTGGCAGATATTGAATTATTACGCTGTGTAGCCCTGAATCCCCTATAGCACATTATAACATTATAACATTGTGAGGGGACAGAGACAAAAAGGGGCATAAGAGTGGGGGGAACAATCGAAGGAACCTAAAAATCAAAAGGGACGAAAATCATTGAAGCTCATCGCTCAAATTCATCAAAACTCTGCAAGGGAATGTTTGTTTGTTTGTTTGTTTGTTTGTTTGTTTGTTTGTTTGTTTATTGATTTGTATGGAGCACCCAACCTGGAGGTATCTGGGCGCCTTTTCGCAAAGGGGTTACAAGAAAACTTTCAACTTAGTTACAGTGGATGCGATATACAACATATACAATGATTTATGCAGTATAGGCAAATATACGGTGTCCAGTCATTTGGTTGAAAGAAAAAGGTCGACAGGACAAATGGTCCTGTGGACCAAGTTATATTCTGAAGTGACTTGAATGTTCATAACAAGACTGGCTGAGCTCTGTAGGTCTGCAGCAGCCTAACTGAAACTGGATTTAAAACTACCAAAAATCGAAAATGTTTAAATTAACTGAGTGACCTACTTTTGAGTGTCACATAGTTTGTCACTGTTGAAATGTCATAGTTTTGAACTTAGAATCAGCATTCTAGCTGCATATGTAAAAATTGTCTTGACTTAAACTGGGGAACAAAAAGTGACATTTTATCTGAAACCTGGCTTAATGAAACTGAATTCTGCCCACCAGCTACCCCCGACAGGAGTTGAGACTTGCACAACAGCTGTGTTCCCAGGCCTAGCTGCCTTTTGCTGTTCCCACCAAAAGGGATATGACACTTCTCTGATTGAATTACCTGGGCTCTGCAGGAAATTGAACAAAGCCCTGTCCTGACTCAGGCAAATGTTTATTGGGGGGGGGGGTCGTAAAAGTGGCTTCCTCCTGGAAGGAAAGGGGAGGAGCACTGCCTGTGAGAGCAAGCTGGCTTGGCAGAACTGGAAAAACCAGAAATTCAACCTTGTGCTGGGGGAAACCACACCCCTTTGGGGCCAGAACATAAATCTAAAATGATGGATCATTCATAGAGCGGACTTGTGAAAATTTTACAAGTGATAACATTATTCTTGTGATTTTTCTGTGCACATTTGAAGACGTGTTAGGACCCGGTGGTATGTTCAGGGGGGTTTTTAGCGGAAAAGAGGATATTACTCTAAATGTATGTATGTTAAAAATCTGACACTCCACCACCTAATGCCCACATGCTTTGCGAACATTTGTGTAAATGCGGGGACAAATCCAATATTGGTAACCCGACCAAAAAGTGAAATATGTTGCCATTTTTGAACCCAAGCTCCTAGAAACAACAGAATTGAAACAGGGGCTACCATCAGTAAATGCATGATGTGTGTATGCAATGCCAAACAACTGTCTATCGGGGAAGTATGTATTAGGATCAGATATAGATTGTGTGTAAAGTTGACAGGGGTGGGTTCTCTGTATCATAAACAGACCTCATCATGATGACACTTCATTTCATTCCCCCAATCAAGGGGAAGAGGAGGAAGTGGCCAATGACAAGTGGAGAGGGGTAGGGCCTAGAAAGCTAGCCTCTCCACCCACTTTCAAAACACATAAAAGCAGACAGTCAGGACAGATAGAGACATTCTATTCCATCTGCTGCGGGACGCTCTGCCGGGAAAATCCATACTTTACCTCCATCAACCTCCAGAGAGCCAACATAGAGACTTCAATCTATCCACCTTCAGAGACCAAGACTTTACTTCAGAATTTGTAGCAGAGAGGTCAACTACAAGCTAAATCCCTCTTTAGCAGGCCTCAAATCATTGCCACTATTCACAGCCAGGCGAGCTGTTTGAATTCTTTGCAAGAACTCTTGCCATTTGCCAGAGAACAGTGTTGTATCCAGAGAGAGACCAGCTGAACCGGAGACCGCTGTATCCGGACCCACAGACCTGATCAGAACCAGAGACCCAGACCAGACCAGCAGAGTAGAGCTGACCCAGACGCTGTGCGCAGAAACCGTCCATGGCGAGTGAAGAAAACCTGACCAGATCCGTGGCGAGGCCTAATTCAAAAATATATTGTGAGTACCTAGCAGAACTGTGCAGAACCAATCTCTTAGTTAAAATAATATAATTCAATCTATTTTAATCTAACCAGAACTGCCTCCTAACTCTCACCTGTCATTTGCAAAGCTGTCACCTGTCATTTTCTATCTGCAAGCTGTAACCTGTCGCTTTGAACTTTTAAAATTTCAAATCCGAAAAACTACCTTTATTTAATCGTTCGTATCTCTGGAACCGTTTGGGCTAGGAACTTGGTTTAACTTTCCTCTGAAAGCTTAGAATCTCACCTTTTCAACTAGCCTAGACTTCGTACTCCTCATACTTTTGCCGTAATCACGATTCTCGCACTGGCGAATTTTACCGCGATTTGGTTAAAAATCCAGCCATGTGTGAAAACAGCAGCTTCCTTGCTTTCCTTGCTAAAAATTTGTTTGCCTCTTAAGAACCATCCCTGAATCATTGCTAGAGTGAGCCTGGACTAATATTAACTAGATAGGGAATTAAAAGCATTTTAGCATATTTTTCACTTCATTGCCAGCACATATAAAAGCATTTTGGGCCTGTGTTTCAAACTTCTGTAGTCTAAGCTTGCTGGGGTGAACTGAATTACATTTGATTGCATTTCTGAGAACTGTGTGCTTTCCTTCCATTTCCTTGCATTGCATAAAGGGGGGAGTGGATTGCCAGAGAAAAGTGATTACCTTGTTTTGTTGAAATCATATTGAGTATTTCTGTAGTGCAATTTCATTCCACCTTGCATCCATTTGAAACCATAAAAGTATTGTTGCTATCTTATGCATCCTATAACCACTCATCATTGATTATAAAGAAGTGCGCTAGTGCCGGACTATCCATTATTGATTACTGCTCAGATTAAGTGTGATATTCAATTATTAATTTATTATAAAGTGTGATATATATATCTATTGTTTAAATTATCAAATAAACCTTTTAAACTTGCAAAACAGAACTACTTCTTGGCTCAGTGGGGTCAGAGGATTCCAAGAGAGTGGTGTTATATAGGGGTAGTCATCCAGAACGCATGAACTGGACGTAAAGATATATCAATAAGGGTTTCCATTCAGTATCCCAGACTAGGCATTGACTTAGCTGTAGTGTTGAATTGAATCCTCTTACAAATTGGGGGCTCGTCCGGGACGTTTGGGTTAGATCTATCACTTGTGCAGATGAATACAGCGTGCCAGTTGACCAGATACACATATCCGGTCGGATCACCACGCTGTGTTACGCTGTAAAGCACTCCTCAAAGGAACGCTCTAAGGAAAAGGTCTGTTTTGCAAAAATAAAATACAAACTTCTGTAAGTCAGGACAGAGACCAATCTCTAGAATGACGACCTTGGTAGATATGAAAATAGCCAGAGAACACTTCTTACATAAGCTATTTGTGAGAGGTGAGTGGACTCATCAGGACCAAACGGTCTGGTTGCAGGCAATCGCGCAACAGGTCACTGAAACAGGGTCAGATATATGGGGAGATCAGGGTCCCCTACATGTGGCCCTGAGCGAACTATACATGGCCCCGAAGGCCAAGGATGAGCACCACAAGATTGCCAGGGTAGCGGCATATTTATATTTACATATGGGAGCCATGCAGGACAAATGTGCTGAAGGCCAAGATCTGGCGAGTAGGCAACTGCTGGCACTACAGAAGGTCCAATCTGACCTGGTCTCTTCTGAGCAGAGGCTGCAGGGGAGCCAGGAGTCAGAAAATGATAGTAGGCAGTATATCATTAAAATAAAAGAGGACATGGATATACTGCAACAGGAAAAGACAGACCAGGATACCAGAATTCTGGCTTTGCAGAAGGAACGCCAAGACAGTTTGGACTCCCTACTGCAGAGCCAGAAAAAGCTGGAGCAACAGATCAATTTCAACAGGGCATGCACAGAGCAGGTAGCCACCCTGCAAATCCAACTAGACAGAGAGAAAGAGGAGAGCAATAAACTGATCCTGAAAGACCTGGATACCCAGACAGAGTTTGATCAGGAGCGCCAGAAAGCTGGTGCCTTCCAAAGGCAAAGGGATGACCTGCCGTCACAAATTCAAGCTCTTGGTCAGGAAAGGGACACCTTAGGCCAGGAAGTCTGCCACTTAAAAAGAAAAATGGAAGAAAATCACCTGGCCCACCAGGGACTGGGTGACCTCCAAAAAGAACACCAGGACTTGCTAGAGCACACCAGGAGGATGGAGGAGGCTCTGGCAAGACAGGAGCAGGCCAGTAGGGAGGGGACTCGGGAGTTAACTCTCCTGCAGCAAAGACTGGCCCAGTGCTCCAGGACCAATCAGGAAACGCAGAGAGAGAATGAGGCTCTCTGCCAGCACAATGATAGGCTCCAACAATAGGTAGCGATGCAGGAGAGACTGATAGAGTCTAGTAAGGCCTTAACTGAGGAACTGAAGGCGCAGGCTCTTGCATTGCAACAGGGAGCAGGGGCGGATAGAGACCAGGTTCGCTGGGAAAGGGAAACTCCTGAGCATAACCTCAGGAGCCCTAGTACCAGAGGCCTTTATCTCTCTCAGTCCCTGCACTCTGCCACCCCCATGTCCCCTGGTGCACATGAGCACGGGGCCCCTGGGGTGGCAGATTACTATCCAGCCAGAAGCATGGGGCTCATAGGCCAGTACCTCCCAGGAATGGATGGGCGGGCACCCGGGTATGGGCACCCAAGCACAGTGCAATTTAGTGGGGAACCCCAGGAGAGTAGGCCCATTAAGGGCATCCTGAAAACCTCTGCCCAGTTAGGTCAGTGGGGGGGTACCCATCAAATCCTGGCAGCAAAGAGGAATCTGAAGACTCCTCTGAACGGCGCAGGACACAGGAGACCAGGTCCCCACATTCTGCCAGCCATTCCCAGGCTCGCAGAATCCGGGAAAACCTGGAAGATCAGACAGGAACCTCTGGGAGCAGGAGTCGGAGGATTCGGAGCAGGAGTCGGAGGATGAATGGACCAGGGTTACCCGAACCAAAAAGGCCAATAAGGCAAAAAGGGCCTTCCTTAAGGACCCATTGAAGCAAATAAAGGCAATAAGGAGCGTTATCACGCCTTATCATAAGAACGCCAAGTATTCCGTATGGGAACACTTGGAGCTCGATGAGCAAATGATGGAGACTTTCCATTTGAAGGACAGCAGTAGCTGCATCCAGTACGTCAAATGGACATTCTCCCCAGAATACTCCAGTTTCTTTGCGGGGCTGGAGGACCAAAATCATTTAAGATGGTCCACCTATAAGGCGGCCATCTTGAAACATTTTTCTGTTCACAGAAATCCTCAAGAGGCTCGCAAGGCGGCCTACAATTTGCAATGTGGGGAGGATCAGGCCCCACAAGAATTCATGCAAGAACTAAAACGTGCCTTTGCGCAGACCACCAGAAGGGTGCGCACAGACAGCAGAGAATTTGTCAATACATTTTTCCATGCCTTGCCCAAATATATAATGCCCCAGCTCGTGAGAGATTTTCATGAGAAAAGATCTTTAGACTGGGTCATTGAACAGGCTACCCGGATCTATGAGGTGCAGAAGCCCATAGAAAATAAAAGCAATACCCAGAAAAATCCCAAAACCAACAGCACCCCTGTTGCTGCCAAGGTGGCAGAGGTAAAGGTCACCCCCGTTTTGGATTTGGAGATGGGGGGGCCTAAAAACCTACCTGCACCTAATAATGCTAGGCCCAGAAGGTCCTCGGGCCAGTCACAGACAGGGAGTGAAAGAGGTAGTCCCACAAATGGGGTCCCTCGCTCTCCTGACTATGTAGGTCCCCGTTACAAGGGAAACAGACCAATCCTGGGTTATGTGTGGACTCCTCCAGCCCAAGGGGGGGATCCAGCCAAGCACCTGACCCAGGGAACTTCCCTCCTAACTTCCCCCAGGAGGGCAGAAATTCTCCAAATCCTGGGCAGAACTTTTTCCCCAGGTATCCACCCAATTTCCAGCCCCAAAATCATCCATCCTTCTTTCCCCAATTCCCTGAGCTCAGACAACCTAATCCGGGAGAGGGGAGGCCAAGGGTGGAGGGGTACCAAAATCTTCCCAACCAGAGAAGGGACAGCTACCCTTCCCGGGATCAGCCCAGGGGAGAAAATAGAGCCCCGTATCAGCCTGAGCGGGTTTCCCAGTTAGAGCGCCAGGTCCAAAATATGGCACGGGATCTGGGTCACATACTGAGGGCTCAACAGAACCCTCAGATGAGCGTGCCACCGCAGAATGCCCCAAACTCTGGACCTGGTACTCCAGAACAATGACGGGGGCAGCACCCCGATAACACACCGGTTCCTAGGGAGGAGGCACAAGGGGAAGGGGGGTGTAAAGCCTTGGAGGAAGCTTCCTTCCCAACTTGTAAACAGCCCCTGGAAAACCAGGAACCGGAAACAAAATCTCCTGCCCCTGAAAGCCTGCCTCCCAAGGAGCAGAGATGGGGTAGGAGAAACAAAGGACCCAAACAGACCCACTTTGTGGAGGAGGTACAGGTCTTCCAATTTGAGGGAGAGGGATCCTCAGAGGATCCTGGGGAAAGGACCTTCTCCTTCAGAGATGGGGGAACTCCTCCCAAGGAAAAATGGGTCCAAGGGATGCCAATTCAGACTGGGGAGATATGGAGACTGAGCTACCACCGCCCATCATCTCATCCCAGAACCCACAATACCAAAATCCCCTGGTTCAAACCCATCCTGATGACTGCCTCCAAAAAGGGGGGGCGGCCCAGAACCGGAACCAGGGGAACCCACAATGGCTCTGATCTCCAGTTGCCAACTTTTTCTTTCAGATTCCCAAGGCTCTCCACAGAATTCTGCCCAAATTTCTTCTCTTGCAATGTCCAAAACCAGAAAGTTAGCCCACCAGTTGTCCAGAAATGTGCATTATCTGTGCCCCCTTGAGGAGAAGGAGGGAAGATATTATGCCCCGGTACAAGTACAGGGGCAGGGTACGATTTCAGCGCTGGTGGACACGGGATCTCAAGCTACCCTTCTGTCCAGAAGGGCATTCGATGAACTGAATGCAGGAAGGGGAGGGAATTACCAAATTCCTCTCACCTCACTTCCTGGACAACTCCAGAACTTTGACGGGAAGGAAATTCCTGTCGAGGGGACGGCAGATTTGGACATTAAAATTGGGCGACACAAGTTGAAACACCCGGTCATAGTTGTGACTCCAGAGGGCACCCCTTGTTTACTAGGGAATGACCTCCTGAGAAGGTTGTCACCCCTAATAGATTGCGTAAACAAGGTCCTCTGGACCCAGACTAGCCGACCCATAAAATTAAAACAGAGTGTCAACCATGTTAGTTTAAACGGCACATGCCACATGGTTGAACAAAAATCTGACCAAGTAGAATTCCACTTCCAGAATAACCAAATTCCAGACGTGACAGTAATAGCAGTAGGACAACAGACTGGTGATGGGGGGTCCGCTCTATTTCTGAAAATCAACCTTCCTTCCAGTCTAAAGTGGTATTCCACGCTGGAAGGAAACACTCTTAAATTCTATACTAATCCACAATCAGAAACTCCCCCTCCTATAGTCCAGAAAGATGTGAAATCAGCTCAGAGCCTGGCTGATATTCAGCAAATTGGAGAGCAGTTGTTCATCCCTGTTCAGTTAAATGATGGGAAGGACTCTGTTCTCGCTCGAGTGTGTGTGAACAACGGTAAGAGCTTCATCAGCGAAGCCATGTTCCGCCAACTCCCAAAAGATCCAGCCATTCCCACATTCAAAATGATAGACAAATGGGAAATGGACCTGGAAGCACCCAATTCCAAACATCTCCTGCCAAGCAGGTGTATGCTCAAAATCTCCATTGGCAACAAGAGCATAGTCCTCAATTGTTGGGTTGTGCGAGACGTCACTGCCGCTTTTTACTTAGGCAGTGACATTCTCAATCGCTTTGCCATTAGTTTGGACCTAATAAACTTCAAAGCTTGGTCCCGATTAGCGGATAATCCCATGGGCTTTGATGATCCAGAAAAAGCATTTAGGTCAGCTCAATTGCTACCTTATGCAGTTGAAATTCAGATCAAAGAGGAAGTCACCATCCCAGAAAGGACCCGACAATTCTCCCTGGAAGTGAAAGCTAAAAGAGGATAACATTTGAAAAACCCTGATGCTTACATACATCTAAACGCTTCTCTCCAACAGCAAGGGTTGGGGGTAAACCCAACTCCATTAGTCAACATAGAACATGACACCATTCTAATAGAGGTGGATAACAGCGAGAGTATTACTCTAGCCGCAGGCACCATTATTGGAATGGCGGTTGATGACCGACATTTTTCCATCGATTTAGGCAATGAAATGTTAGGGCCAATCCCCAAGGACTGCTTTGACAGTGACAGTGATGACAATACAACACCAGACAGGATTTTTACCCGGCATGAGGGGAACTTCCTGGTGTACACTTCTTGCCCTTATGGTAAGGAAGATGTGACTTGTGACTTCAGGAGGGATGAGGTGATTTTCCAGATCCATGAGGGCTGCCTTTCCCACCTGAAGCCTCCAGTCCAAATCAGCACTCTGACATTATGACCCTCTGGGCCAAGACAGCCAATGGCACTTCCATCATTCCACAAGCTTATTATTTAGATGAAGTGCCACCCAAAGCTTAAGTGTGGAAGCTTAAGTACCACCCAAAGTTCCCTTTTGGTTGTTAAAATGGGGTCATAAGCAAGAAGTAGGCCCGCCACATGGGCGAGCAGCTGTTCTGCTTCTTCCGCATATGGCATATTTGTTAATCTTAACCGCTTCTATGAAGGCAGTACCTGGTGAATATTGGGGGCAGAAAGGAGGATGTCAATCCACCTCGGTTGCGAGAAGTGGTAAAACGCTTTGTCTCAAGAGAGGGAAGTGGGCAGAGATAGATGTTAGCTGATAGGTTGTCACTGGGACTCCAGTTTCCTGGGAAGGGCATCCATTTATATCGAATCACAAAACAATGTTAACATTTTTTGTAACAAGTCACTTATTCTTTTTCTTCTTCTTTGACAAAAATAATACCATGCCTTGTATCTCTTTTTGGTCAGCTAATGAGCCAACATTCAGGGGCCACACACTGCTCCTGTGGGTCAGGATTCTGCTTACTGTGTCCTCACCAAAAAAAAATGTTTGAAGAAGAAGATACCTTGATCATCTGCACTCTGGGGAGAAACAATGAATGATGCTAATGCTGTAGAATGTCCAGGCCCATCCCATTCTTGCACTAAATATGCAGACCCATCAACTGTAACGAGCAGTTGTCACGCTTTTTATTGCTTCACAAATTGCCCTTTTCATAAATAGCACAATGTATTTGGTGGATTACGTTATCTCTATATGTTACGGCAATGTTTATGTAAATGGCATATTTGTGGTATGTGGCTCTGTACTGGGTTTAGCAGCATATTGACTAATGCATTACCAGCACATGGGGATACCACTGCTCCATGTACAATAGGAAAACGCAGCCAGAAACAAGCAAAGCCTATTCCCAAGGTTAGTCTTGGCTCCCATTCCAGGATAGTGAAGCTGGAACAAAACATTTAAGAGTCCAAGATATTTTGTTGTTGAGATTATAATCTGTCCAGTCCTGTGTAAACCAATAGACCAAGCAATTGATTTTAATATTCGTTTGCGCTAGTTAAAAGGAGCTAATAGAAACGTACATTGGTAAGTGTGATGGGTTCGAGAAGCACCAGTCTTGTTAACTGAGGCAATGACCTTTCTAAACTACTGGGTCAAGTGTATGCCATTTTGTCTTGTGAGCACATTTTAGAATACAACTGACCTGTTTGTGACAATCAGATTACTTAGGAAATGGTCCTCAACTTTCACTCAATTGCTGCATTCAGAACAGTTTTACAAGGCTTTAAAAAAATAACAATAGAAGATGGTTAGCAATGCGAGTCATGCCTTGTCCAACAATAGTAATTTTAAACTTACAGAACAGGAAAAAATCCAAATATGTGTGCAGGTATTTGGTGCTATTTTGAATTGCAGGTGAATCTGGCAAGTGCTGGAGGTTCAAACGACCACCATGCATGAAGTTCCTTCTGACTTGCAAGCTCAACTGGGGTCAAAATCGTCAAGGACTCGTTTTCAGCCCTGGACACACTTCTTGTATCACAATATTCTTGTGAAAACGTAGATTTGTCGTTTGTGGGTGCTGACGGACATACAGCTCAAAATGTCAACCAGACAACATCATTCTGCTCTACCATTGACTGTCACCACTAATTCAGAACACATATCACCAAGAAGACCAAAGCATAATAGGAACATGGCATGCCTCTAGAATGCTCAGCATTTCATCCCATATCTATCTTCAGAACAGTTGTTCAAGCACTGTCCAACCTGGACAGTGTCAATGATCTACTCAAAGGCGTCCAAACCTCCACTTTAGCCACTGTGAAAGCAGTACAGCTTGCTGCAGCAGGCATTATCACAGGACTAAGATATTTCAGCCACAGTGCGCCCCAGAATGAAGGAGCTGCACTGGCTACCTGCCTGCATCAAGTTCAAGACAACCTGTATCACCTACAAAGCAGTCACAACTAAAACACCACTCTACCTAAGATGGATTTCGAGAATCTGGCCTGGTGGGCAGATGTTACGAAACCACCCTAGTTTTAGTGAACAGGGAACTCTGAGAGGTTTCCCAAAACACAATAAAGGTATTCAGGTGAGCAGTCAAGGCTTATTCTCAGGAGAGTGTGAGTGGGGTCAGGGGCACTGTATGAGTACACACAGTATGGCACACAATAATTCAATTCAGATAATAAGTATTAAACATACAGGTATTTATTATAGGCCTTCTGAACACACTGCAAAATTAACTTAAAAGGTAGTATTATTGTGCAATACTCTATGATACACATGTATACAGTCAACAAAGTGCAAATATACATTAAAGTGACGTATTCTGCAAGCAGCTAAGTAGGTTAAATGCAATAAATGATGGAACTAGGTCAACAGTTAATTCCCTAACTTAAGCAGTGCAAAACCTAAGAAAAACTGGGCCTTGTGCCCATTTGTCAGATGAGCCAAAAATGCTTCCCCCTTGAAGGGATTCCCTTCAGGTAAGTTGCAATTTACTAGTGTTCGTTAGTTAAAAAGTTCTTAAACAATTAAAGTAAAGGTAAGTACATGTTTTCTTATAATTCAGATTAATCTACCTAGGTTTGACGACCAAAAGGTGAGTGTAATGGAATGCAGGAGACAAAGGGAATTGTTCCCAGTATTATCCTATGGAGAACAGGGGTGGGGTGGGGAAGATACACTGTGTTTACTTACCCCACTGATTATGATTTTCTCAGATGTCATTGTGGATCAAATGAGGGTTCCGTGGGGCTTGATCTTGCGCCATTGGTTCCTGTGACTGATGCCCAGGATGTGTGGGTTTTAGGATGCTTCCAGTCGGGTGCAGCTGCAAGATGAACAAATGCAAGAAACACTGATGCAGACCTCCTCCAGACACTTCACATGTTGCAGAAAAGTGAGTTCAAGCAACGTTCTCTGCACAAAGACGATGACAGGAGTCCATTCAGTTGCGGTCCAATAAACTGCTCCAGGACCGGATCCCTTGATGCTGGGATGTTGAAATTCGGTGGGAAGATGACTTGTGGATCAAGCCTGCAACAACTGAAGTTCCAAGCTTGACAACAGAACAGCAACACATTTCTTTCAAGCTAGCCCACAGGAGAGCTGGTCAGTCCATGGACACTTATGAAGGCTCAGAAGGGCAGGATCTTCGAGAAGGTGGCAAGACTAGTTGATCCTACTAGTCCACGTGCTGGAGCACCACACAGGGTCTTCAGAGATAAAGTAGTCATACAGAGCTTCACCGGGTCAGACACAAGAATGGATGCTGACCCTCTCCAGGAGTTGTCTTCAGATCTTCAGAAGGCTTTACTTCTTCGAGGGATGCTTAGCTTCAACAATGATCTAAAGAAATGGCTGCAGAGGTCCTCTTCTTATATAAAATCCGAGCTGAAAGCAAGTACAAGCCCACCAATGGTAAGGACCTGCACCATTCAAACAGCCAGTAGTTGTCCAGTCAGGAACGACTACTGGTTTCACATTTGTCCCACATCTAGATTTTCTGGCAGCAAGGTTGTGGAGTGGGAATAGACAGTTCCACACCCTTCCTTGGCCACACACATGAAAAGGCATTACTAGCACGCAAAAGCAGCAGCTTTCCCAGGCGAATGCATGACCTTGTAAGGGATTTCCTGACCTGGCAAGTCAGGAAGAAGGCCAAACAACAATATAACCAAAGAAGCAAGCGGAAATCTTGTGACACAGCCATTTTAGGGTACTAGCCATGTTTAATAGAAATACTTGATAACCACAAATGTGCACCCTAAAAATAATGCAAACATGGCAAAAATATATCTGCTGCCACCGGTTTGTCTTTAGGCACATAAAAAATTAACCAAATATCCCAACTGAAAAAGGCTATAGGGATACAAATGTATCCCAATTGTACTGCATTGTAAGGTGCTGTGCGCAATGTTAAAAAGTACACAAATCCAAAAGAGAAACACAGTTTAATGTACCATGAAGAACCCACATATTTCTGATGTGTGCAACTTCCATGTAGAAGGGAGAACCAGAAATGTCTAATATTTCGGGTGGCATGGCTGCACACATAGAGTGTGAACCAAATTAGCTTACAATTAAGGTTGTCTTACCCCTCACCTTGCATGAGTGGTATTTTATACTCGTGTGTGATTGATTTGTAAGACTGACCCCAACATCCTACACTTCAGGTAGGACCTGAAAACTCTACAATCCAAAGAACATCTCTCCAATTGTTAACATATCCATCATCTACAAAATTTGAATATCATTGTAAAAACACTTCGTACCACTGAAGTATCCACTACAACTAATGGAGGGTTGAGATGGGAAATCGCCATTCCTAACTTTAACATTAAACTGTGTTTATAAGAATGGAACTATCAGGCCGATTCATGGAATAATTAGCGCGGCGCAAGTGGCCAAAAACGTGCGATTCGCAGTGGAATAGCGAAAATCGCAGTGCAAGTGCGAAAATCGCACGAAAAGCAGCGCACATCGATTCAGGGAAGGCCGTGCGCGAGAAAACCATCGGATGTGCACGGCGCACGTTGGCGCACAGGCCATCTAACGGCGTGTGCCAGGTCACAGCGAAAATCGCACAGGCCACAGTGAAAATAGGCGGAACACGGGGCGTAACACTCTGAATGGGGAACAACTTGCCAAAATGTGGGTGTCACGGGGGAAGTACAGGGTGCAAGTGCGCAGAACGCCCACACGCTCGCCTACAACACATATTCATGGAATCGAATAGGGCAAAAAAGCGCACGGTCAAACCAGCGCACAGGCACAAACACGACCGCCACAAGAAAGCAGGCGGTAGCGTCTCTGCGCCTGTAATATATGTGCGCCAAAAGGTGCGCCAACAAATAGCACCTATATACAGCTATGATGAATGTCCTATACTGTGGCCCTCCAGGACAAATGACGTGCAAAGGGGTACCCACAAACACAGACACCCGCTGACTGAAAAATAATGTGTGCGTGTATTCCGGGGTGCGCGGGAACTTTCACACGCGATTTGGCAGGGTACGTGGATTTCAGGGGTGCGCGGGAAGTTCCACACGCGATTTGGCCGGGTACGTGCGCGGGAATTTCCACACGCGATTTGGCTGGGTACGTGGATCTCAGGGGTGCGCGGGAAGTCTCACATGCGATTTGGCAGGGTACGTGGATTTCAGGGGTGCGCGGGAAGTTCCACACGCGATTTGGCCGGGTACGTGCGCAGGAATTTCCACACGCGTCTTGGCTGGGTACGTGGATCTCAGGGGTGCGTGGGAAGTCTCACATGCGATTTGGCAGGGTACGTGGATTTCAGGGGTACGTGGGAAGTTCCACACGCGATTTGGCCGGGTACGTGCGCGGGAATTTCCACACGCGATTTGGCTGGGTACGTGGATCTCAGGGGTGCGCGGGAAGTCCCACACGCGATTTGGCAGGGTACTTGGATTTCAGGGGTGCGCGAGAAGTTCCACATGCGATTTGGCCGGGTACGTGCGCAGGAATTTCCACACGCGATTTGGCTGGGTATGTGGATCTCAGGGGTACGCAGGAAGTCTCACACGCGATTTGGAAGGGTACGTGGATTTCAGGGGTGCGCGGATAGTTCCACACGCGATTTGGCCGGGTACGTGCACAGGAATTTCCACACGCGATTTGGCTGGGTACGTGTATTTCAGGGGTACGCGGGAAATTCCACACGCGATTTGGATGTGTGCTCCCAGGTATTCCCTGTACACCCTCCACGGCCCCTGCAGGCAGCCGACACCACAGGGGACTACCCTGCACACCTGCTTATGTCACCCAGCACCCCAACCCCCCAGCAGTGTGGGGCACCCTCCACCAGGCCCCCACTCATGTCCCCTATCACCCCCACCCCCCCAGCATCCAGGGGCACACTCCACCAGGCCCCCACTCATGACCCCTATCACCCCCACCCCCCAGCATCCAGGGGCACCCTCCACCAGACCCCCACTCATTGCCCCCTGCACCCCCACCCCCCAGCAGTGCAGGGCACCCTCCACCAGGCCCCCACACATGTCCCCCTGCACCACCACCCCCCAGCATCCAGGGGCACCCTCCACAAGGCCCCCACTCATGTCCCCTATCACCCAAACCCCCAGCATCCAGGGGCACCCTCCACCAGGCCCCCACTCATGTCCCCCTGCACCCCCACCCCCCAGCATCCAGGGGCACTCTCCACCAGGCCCCCACTCATGGCCCCTATCACCCCCACTGCCCAGCAGTGCAGGGGCAGCACCACCAGGCCCCCACTCATGGCCCCTATCACCCCCACCCCCCAGCATTCAGGGGCACCCTCCACCAGGCCCCCACTCATGGCCCCTATCACCCCCACCCCCCAGCATCCAGGGGCACCCTCCACCAGGCCCCCACTCATGGCCCCTATCACCCCCACCCCCCAGCAGTGCAGGGGCACCCTCCACCAGGCCCCCACTCATGTCCCCCTGCACACCCACCCCCCAGCATCCATGGGCACCCTCCAGCAGGCCCCCACTCATGTCTCCCATCACCCCCACCCCCCAGCAGTGCAGGGCACCCTCCACCAGGCCCCCACTCATGTCCCCCTGCACCCCCACCCCCCAGCATCCAGGGGCACCCTCCACCAGGCCCCCACTCATGTCTCCCATCACCCCCACCCCCTAGCAGTGCAGGGCACCCTCCACCAGGCCCCCACTCATGTCCAACTCATGTCTCCCACCACCCCCACCCCCCAGCAGTGTGGGGCACCCTCCACCAGGCCCCCACACATGTCCCCCTGCACCCCCACCCCCCAGCATCCAGGGGCACCCTCCACCAGGCCCCCACTCATGTCCCCCTGCACCCCCACCCCCCAGCATCCAGGGGCACCCTCCACCAGGCCCCCACTCATGTCTCCCATCACCCCCACCCCCCAGCAGTGCAGGGCACCCTCCACCAGGCCCCCACTCATGTCCCCCTGCACCCCCACCCGCCAGCATCCAGGGGCACCGTCCACCAGGCCCCCACTCATGTCTCCCATCACCCCCACCCCCCAGCAGTGCAGGGCACCCTCCACCAGGCCCCCACTCATGTCCAACTCATGTCTCCAACCACCCCCACCCCCCAGCAGTGCAGGGCACCCTCCACCAGGCCCCCACTCATGTCCAACTCATGTCTCCCACCACCCCCACCCCCCAGCAGTCCAGGGGCACCCTCCACCAGGCCCCCACTCATGTCCAACTCATGTCTCCCACCACCCCCACCCCCCAGCAGTGCAGAGGCACCCTCCACCAGGCCCCCACTCATGTCCAACTCATGTCTCCCACCACCCCCACCCCCCAGCAGTGCAGGGGCACCCCCCACCAGGCCCCCACTCATGTCCCCCTGCACCCCCAACCCCCAGCATCCAGGGGCACCCTCCACCAGGCCCCGACTCATGGCCCCTATCACCCCCACCCCCCAGCATCCAGGGGCACCCACCACCAGGCCCCCACTCATGGCCCCTATCACCCCCACCCCCCTAGCAGTGCAGGGGCACCCTTCACCAGGCCCCCACTCATGTCCCCCTGCACCCCCACCCCCCAGCATCCAGGGGCACCCTCTACCAGGCCCCCACTCATGTCCCCCTGCGCCCCCACCCCCCAGCATCCAGGGGCACCCTCCACCAGGCCCCCACTCATGTCTCCCATCACCCCCACCCCCCAGCAGTGCAGGGCACCCTCCACCAGGCCCCCACTCATGTCAAACTCATGTCTCCCACCACCCCCACCCCCAGCAGTGTGGGGCACCCTCCACCAGGCCCCCACTCATGTCCCCCTGCACACCCACCCCCCAGCATCCATGGGCACCCTCCAGCAGGCCCCCACTCATGTCTCCCATCACCCCCACCCCCCAGCAGTGCAGGGCACCCTCCACCAGGCCCCCACTCATGTCCCCCTGCACCCCCACCCCCCAGCATCCAGGGGCACCCTCCACCAGGCCCCCACTCATGTCTCCCATCACCCCCACCCCCTAGCAGTGCAGGGCACCCTCCACCAGGCCCCCACTCATGTCCAACTCATGTCTCCCACCACCCCCACCCCCCAGCAGTGTGGGGCACCCTCCACCAGGCCCCCACACATGTCCCCCTGCACCCCCACCCCCCAGCATCCAGGGGCACCCTCCACCAGGCCCCCACTCATGTCCCCCTGCACCCACACCCCCCAGCATCCAGGGGCACCCTCCACCAGGCCCCCACTCATGTCTCCCATCACCCCCACCCCCCAGCAGTGCAGGGCACCCTCCACCAGGCCCCCACTCATGTCCCCCTGCACCCCCACCCGCCAGCATCCAGGGGCACCGTCCACCAGGCCCCCACTCATGTCTCCCATCACCCCCACCCCCCAGCAGTGCAGGGCACCCTCCACCAGGCCCCCACTCATGTCCAACTCATGTCTCCAACCACCCCCACCCCCCAGCAGTGCAGGGCACCCTCCACCAGGCCCCCACTCATGTCCAACTCATGTCTCCCACCACCCCCACCCCCCAGCAGTCCAGGGGCACCCTCCACCAGGCCCCCACTCATGTCCAACTCATGTCTCCCACCACCCCCACCCCCCAGCAGTGCAGAGGCACCCTCCACCAGGCCCCCACTCATGTCCAACTCATGTCTCCCACCACCCCCACCCCCCAGCAGTGCAGGGGCACCCTCCACCAGGCCCCCACTCATGTCCCCCTGCACCCCCAACCCCCAGCATCCAGGGGCACCCTCCACCAGGCCCCGACTCATGGCCCCTATCACCCCCACCCCCCAGCATCCAGGGGCACCCACCACCAGGCCCCCACTCATGGCCCCTATCACCCCCACCCCCCTAGCAGTGCAGGGGCACCCTTCACCAGGCCCCCACTCATGTCCCCCTGCACCCCCACCCCCAGCATCCAGGGGCACCCTCTACCAGGCCCCCACTCATGTCCCCCTGCGCCCCCACCCCCCAGCATCCAGGGGCACCCTCCACCAGGCCCCCACTCATGTCTCCCATCACCCCCACCCCCCAGCAGTGCAGGGCACCCTCCACCAGGCCCCCACTCATGTCAAACTCATGTCTCCCACCACCCCCACCCCCAGCAGTGTGGGGCACCCTCCACCAGGCCCCCACTCATGTCCCCCTGCACCCCCACCCCCCAGCATCCAGGGGCACCCTCCACCAAGCCCCCACTCATGGCCCCTACCACCCCCACCCCCCAGCATCCAGGGGCACCCTCCACCAGGCCCCCAGTCATGTCTCCCACCACCCCCACCCCCCAGCATCCAGGGGCACCCTCCACCAGGCCCCCACTCATGTCTCCCATCACCCCACCCCCCAGCAGTGCAGGGCACCCTCCACCAGGCCCCCACTCATGTCCAACTCATATCTCCCACCACCCCCACCCCCCAGCCGTGTGGGGCACCCTCCACCAGGCCCCCACTCATGGCCCCTATCACCCCCACCCCCCAGCATCCAGGGGCACCCTCCACCAGGCCCCCACTCATATCCAACTCATGTCTCCCACCACCCCCACCCCCCAGCAGTGCAGGGGCACCCTCCACCAGGCCCCCACTCATGTCCCCCTGCACCCCCACCCCCCAGCATCCAGGGGCACCCTCCACCAGGCCCCCATCCATGGCCCCTATCACCCCCACCCCCCAGCATCCAGGGGCACCCTCCACCAGACGCCCACTCATGGCCCCTATCACCCCACCCCCCAGCAGTGCAGGGGCACCCTCCACCAGGCCCCCACTCATGTCCCCCATCACCCCCACCCCCCAGCATCCAGGGGCACCCTCCACCAGGCCCCCACTCATGTCTCCCATCACCCGCACCCCCCAGCAGTTCAGGGCACCTTCCATCAGGCCCCCACTCATGTCCCCCTGCACCCACACCCCCCAGCATCCAGGGGCACCCTCCACCAGGCCCCCACTCATGTCTCCCATCACCCCCACCCCCCAGCAGTGCAGGGCACCCTCCACCAGGCCCCCACTCATGTCCAACTCATGTCTCCCACCACCCCCACCCCCCAGCAGTGTGGGGCACCCTCCACAAGGCCCCCACACATGTCCCCCTGCACCCTCACCCCCCGGCATCCAGGGGCACCCTCCACCAGGCCCCCACTCATGTCCCCCTGCACCCCCACCCCCCAGCATCCAGGGGCACCCTCCACCAGGCCCCCACTCATGTCTCCCATCACCCCCACCCCCAGCAGTGCAGGGCACCCTCCACCAGGCCCTCACTCATGGCCCCTATCACCCCCACCCCCCAGCAGTGCAGGGGCAGCACCACCAGGCCCCCACTCATGTCTCCCACCACCCCCACCCCCCAGCATCCAGGGGCACCATCCACCAGGCCCCCACTCATGTCTCCCATCACCCCCACCCGCCAGCAGTGCGTGGCACCCTCCACCAGGCCCCCACTCATGTCCAACTCATGTCTCCCACCACCCCCACCCCCAGCAGTGTGGGGCACCCTCCACCAGGCCCCCACTCATGTCCCCTATCACCCCCACCCCCCAGCAGTGCAGGGCACCCTCCACCAGGCCCCCACTCATGTCCAACTCATGTCTCCCACCACCCCCACTCCCCCAGCAGTGCAGGGGCACCCTCCACCAGGCCCCCACTCATGGCCCCTATCACCCCCACCCCCAGCATCCAGGGGCACCCTCCACCAGGCCCCCATTCATGTCCAACTCATGTCTCCCACCACCCCCACCCCCCAGCAGTGTGGGGCACCCTCCACCAGGCCCCCACACATGTCCCCCTGCACCCCCACCCCCCAGCATCCAGGGGCACCCTCCACCAGGCCCACACTCATGTCCCCTATCGCCCCCACCCCCCAGCAGTGCAGGGCGCCCTCCACCAGGCCCCTACTCATGTCCAACTCATGTCTCCCACCATCCCCACCCCCCAGCAGTGCAGGGGCACCCTCCACCAGGCCCCCACTCATGTCCAACTCATGTCTCCCACCACCCCCACCCCCCAGCAGTGCAGGGACACCCTCCGCCAGGCCCCCACTCATGTCCAACTCATGTCTCCCACCACCCCCACCCCCCAGCAGTGCATGGGCACCCGCCACCAGGCCCCCACTCATGTCCCCCTGCACCCCCACCCCCCAGCATCTAGGGGCACCCTCCACCAGACCCCCACTCATGGCCCCTATCACCCCCACCCCCCAGCATCCAGGGGCACCCTCCACCAGGCCCCCACTCATGGCCCCTATCACCCCCACCCCCCAGCAGTGCAGGGGCACCCTCCACCAGGCCCCCACTCATGTCCCCCTGCACCCCCACCCCCCAGCATCCAGGGGCACCCTCCACCAGGCCCCCACTCATGTCTCCCATCACCCCCACCCCCCAGCAGTGCAGGGCACCCTCCACCAGGCCCCCACTCATGTCCGCCTGCACCCCCACCCCCCAGCATCCAGGGGCACCCTCCACCAGGCCCCCACTCATGTCTCCCATCACCCCCACCCCCCAGCAGTGCAGGGCACCCTCCACCAGGCCCCCACTCATGTCCAACTCATGTCTCCCACCACCCCCACCCCCCAGCAGTGTGGGGCACCCGCCACCAGGCCCTCACACATGTCCCCCTGCACCCCCACCCCCCAGCATCCAGGGGCACCCTCCACCAGGCCCCCACTCATGTCCCCCTGCACCCCCACCCCCCAGCATCCAGGGGCACCCTCCATCAGGCCCCACTCATGTCTCCCATCACCCCCACCCCCCAGCAGTGTAGGGCACCCTCCACCAGGCCCCCACTCATGTCCCCCTGCACCCCCAGCCCCCAGCATCCAGGGGCACCCTCCACCAGGCCCCCACTCATGGCCCCTATCACCCCCACCCCCCAGCAGTGCAGGGGCAGCACCACCAGGCCCCCACTCATGGCCCCTACCACCCCACCCCCCAGCATCCAGGGGCACCCTCCACCAGGCCCCCACTCATGTCTCCCACCACCCCCACCCCCCAGCATCCAGGGGCACCCTCCACCAGGCCCCCACTCATGTCTCCCATCACCCCCACCCCCCAGCAGTGCAGGGCACCCTCCACCAGGCCCCCACTCATGTCCAACTCATGTCTCCCACCACCCCCACCCCCCAGCAGTGTGGGGCACCCTCCACCAGGCCCCCACTCATGTCCCCTATCACCCCCACCCTCCAGCAGTGCAGGGGCACCCTCCACCAGGCCCCCACTCATGACCCCTATCACCCCACCCCCCAGTAGTGCAGGGGCAGCACCACCAGGCCACCACTCATGTCCCCCTGCACCCAGGTCCTCACAATCCCCAATCATGTGCGTTATGGTCAGCCTCCACAGCCAAAAGGCCCTACCAAGTAACCCATTCACCCACATGGAAATTAAAATTACATGTTACACCCCCAATGTTCATAAAGCAAATGAACCCATGTCCGTCACACACAATGGTTGCAATTGAATGGGAAAACACCCAACATGACATGCATGAAACCAATGAAATGATACCACACAGTGAAGTATGAAAACAAAATTGTATTAAAAAAAATTGAATGCAAATGAAATGAAACAAACTACAATGGCAATGAAAAAAAGATAAGCTGCATGTCCGTCCAAAAAAATCAAAACTACAAATCCAAATCCAAAAAAATGTTGTCCAAAGTCACATTAAAAATAAAATCAATCCGAGAGAGAAAAATAAATGCAAAGACCATTGCTCCATGGTGAATAAATAAAATAAAATCCTAATCCAAAAAAATGTTGTAGAAAGTCAAATGAAAAATAAAACAATCCAATGAAGAACTATGTACAAAACATCCAAGGGTCCATGAGCCCAACTGAACAAAGGAAACCTACAAAAAACCCTAACTAAAATGCAACTATATACAAAAAGTGGAGCAGTGTCCGTCGACTCCAAATCATAAGAAGAAACAAAGGAAACCTAAAACTAAAGAACTATATACAAAGGCGGCGGGCAAGTCCAGCGGCTCACTCCGTGGTGTTCCGGGCCAGGGCATCATCAAACTCCTCGTCTATGTCCCGGAGGCGGTCCTGTTCCATGGCCCCAAGGGTCCGCAGGGACGATGCCATCTGCTCCTCCAACCTCCTGCGGATTGCCTCGAGGCACTCGACCCGCCTCAGGGCCCTCCGCATGGAGTTCTCCGCCCTGACCATCGTGAGCCGCGCCTCTTCCGCCCGCCGCCGCTCCGCACCTATCTGCTGGCCCAACCGCAGCCACACGGAAGACACTTCCCGTCCTGGGTCCTCCTGCCCTCCGGCCGATGCCTGCCTCTCCGATGTTGATGGCCAAGAGCCATGATGCCTCCCACGTTGACTCTGCTGCTGCCTCCGACGCAACTGCCTCTGCCAGCACGACGGCATCCAGGCTGATGGAATCCACCGACGCCGTCGTGCACGTGCCCTGCCTGATGATGCCGGCACATCCTCCATCTGCTGGGGAACAGTTGCTGTGGTGTCCCCCCCTGCTGGACCTCCGACTCCCGACTGTGGCAGGGATGGGATCCCCACCGAGCTGGCTGCATTGGTCAGGGCAGGTCCACAGGGGGCCCTGGTGGCATCTGGGCCGGAAGACGGCAAGGAGAACGACCGGCGTATAGCCTCCACAGAGGAGGAGAGGGCCGCCAGATTGGCCGACACATGCAGGAAACCCCCGAACATGGAAGATCCCAATTGGGCCACGTCGGCACGGTGCTCTTCGTGATGACATGCGTGCTCCTCCCGGGAAGCACGCACGTCATCTCGAATTGCACCCGCGCACATCGCGACCCCAATCAGGACCTTCTCCATACGGCCATGGGTTCCCTCGTCCACAGGTGGAGGGGAGTCAGGTGACATGGACATCCCCTCTACCTGCGGACGGGCCTGGGACGGGGCATCCCTGCTGGTGCATGGTGGTGCACTCACAGGGTCAGGGACAGCGACATGAACATGCCCCTCCACGGTGACCTGTGCTGCCTCCTGCCCCTGGACTGCACCACTTGCACCAGCAGGGATGCCCCCACCAGGCCCCATGTGTGCCTCAGTGGCGGCCTCCTCCTCCTCTGTGGAAACCACCAACCTGGATGGCTCCTCACCGTCTTCCACTGTAGCAGGCCCCTGTGGGGGCTCACCCACCCCTTTCAGTGCAGCCGTGGGGGTATCCCCGCCGCCTTGCTCCACAGCGCCATCTCCACCCTCTTCTTCACTAGCCGCTGCATAGAGGGAGACATAGAACACAAGCATCAGGGTACTGTACAATGGTCCCATAGACAGGAAGCAATAGCAGATGAGTACCACTGTCAAAGTACACTTCCATCATGTCCCTCCACAACACAAGGGTCAGTGCAGGCAAAACACACACAGTAACAGGCATGGTGCATGCCATGGACATTTCCATACATGTCCAATGGACTCTTGAAACATACAATGATATGGAACTCACATGCATCATGGGTCATGCCTATCACATGCACACACTTCACCTCAGTCACATCCATCTGGCCTCATACACCCCAAACACAGCGGATACAAGGATAACTAGGCTGCATCAGTGAATCTGTGCATTGTCACACACATGTGTCATGCATCCATGGCATTCACAAGTCACAGACACACAGGTCAGGCACACAGACATGGCTACCATATATGTACCTGGCATCAGCACCCATCCCTCACCCCCACCCATGTCCAGGAACAGAGACTGGCATGCTCTCATGTGTAAAATCTGCATAGGGCTCCCCATGTCGCATTTAAACACATGCAACAACCATGTGGTTCACACATCACTGGTCGCACATGCATTACCATGATGTCCCTGCACACATACATGCATACATGGCCTATGTCACACATACAGGCAATTATCAGACAACCAGCACACCGCAACATGCCCTGTCTCACACAGCAATGCTTGGCCACTTACCGCTCAACTCCAGACGGGTCTCCCTCTCAAGGATCTGGGCGTGGAGCGCTGGGCGTACGCGTTCAAGGACCCTCATCTGGATGGAACTCATGCGGCCACGGCCCCCCTCCACGAGGCGCCGGGCCTTCACGAGGGTCCTGGACCTCAAGTCCTCCCAGCGCTTCTTGATCTTCTGGACGTCGCGGGTTGCCACCCCCTCCGCGTTGATGGCAACCACACAGTCGGCCCAGATCCTCTCCCGTCCTTCCTTGCTGGCTTGGGACGATCCAAAGAGGGCATCATACTGCCCCAGGACATGCTCCACCAGGACACCAATTTCGGTGGCAGTGAAGCTGGTGCCCCTCTGCCCCTCTGACCTGGGGTTGCCACTGGTGCCAGATGTCGAAGTGCCCGACATGGCAACCCCAGAGGCAGGAGTGGGTGGGAAACTGGGTCCTGGGGCTGGGATCTGGAGCGATGTTATCCCAGTCGGGAGTCTTCTGTTCCAGCAGGGGTGGACACAGCAACTGGACCCCTGCAGATGGCTGATGTGCAGGCACCAAATGGCAGGGCACGGTGGCAGCAGGCAGGCAGGCAGGCAGGCAGCAGCAGATGGCACGTGGGAGGCTGCTCGGGGCACTGGGGGGCAGTAATTCGGCCTTCTGGGCAGGAGCGTGGTCTTCCGTGTGTTTTCGCATGGCCAGCTTGATACGGAGTGATTTGGCACGTGAAAATCCTGCACGTCAGCGTGAAATTCGAGGAAAGGCCCTTAGCGCATAAGCACGTCAGCACGTATACGCGATTCTATTGGACCAAAGGCCCTCAGCGCGTAAGCGTGTCTGTGACGTGACCCGCACGGGTGTTTCCCTCATAGCACGTGATGATGGAGCACACGTGGAAAGACTGCACGTCAGAGTGTCATCGCGTGTAATTGGACAAAAGTGCGCGTACACGCGATTGACCTATGTACGTGTATTTCAGGGGTGCGCGGGCACTTACACACGCGAGTACATCAGCGCACGTGTATTCCGGGGTGCGCGGGAATTTCCACACGCTTTTGGCCTGGGTACTGGATTTCAGGGGTGCGCGGGAAGTTTCACACGCTCGCCTACAACACGCGCAAAGAAACACGTACGCCAGTAGGAAGCAGGCATACGTCGACCCGCGACGCATAAATTTGCGCGCAAAAAACTAACAAGCTCAGACGCAAGGATGAATATACCGTTCCTAGCAGCAGTGGCCGCGGGCTACCAAAGGAGGAGGAGGAGGATAGTCAGGGCCAGAATATTCACACCCAGAACCAGCCTTTTCGGGATGCCTGATGACCAGGTGTATGGGAGGTACAGGTTTCCACCACACATAATACTGGACCTGGTGAGTGAGTGGGAGGATGACCTCACATCACACACCCTGTGCTCCCAAGCACTCAGCCCCCTGGAGAAGGTCCTCAATGTACTGCACTTCTTAGCCACTGGATCATTTCAGCGGACAAGTGCCATAGTGGGTGGGGTGTCACAGGCCACGCAGTCACGCTGCCTGCACCAGGTCTTGAACATCATCACTGCACGCCCATCAGTCCGCAGGCACATATACCTGCCCAGAACACCTGCAGAAAGGCATGCTGCCGGCCTGGATTTTTACGGTGTGGCACGATTCCCCAAAGTGCTAGGTGCCATTGACTGCACCCATGTGGCTCTACGTCCCCCCAGGGCATCTGAGCACATCTAGAAGAACCGCAAGCACTGGCATTCCATCAACGTGCATGTAGTATGTAATGCCAAGGGAATTATCACCTCAGTATATGCCAACTATCCCGGGTCCACCCACGACAGCTTCATTTACCGAATGTCCACCCTAAGCCGGGACCTAGAAGCTGGGCGGCATGGCGATACATGGCTGCTTGGTGAGTATGAATGCCACTGCACATGCATGCATGTCAGATACTGAGCAAGGTCACAACCCCACCAATGATACCCATCACCACCTCCACAGGGGATAGTGCCTACCCTCTCAGCCCCCACATGATGACGCCAATTCGGAACCCCAACACGCCACCCGAGGTACGATATAACACAGCCCACATTGCAACCCGGGGCATAGTGGAGCGCACATTCGGAGTGCTTAAGTCACGCTTTCGCTCCCTTGACCATGCTGGCGGGCAGCTGTTATACGCTCCCCCAGTAGTGTGCAGGATCATAGTGGCAGCATGTGTCCTGCACAACGTTGCAACACGCCGGGGCCTGCCCGTGGACATGGTGGTGCCCCCACATCCCCAACCACATGCACGCCCGCTGTGCATGGGAGGGGAAAGGGCACGGGGGGAGGCAGCCCGTACACAGCTAGTGGCTAATTACTTCACATAGAAATCACACCCCTGTGGAGTGCACACTGCCCTGGCACATACCATCTGACAATCAATGATGACTCAACCTGACACTGATCCTGAATGTCTGGAGAATCAACCGTCAAAACCATATCAGCCTGAGATTGTTCACCTGGAAGTGTTACAATGTGTGCATCCCTACCTACACAGACACCACCAATGCAGTTTCGTGAAAAACACACATTCATGCAGCTAAAATGAATACCCACTTGCAAAATGCAACATGAGGACAGTGCCATGTCACCCAACCCATCCCCAGCACCGCCACACGACACACCGTGCCATGTCATGCTATGTGCAGGAAAACAAAGTAATCCCCACAACATGACACAAGTGTCACAAAGTACAGTGCCCCTAATTGAAACTCGCGACACCTGAAATGCTCACAGTAATGCAGGACCAACAACACACTTGAGCAGGTATTTAGCAATAACACTTATCAGCTACTGACCCTCAAAACTACCATTATCATGACATTACGAAAGTAGTCTCACCACCTGGAAATGCCTGCACTCCCACCACTTCCAACTGTACAGTGTTGCCGCCATGTAGAGTTGTAGGTGCACTGCTGCCAACATGGACCCCATCTCCAAAGTAGAGGGCCTTGTGTAGACATGAGGAAAGGACCTGCAAATTAGGAGGTAGACATGGATGATGAGTTACACATCAATGCAACATGCAGTGTACAACACAACAGCAATATGCACTAGGAATGTATACACAGTATCGACTAGACTAACCACACATGTAGTGGGAGTCCAATGTCACCATGTACGTCAATGTCACTTGGGCACACCCTTTGCAAGCCCATGGAAACGGGAAGCAGGAGGGGTGTGTGTGACAAAAACCCAAGCATCTGAACCAAATACATGACAAGCCTGCATGTGCCCAGCCACAATGCAGCGTATGCCCACGGGAGCCACACAAGGCAACACACTGTCCCAAAAAAAAATAAAAAAAAAATAATCAAAAATGGCCATTAATGGGCCCGGGGGGGTTGGGGAGGCCGCCCAGGAGGTCTGAGGACAGGGTGCACACCAAAACCCACCTGTGTGGATCTTGCGAAAAAAAACACCTCCATGGGCTCATGGCCCACACGGCTACCCTATTGTGAAAGTATCACTGCTGTCGCTATTCTCACCCTGTGCAGCTGCATCTGGAGGTGGTGGCACTATGGGAGGCAGCCCACGCAAGGCCCGAGTCTGTTCCTCCATGGCTGCAAGCATGCGGGTGTGGTAGGTCTCGTTCTGGAGGATGAGTGTGCGGAGGCGCCCATGCAACAACTCACGGGATGCCCGGACCTCCGCCCTAGTTGCCTGCATCTCAGCTGAGAGCGTACGGGTGAGACGCTCCAGCTGCTGTTCTGTCCTTCGGTTTGTTGAAGCCTCAAGCTCAACAAGAGTCGTCCTGAGGTGAAGGAGTTCCAGCCTCAGGGCTTCCCTGTGGCCCTGGGACTCTATGGAGATGGCTTCCTGCAGAGTCGCCAGTGCCGCCCGCCTGTCCCTGTTGGACGCCAACATGTCCTCCCTGTGTGACTGGCAGATGGAGTCGGTTGCCTGCTGTAGTCGCTCCATCAGCCTTTCGGGGGGGACAATGGAAGTGGCCACCCTATCCATGGCCTGAGCCATCATCTCTGATGATGCTGCCTGTTGGGTTGCCATACCTTAAATGGATTGCTCCCATGCGGTATTGCCAGGTGGCGTACGGCCACCACGTCGGCGGGCACCACACCTGTCTGGGGCAAGGCGAACTGCGCCTTGCTGTGCCGGCACTGCCTGAGGCTGCAGGACTGCATTCCCCCTCTGATCTGCTGGCCCAGGAACAGGATCAGATGTCGCGGAGTGTGACCCTGCATCCGTTACCACCAAAGGCGTAGCTGCCAACACTGACATCCCCATTGAGGTTTCTGACCCTGGTGCAGGTGGGTGGGACAGAACAGAATCCCTCCCAGGAACACTCACCTGCGACGGCACGTAGGTCTCATCATCCGAATCAACACCTGAGTACAGCTCGGGGGAGGTGCAGCCAGAGACACCCCTTGAGAGCACGACCTGCAGCAGTTGTGGGTTCTCACCCACCACCACGCCACGTCCCTCACTGGTGGTCGGTCGGCCGCAGTTGTGGGTTCTCACCCACCACCACACCACGTCCCTCACTGGTGGTCGGTCGGCCCTCAGACCCCTCCTGGGTCTGCACCATCTCCACAACCCCAGCAGTATCAGGTGCGTCTTCCCCTGCAAAGACATAAAAGCAAACAAATGGAAACAGGCATTAGCACCATGGCACACAATGAGGGCTGAGAAGCAACAGAACCAGTACTTGATTGACACATGTCCCACATGACTAAAACCCTCGCATGCATGCACCCTCACTGCGTATGAAGGGTAGGCAAATGGCACACACTAATGACACCAAGATGGAAGATGAACACATTTTCTGCATGCTGCCTGGCAGTGGCATCACACATTGGCCTGTGATTGCCAGGTGAAATACACATGCCATCACACAGATGGCATGTACCATTGCTATTGAGTGAAGATGGAGAGGAGGGCAGCACTTATTCATTCAGTCCAGTTCCCTCATGTAATAGCTTTTCTAATTCAAACAGGTCTGATTTTTCACCTGGAGCTGCCAGTGCAAAATGGTCCTATTGCACAGGGACATGTCTAAACAAATGATATCCAGGTAACAAAGTCACTCCACTTTACCATAGCCATGTCAGACATGTGACTAGAGGACTGAGAAAAGCCTAGTAAAAGTGGTGGAATGCAAACAATCTGCCTGAATGCACAGAGAAAAATAAGCAACAATGTTGTGGCAAGGTGACACTTCAAGGGCAACTGGCATGCTGTTGGGCTAGATGTCTACTGTTGGCAGAAGGGATACTGCTATGGCCAAATGCTGCTGCGCAGAATGTATTGCATGAAGCACATGGGTGACCCAAACGACTCAGGCGCACACACCCTCACCTGGCACACAAACAGAAGCCCTCACACACACACCATGCACATGGATGACACACACATGCATGTGCACTCACCGGACAATGCCTCATAATCAGGCAGATCTCCCACGCCTTGGATCTGTTCCTCCGTGACGTAGGTCCCAGCGACTGACTCATGTGGAGTGAGTTCCATGTCTTCTACTGGAGACCCACCTCCAGTCACTAGAGTTGCGGCATGACTTGAGGCCAGCTTATTCTTTGCCCTGCGCTTTAGGTCATTCCAGCGCTTATAGCAATCATTGGCTGTGCGCCTCACGATTCCAAGGGCACTTACGATGTCCGCAACGGTCTGCCAGTGTGCCTGGCGTTGTGCAGGTGTGGTCTTGGATCCTGCAACAATGACCATTTCGTTATCATGTGCGGACACATACTCGACAAGTGCATTCAGTTCGGCATCCGTAAAGCTGGGCTTCCTCGACGGGCCGGACTGTGTAGCCGTGTCTGGGGCATCAGCCTGTGCCAGACGAGCACTCTTCCTCTTCCGCTTGGAAGGTGGTGGTGATCCTGAGTGTCCTACGCCACTCTGGACACTAGGGGCAGGAGCCCTGGTGGACTCTGTATCAGGAGTGCGGGATTGCACACTCAGCATGGGAGTTGGTGCAGGCATTGGCTCAAGTGTAATGGTGTCAGGGGGAATGTCAGCAGGATGGACTAGGACCGACACTGTCCTGGCTGGGTGTGTGAGAGCTGGGGTGGATGGAGCCGCAGCTGCCCCTGCAGCCTCTCCACCCTGCCTACTTGGGGCAGCAGATGACCTTGCTGCCCCTGATCCACGTGGCCTGATGACATCAACGTGCACCAGCGCACGTGTCATAGGCCTGCTGACCTGGAAGTCAGCCATGGAGTCAGCCAGGTCTGGTGCCACAATGGGCTGGTCCAACAAGGGCTGAGCATGGATGGTGTCAGCCACATCACCGTCAACCATGGGGGGCGGGGGGGATTATGGGTGCCCTTGACTGGTCCTCCACACATGGGGGGACAGGGTCACCCTGCAAGTAACGACCACGTCCCCTACCGGATCCACCACGGCCACCACTTGTGGCTCGTCCGCCTTTGCCACCCTTACGGATTCCTCGCCTCCCAACCATGGCACTGATGTTAATGTGCGTATGGGAGTGGCTGTAAACCATTGTCCTGGGCAATTGGGGGTCAAAGTTTTAGGGTACCAGATGGTAATTGCACCCTGGTGCTCTAGCAAGGCTGAATGTAACCCCTGGGGAAAGATGACGGGTCACGCAATGCACAGGAAGCCCAAAAAAGGGAGATGACGTGCACGCAACCCCTCCTAGACCACGTGTGCGGAAAAAAAAAACCTGCACTACGCTGTGGCACCCAGTAACACAAGATTGAACGTATGCGTGTCACAGGCAGCCTAGAATGACCTCTGAAGGGGTAGGCTACACACGGGGCAAGCACAGATGTTAGATACGTGCGTGACTCACCGTCTGCCAGGAAAAAGAGCATGAAAAAGAAGCGCGTTTGCGCGTTGGCAACACCCCCGCCAAAAGAATTGTACGCTGTCTGAGGAGACAGGACAACAGTAGAAGGGAACACTGTTTGATGTAACAGGCCCAGGAAAACCAGAAAAAGAGAAAAAAGAGAAAAAGCTGTCAGAGGTAACAGGGAGTACGAACTTGAAACGCCGTGAAGTAAATCGCGTGTGAAACGACAAGAAGTACAGATTTCACCCACTCGCTCTCCACGAAAAGCACGTACAAGGAAATGGTGTTCTACACGTACCTTTTATGCAGGCCCACACGTCAAGCGTCACTTCTGCGTGTACGCGCTAGGGCTATTTCCACCAATTACACGCTTTGTCACTTCTGTGTGTAGGGCCATTTCCAAAAATTACACGCTTTGTCACTTCTGCGTGTACGCGCTAAGGCCATTTCCACCAATTACACGCTTTGACACTCGGACGTGTCTTTCATTTTTTTAACACGCAACATTTCAAACGTGTGCCATATTCAACGTGCACGTGACTTCATAGACGCGCATACGCTGGTGGCCGTTGGGCCAATGAATGTACAGACGTGTGCTGACGCGCTTACGCACTAAGGGCCTTTCCTCGAATTACACGCAGACGTGCTGGATTTTCACGTGCAAAATCACTCCGTATCAAGCTGGCCACGCGTTCACACACGGAAGACCACGCTCCTGCCCAGAAGGCCGAATTACTGCCCCCCAGAGCCCTGAGCACGCTCCCACCTGCCATCTGCTGCTGCCTGACTGCCTGCTGCCCACGTGCCCTGCCATTTGCTGCCTGCACATCAGCCAGGGGTGCTGTTGCTGTGACCACCCCTGCTGGAACCGAAGACTCCCGACTGCTTTTCCATCGCCCCACAGCCCAGCCCCAGGACCCAGTTGCCCACCCACTCCTGCCTCTGGGGTTGCCATGTCGGGCTCTGCAACATCTGGCGCCAGTGGCAACCCCCGGCCAAGGAGGCAGAGGGGCACCAGTTTCACTGCCACCAAAGTTGGTGTCGTGGTGGAGCATGTCCTGGGGCAGTATGATGCCCTCTTCGGAAGGTTGCGCGCCGACAAGGAAGGACGGACTCGGATCTCGATGGACATCGTGACTGCCATCAACGCGGAGGAGGTGGCAGTCCGCGACTACGAACGTGTCAGGAAGCGCTGGGAGGACTTCAGGTCCAGGACCCTCAACAAGGCCCGGCGCCTCCTGAAGGCAGCGGATGCTAAGGGGCGCCGGGGCCACTTGTCGGAAGATCAGATGAGGGTCCTGGAACGCATATCCCCAGCGCTCCACGTCCAGGTCCTTGAGAGGCAGACCCGTCTGGAGTCGAGCGGTAAGTGTACATGCATACTGATTGTAAGCTGTGCGTGTGGTGTGCCATGAGTGTGCAGGTTGAACATGTATTTTTATGTGGGCAAGTAGGGGGGGTGTACAGGGCCGTGAGGGTGACACATGCGAGGGGTCTCATGTGTGACACATGGATGGTGCTTGTGTGTGTGGGCTTGCATGGCACAGCATGTGGAGGAATGATTGTCAGGTGTGACATGGATGTCGATCGGAACACTGCGACAGTTGGCGGAGGCGTACACATGCATGAAAGTTTGGTGGTGTGTGTGCATGTGTAGTGTACTCCCTATGTTGCATGTGATGTGTGGATGACCTTTGGCTGCTCATGCTCTTGTATGTGAATGGATGGTGCTGGCTGTTGCAATATGGCTGTGGTATGGCTCATGTGTGCAAGTTGAAATGACATGTGTGTTGGGGATTGTGATGCCATGTCCGAGGTTTACCAATGCCACTCATGTATGACTGCCATGTGTGTATGAGTCCATTGGACAGTGCCCTGATGCCTGTGTTTTCTTTCTCCCTGTCTGCAGCGTCAACTGATGAAGAGGGCGGAGAAGGTGCTGTGGAGCACAGCGGCAGGGGTCGCACCACCAGCCGGAGACGCAAGGCCCGGATCCCCTCCCAGGTTCTGATCTCGTCGGGGAGTGAGGAGTCCGGTGCCGTGTCCCAGGCCGCAGCTGCCGAGGGGAGGTCCAAGAGGCGGAGGTTGGAGTTGGACTCCTCGGCAGCAGAAGGGGAAGCTGGGACCCCACAGGGCCCAATGGAGGAAGATGGCACAGAGTCATCCAGGTTGGTGGGGGGTTTGGAGGAGGAGGAGGCCGTGCAAGCGACAGAGGCGGGGTCTGGAGGTGGGGATTCCACTGGTGCTAGTGGTGCAGTGCAGGATCTGGGACAGGAGGCAGCACAGGCCGCCGCGGAGGTGCCTGTGTGCAATCCTGTCCCTGCTCCTGTCACTGCATCATCTTGGACCAGCAGGGATGCCTACCTCCAGACCCGTTCTCAGGGAGGGGATTGGCTTACAACACCTGGCCTTCCTCTCCCTGCGGATGTGGCTATCCTGCACCAGGTTGAGCCTGTTCAGGGTGGGGTGGCGTTGCGTCAACGGGCCATGCGAGCTGACCTGCAGTCTTTTCATGATGAGTCTGCACGTCTTCTTACATGGCTCGTTGACTGCGTTGACCCACTGGGACAGCTCTCCAGGGCTGGATTCCTCCGTTTCCTGGACCTTGTTCCGACCCCCTCCTCCACGGAACCCCCTATTCCCCAGTCGTCCTCCATGCCATCTTCCCACCCATGTGTCACCTGGGTGCCCTGTGGAGCTGCCTCCGACCGTGCGGCCAGGCTGGTGGACAACAGATCCCTGCCACAGTCGGGAGTCGGACATCCAGCAGGGGTGACCACATCAACGACTTCACCCCAGCTGGAGGAGGATGTGCAGGCACCATCGGACAGAGCACATGGACAGCAGCAGCTGCAGCAGCAGGAGGCTGTAGGTGGGAGCCACGATAGCTCGGGGCCTTCAACATCGGAGGGGCAGGCATCGGCCGGAGGGCAGGAGGACCCTGGACGGGAAGTGTCTTCCGTGTGGCAGCGGTTGGGCCACGCCAAAGATGCGGAGCGGCGGTGGGTGGAAGAGGCACGGCTCATGATGGTCAGGGCGGAGAACTCCATGCGGAGGGCCCTGAGGCGGGCCGAGTGCCTTGAGGCAATCCGCAGGGAGTTGGAGGTGAACATGTCGGCGTCCCTGCGGACCCTCGGGGCCATGGAACAGGACCGCCTCCGGGACATAGACGAGGAGTTCGATGATGCCCTGGCCCGGAACACCACTAAGTGAGCCGCTGGACTGGCCCGCCGCCATTGTATATAGTTATTTAGTGATAGGTTTCCTTTATAGTTTATTTTTATTTGGAGTCGACGGACACTGCTCCACCTTTTGTATATAGTTCCATTTTAGATAGGTTTTTTGGTAGGTTTCATTTCTTCTGTTGGGATGATGGACCCTGAATACTTTGTACATAGTTGGACTTTGGATTTGGACATTTTTTTTACTATGAATATTTTTTCCCATGGAGCAATGGTTTTCTATTTCTTTTTTCCCTTCATTTCCTTTTTATGGACTTGAACTTTGGAAGACATTTTTTTGGATCATCATTTATTGATTTTAATTTGAAAAGGGACAGCCAGCTTAATTTTTTATTTTTTTTTACTTGTGTATTTCGTTTAATTTTGATTGCCATTACTGTTGTTATTAATACATAATTTGGATTTTTTCATTCTTCAATGTGTGGTTTCATCTCATTGTTTTCATGCATGTCATGATATGGGTTTTCAGGTTGACTTGCAACCATTGTGTGTGTGTGAGACACATGTGTTGATTTACATTGTTTCCATTGCAGTAGTATCATGGGTGCATGTAATACTTGGTTGCGTCTTTGGGCTGTGGTGGCTGGCCATGAGGCCCATGCTTGAGGATTGTCAGGGCCTGTGGGCAGGGGGACATGAGTCGGGGCCTGGTGGTGGCTGCCCATGGTGGCTGGGTGGTGGGGGTGGTGGGAGACATGAGTGGGGGCCTGGTGGAGGCTGCCCCTGGTGGCTGGGGGGTGGGTGTGGTGGGAGACATGTGTGGGGGCCTTCTGGAGGCTGCCCCTGCACTGCTGGGGGGTGGGGGTGGTGGGAAACATGTGTGGGGGCCTGGTGGAGGCTGCCCCTGGTGGCTGGGGGGTGGGGGTGGTGGGAGACATGAGTGGGGGCCTGGTGGAGGCTGCCCCTGGTGGCTGGGGGGTGGGGGTGGTGGGAGACATGAGTGTGGGCCTGGTGGAGGGTGCCCATGGTGGCTGGGGGGTGGGGGTAGGTGGGAGACATGAGTGGGGGCCTGGTGGGGGCTGCCCATGGTGGCTGGGGGGTGGGGGTGATAGGGGACATGAGTGGGGGCCTGGTGGAGGCTGCCCATGGTGGCTGGGGGGTGGGGGTGGTGGGAGACATGAGTGGGGGCCTGGTGGAGGCTGCCCCTGCACTGCTGGGGTGTGGGGGTGGTGGTAGACATGAGTGGGGGCCTCGTTGTGCTGCCCCTGCACTGCTAGGGGGTGGGGGTGGTGGGAGACATGAGTGGGGGCCTGGTGGAGGCTGCCCCTGCACTGCTGGGGGGTGGGGGTGATAGGGGCCATGAGTGGGGGCCTGGTTGAGGGTGCCCCTGGTGGCTGGGGGGTGGGGGTGGTGGGAGACATGAGTGGGGGCCTGGTGGAGGCTGGCCCTGCACTGCTGGGGGGTGGGAGTGATAGGGGACATGAGTGGGGGCCTGGTGGTGCTGCCCCTGCACTGCTAGGGGGTGGGGGTGGTGGGAGACATGAGTGGGGGCCTGTTGGAGGCTGCCCCTGGTGGCTGGGGGTGGTGGGAGATATGAGTGGGGGCCTGGTGGAGGCTGCCCCTGGTGGCTGGGGGGTGGGGGTGGTGGGAGACATGAGTGGGGGCCTGGTGGAGGCTGCCACTGGTGGCTGGGGGGTGGGGGTCGTGGGAGACATGAGTGGGGGCCTGGTGGAGGCTGCCCCTGCACTGCTGGGGGGTGGGGGTGATAGGGGACATGAGTGGGGGCCTGGTGGTGCTGCCCCTGCACTGCTAGGGGGTGGGGGTGGTGGGATACATGAGTGGGGGCCTGGTGGAGGCTGCCCCTGCACTGCTGGGGGGTGGGGGTGATAGGGGACATGAGTGGGGGCCTGGTGGAGGCTGCCCCTGCACTGCTGGGGGTGGGGGTGGTGGTAGACATGAGTGGGGGCCTGGTGGTGCTGCCCCTGCACTGCTGGGGGGTGGGGGTGGTGGGAGACATGAGTGGGGGCCTGGTGGAGGCTGCCCCTGCACTGCTGCGGGGGGTGGGGGGTGGGAGACATGAGCAGGTGTGCAGGGTAGTCCCCTGTTTTGTGGGCTGCCTGCAGGGGCCGTGGAGGGTGTACAGGGAACACCTGTGAGGACCCACCCAGCCTAATCGCGTGTGTAACTTCCCGCGCACCCCTGTAATACAGGTACTCAGCCAAATCGCGTGTGTAACTTCCCGCGCACCCCTGTAATACACGTGCCCAGCCAAATCGCGTTTGAAAATTCCTGCGTACCCCTGTAATACACGTACCCTGGCTAATCGCGTGTAAAACTTCACGCGTACCCCTGTAATACACGTACCCTGGCTAATCGCGTGTAAAACTTCACGCGTACCCCTGTAATACACGTACCCTGGCTAATCGCGTGTAAAACTTCCTGCGTACCCTTTAATACACTTACCCTGGCTAATCGCATGTAAAACTTCCCGCGTACCCCTGATATGAACGTTACCCGCTTTGCGTTTCTTGTTTGGCAGCCCTGTAAACTGGTCCAGGGTTAGCGCAACCCTTTGTGATGATTTAGCGATTTTGATGGCTTTTCCTTGCGCGAGGGCGTTCTTGGGGGCGTTACTGGCGCTGCTGCAGGGTCGCTGCGATACTCTGCACCACGGCTGGTTTGGGAGCCTAAAATCCATGAATACGCTGTGCGCGGAAATCGGTTTTGGCGCACGCGCCTGGCGCAGACAATCGCACGCGGACACTCTGCGCCAGCCGCTTGCGACACTTTTCTGCGAAATTCTATGAATTACCCTGTATATGTTCTAGGAAAAACACAACATCTTCGAGGCCCTATCCTCTATGCTTCAACACACACACTCCAAAAATGGCCACAGACATCCTTCTGGATGCTTTTCGTGAACAATACAGCCAAACTACCTTACCTGAGATTTGTTCTAACCTTTAATCAGGAGCCATTAACCTATCTACTTTACAGGACCAAAGTGACCAATTGGATCTTATGGACACCAACAGTATCAGAAAACAAGATATCCTAGCCACATCCATTCACAGGACACTTAAACCAGCCCACAAAAGGGCAAATGGATAGTTTGGTGACAAGTTAAATATCCAGAAGTGAATTCTTTGGGTGTGGAATCATAGATGCATACATATTTGATTGTCAATGGATAAACTGTACAATTAAATTCACGATAGAGGGTATTGAAACCTGATTGAAAGAAAAAAGAGGGATTCTTTCAAGAATAGAGTAAATACAGCTTAGTGTAGCCCCGCTGAACCCTTAAAATTTTACAAAGTATTGAGCGCTGTATCCCAAACAAAGATCTCTAACTTCTCAAGTGATGGCAGATTCATTGTCCTAAACCATCACAAAAAATATCCCCAAAATTTGATCTAGCATCAGCTGCGAGAATAAAAACAGCCAAATGCCTCACATCACAAATCAGTAAATGCTTCTTAAAGGATAGTTCCGGGACTTTTTTTTTATTGTCCCTACGGTTCGGCCATGTGTTTTTAAGCATAAATCGGTTGATCGTAGAAAACTTTCCTATGGACCTTACCCGACTTTTCGTCCATTAACGCACTCGAAATCAGCCGCCATTTTCTGATAATCCTATCATTTCCCCCCATCGACCTGGCTCACCTGCTTTTGCGGCACTAAATCAAATCCCCCGCCCCTGAGCCTGACATCAGCAGACGCGTACCGCCCATTTCCCAACGCCAAAGCACGTTTCGTGTCAACAATCGCTGCGCCTCAGCTAATGAAGTGTCGCCATGGAAATGGCAGGACGCCTCTTTCCTCAATAAGTATAAACACACCGTTTCACAACACACAGCAGCAGATTTTCGATTCCATTACTCTCTCTGTGTTACTTTGAGTATTCTGTGACTCGTTTCTGTGCTCTGGTCAACTACCTTCGCCGCTTCTAGGCCTTGTGAACACCTGTACCATCTCTGTAAATTATTTTACTTTCTTTACCACACAATGGCTACAATAATGCCGTATATGTACGAGCCCGAGTACACCGAGGAAGAACTACTGGAAAGGCAAGCACGCGAAAACGATGGGGATTCGGACGGCAGTTGGGAGGACCAGTCAACGGATGAAGAGCCTGGACCATGTCGCATGGACGGCGTCTCCACCTGGTGAACGTGCAATCGGTGCGAGCTAATGCCAACTGAGGAGGAGAACTGCTGCTGCCGTGAAAATTCCGGGTGCTTGGCCTACATTTCAGAAGGCGAGCCAAGTCCGCAATGCATCACTGAGCTGCCAGAGTTCAGGGAAGCCTACCTCTCACGGACCGTGTTGAGGATGATGATGGTGCTTATGCACGAACTTCGCGGCACTGTTCGTCCGCGTAATCCGAGTAACGAGTAAGTATACTCTGGTTGTGATGTCAGTGATGCCACTACTATTTCATGGTCGTCTCCCACATATAAAATTACATCTACATATCATTCGAAGGCATGTAAATTGGTTCCATATTGTGCATTTTCTAGATAGAATTTTTTTCAAAGCAGAATGACATTTTTTACCTGAATCGACAGTGATAAGAAAGTTTTGTCATTTTAATACAGTTTGCATCTTTCATTTTCACAGGTGGTACAGGCTGGTGGCCTATCGTTGCTTCACTTGGTGGCTTCACGGGAGGCTCGGACACCGCATTCGGAGAGTAATACCTGCCTGTGCGGTACTTGCCATTAGACAACATTTCCCCAGCGACAGTGGACAATACCGTGGATTTTCCCTGGATGTGCTGCAACCGGAACTTTACAATGTGTAATGTTTATTATTTATGTTCAATTGAAATTAAGATCTAAAATAAAACCCAACATATATTTTAACAATGGTTGTTTTGATTTTTTAAATGAATCTAGTGTGTCTCCATTGAATAGTCTTCCTGTGCCTTGTCTTGTCACACCACATGTCTCCGGCCAGCATCCTCCCTCACGCTGGCCGCCCACCTTCAATCCACATAACCGTTGAACCCATATGCAGCAGACATACATATGTTATTTTGCGGGTTGGCATCAAGCCTCCCGGCCTTGCCTCCTCCCCCAAAAATACTTACCACACCACTTTGTTCAAGCATTGGCAATAAAAGGCCGTTGGATTTTATTGATACAAAACATGGTTATAGGTAAATAATCAATATGGTTGATCATAATAAATCATCCTTTTGGGCACCGGGTACAGAGATGACCCCCTCTGGCCCGTGCCGCCTTGCCACCACAGGCCAGTCTGCTGCTGACTAACTGCCTAGGCATCCAGGGTCTCCAGGGTGAACTGCACCCATATATTCACCTGGGAGGGTGAGGTATTTATAAACTCACCCCCCTGCCTTCCATGTACTAGATCCTGCAGCCTGCCTCTTACATGCAGTTAGATGGCCTCTCCTTGGTGAGGCCCTGCGGCAAACGAGTCTTGTCTGCACGACCACCGCCCCAATCCACCCCCCACCCTATCAAAGGCAGTTCGCACCGGGGTACTTGTGCTGGCAAGTGGAGCTGTCAGGGAGCGATAAAGGCCAAGAGGTGCCAAAGACCATGTACACTTCAAAGTGGTCTATAGAGCATGGGTTGTTGTTCCCATGTCTACCTCCAGACCCCGTGTCTCCTGCCAAGCATCCCCCCTCACGCTGGACGGCCCCCTGCAATCCACATAAGTGTGTCTCCATTCACGAGTCTTCCTGTATCTTGTCTGCACGACCACCACCCCAATCCACCCCCCGCCTTATCAAAGGTAGTTCGCACCGGGGTACTTGTGCTGGCAAGTGGAGCTGTCAGGGAGCGATAAAGGCCAAGAGGTGCCAAAGACCATGTACACTTCAAAGTGGTCTATAGAGCATGGGTTGTTGTTCCCATGTCTACCTCCAGACCCCGTGTCTCCTGCCAAGCATCCCCCCTCACGCTGGACGGCCCCCTGCAAACCGCATAATGCCACGACATATACACGTCATTCATTCACAAACACACCCCTGTTTCGAATTCTTTATAACCCACTTCATATTTCTAATGAGAACTTCTTTGCGCTTTGCTAGTCAACCCGTGAAGGTGCTGGTTATCTGCTCTTCGTCTCTGTGAACTTCCATGACCACTTCGAGGAAACTCGTCAGTTTGCAACCTGTGAACTGCTCCCTGTTCTACGACAAGAAACTACTCTGATCCCTGCATCTAACTGTTTGTTCGTCAAGGTAAGGCCATGTACCATAATCATTTTGCGTCCAATGTCTTTTCGTTCAAGACAGTACATGCAAGGAACTAGTCACATGTTCTGAGTTTAGTCAAATTATTTTTCTATTTTTTTTAAAGTTATTCAAATACTTATCCGCATGTGAATAACGTGTATAGTTCCAAGAACCAAAACAAACCTTGCATTGAACCTTTTATGTGTCATTTAATTTTTTAACACATTGGTATTCATATAGAATTGTTGATCTTTACTTTTCAGAACTTTCCACAATGCCTGCCTGTTCCATTGGCGGTTGCCCTTCGAAGACCCATAAAAAATCTGAAGGTACTATAATGCATGTTTTCCCTAAGACAATAGATCAGATAAGAGAATGGGTCGGATATTGCGGATATCCACCGTCTGAGCTTGAAAGTAGAGTCCTAGAAGTCTTTGCGGACAAGAGGGGTGATCGATACTGCATCTGCAGCAGGCACTTTAGCTCAGACATGTACTCCACATCATTGCTAATAAAGAAGAACACACCGCGAGCGAAGCGAAAATTGCTCTCAACCGCTATTCCCACTCTATTCGTCCACATCCCTCCACAGGTGAGTCAAGTTTACGTATTTAGCTCTCGGCCTTGCGGTAGTGTGTAGCATTAGCTAACAATAATTTCCCCATTTATGTATCCACTCAATATGAAGGCGGAAGATTCTCCATCCGTGTCGTTATTGCAGTCATCAGCCACTTCAAGCGCCTATCGGGTAACCTTACTTAGCTATTCTGCCACTGACTTGTTTTAGGCATTTAAATGAATAGTTTTAATTTATCGTGTAATTATTTTACCTAATGGTACACCCTTGTACTCGTCCTCTAGTCTTTGTTTTCAGTTATAATTATTGTTATCCAAAATAATGCAAGTACTGTCTTTCAGGGAGATGCTGAGGAGTCCAACGCATTGACGACAACCGTTGATGTCACTCAGATGCTCGAGGTACGTTTCCGGACAGTTCCATCGATGGAGATCATCAGATCTTGCATTCTTGTAGCGTGATTGTTACACACAATGTTTCTTTCGTTTTTAGCCATTGATATGTCCTTCTGTCGTCACCCTCCTATATGTCTTCTTTTTTCAATATTGTGTTCATTACTAATGAAAGTCCTATGTTTCAGGGAGTCGATGGAGCATTAGTCCAAGAAGAAGGGGGAGCATGCAGTTACGGGTCGGCGCAACAGCTTGCAGAAGTGTGCACCGCAGTTACAGCGTCCCTTGATGTTCTTATGCATTTCGAGGTATGGATACTGACAGTTCGATCAAGCGAAATCATATGACGTGATGACATCCGCTATACTTCCTTCTTTATTAACGCAAGTACTATGTTTCAGGGAGATGACGGAGCTTCTTCTACAAGAACATCACCACTAGTAGTTGATGCAGATCTCTGGGTGGTGACACTTCCAACGATCGAGCAAATCGAATCATATTTAGATATCCATTATTTATTTTAGACAACTGATCATTTGTGCAGGTCTATTTAGATGAGCCGTTGACGCCTGCACAAAGTTTATATTCTTTTTAACAAAATAGAAAACCATACTAATGCAATTACTATGTTTCAGGGAGTTACTGAAGCATCATCTTCAATAATATCATCAATGGAAGTCTATGAGGAGCCCGAGGTATGGATCTTGACAGTTCCATCTAACTAGATCAACAATGCGTGAATAATTGTCGTTTGAATGTTCTACACAAAGCGTTCATTCGTGTTTTGCTATTGAGATGTACGTGGGTATTGGTCCCCAAGTACATTTTGTGTTTTCAATATTATTATACATACTAATGAAAGTTCTATGTTGCAGGGAGTCGATGGAGCGTCAGTGCGTGATGGATGTGCTTATCATGAAAATATAGGCGTTGCAGCGCAAGAGGAAGTGGAGACATGCACACACGAGTCGGAGCAACAGCGTCCTGATGTTGAAGTTCGAGGCAAGAAAGTTTCAAAGAAAAGAAAGCAAAAGAAGGTTAGTGTCCTGGTCACTATATTATGTTGTTTTTTACTGTTAATAGTTCAATACTGTAAGTTGTGTTTAAACTGAACATCCCTTTTCCAATCTGTCCTCTAGTTGCGAGTGGGTGTACGAACTAGATCTACACAGACAGTGAAGCGAAGAATATGAAGTGATTGACAACGGAGCTATACCACCACCAGCCATTGATAGTGAATGTCCTCCTGGTAGTTCGGATGCAGTCGGATATCAATTCACAGAATCCACACCCGCAAAAACTAAGACCGCGAGAAAGTTGAAGAAATTGTTTTATTCACCCATCGCCGGAGAAGGAACAGATGTTGCAATGGAAGAGAATGAAGTGGACGACAATGAAACACCATCAATATCACTGAACATAGTGGAAGACGATATAAGAGATTCTACCTTTCATGTGAGTGACATGTCCTCAACGTTACAGGCCGAACCAGCTGGGATGCAGAGTGACAGTATAAGGAAAGAGGCCAAATTCATTGTATTCGATAGTTGTTTGATTGATATTATTATTCGGATGAAATGTGGGCATTCGGTTGGTGGGGAAGTATGTGGGGAGCCATTGATTAATGTGACTCGTGCAATTCAAGGCACTAACCTTAAAATACATGCCACCTGTACAAAATATCATCCTTTCTCATGGTCTGCACAACCCATGCTGGGGCAACTGCCAGCAGGCAATCTACTTTGTGCAGCGGCCGCACTTTTTAGTGGTTCAAGTTTTAAAAAGTTAGGGTCTTTCTTTCAGTTTGTGGGAATCCATTTCATTGCGAAAACTCAGTTCTACAAATACCAAACCGATTATCTATTTCCAGCCATTAGCGAAGCTTGGAGAATGGAAAAAATGTCTATTGATAGTACATTCGCGGGCGAACGGTTCAGGCTAGCCGGTGATGGACAGTGCGACAGCCCAGGATTTTCAGCCAAGTACTGCACCTACCACTTTCAGGACATGGAAAGTAAGAAAACTGTGAGTTCGGTGGTCGTGCAGGTGTCACAAAGTACATCCTCAGTGGCCATGGAGAACGTTGGCTTTGTAGCATCATTGCAAGAACTACAATCGCGGGGAATGGTGATCGACCTGATAGCCACGGACAGACACGTTTCAATTGCCAAGACAATGAGAGAAGAGTACAAAAATATAAATCACCAATTTGACGTTTGGCATCTTGCAAAAACAATCAATAAAAAAATGTCGACTGCAGGTAAAAAAAAAGATATGCAAGGTATTTCACAGTGGTCCAAGTCAATCAGCAACCATCTTTGGTGGAGCTCAAAAACATGTGGAGGGTCGTTGGAAATTCTACTGGAAAAATGGTGGTCAGTAATGCTACACTGTAGCAACATTCACCGCTGGACCACAAACCAACATTTCCACAATTGTGAACATGGCCATTTGTCCACAGAGGAGGCACGGAAGAAGAAGTGGTTGATTCCTTCATCACGCACTCACAAAGCCATTGAAAAGATTGTATTTGATAAAACTATAACAAGAGATTTGAGGGGACTCACGGAATTCTGCCACACAGGAGATTTGGAGGTGTTCCACAATATGTGCCTAAAGTACAGGCCAAAACGATTGCATTTTGGCATGGAGGGCATGATAAATCGGACTCTTCTAGCGGTCTTGGCACATAACCATAATGTTGGCCGTCAACAAAGTAGGACGACCGGAACTTTAGGGACGCTTCGCTACAATAAGGCCTTCACTAAAAGAAGTGAGTTTATTGAGAGACTTATTGTTGATGTCCTAGATAGGCACATACATGGAGTTGTGAACGAACCTGTGCAGGGGACAACTGCATTGCCACCCAACATTGCCTCTGTTCCATGTCCACCTAAAGCAGAGCTCATTGAGAAATACACATCACGGTTTAAATGATTGTAATGTGATTGTCTGTTCTCTCGAGTCTCCTCATGTCGCAGGCCCATTGAATATGTGTAGCTATGTATTGTGTAAATAGAAGTGATTGCTCAGTGTACATGCAATGTGTCTCTCCACCCTTGTTCATTTGCGCATTAAATTAAACCAAACAGTAATATAAATCATTTTTCAAAAAATATAGAATGTCTCCGTATTTATGGTTCGCTGGGCCTGCAAATGCACGCAGACAAAATGCAAAGATGGAGTGTAAATTTCAAGTCCTGTGAGATGGCCTTACACTGAATGTAGCTAACTAGGAATGTGTGCTCGTTCAAAGTGAAGGTCAGCTGCTTTGATTTTTTGCTCGGGTGCCGGAATGGCCCACGACTCAGTATAAGGTTCTATTGTTATTTGACCTTGACAGGCCGGGACCATCCCGAAAGACTTCTTTTTGGGGGTGTGGGGCAATAACGTAAGAAACGATAATGAATATAATTTCAGAAACGAAAGCCATTTAATGTTCGTTCATTAGAAGAAATAACGTCGGCATAGAAGGAGTGGTATTTCGGGGCTGCCCTACGCACAGACACAATGGAAAATGCAAATATAATGTAAGTAACTCTTTAGATGAGTTTATACCGCAATTTAATTACTATACAGTAGCTTTAAAGACGGGTTAAGTTGTACTTGTTCGTTCTATGTGGCATATTGTTTTGTACCGCGCACTATCTTGAGGTGAACCATCTCCTTTTACGGAAGCACCTCAAAACCTTCCTCTTTGCTTCTGCTTTCTCTCTCCCTCTCCCATGCTACAACTGGTCCACTGTCTGCGACCTCGGTCCTGGGCCCTTCCACTCTCCACCTGCACTGCCTCCCTGTCAACCCCTGCACTGGGGGACTGTCTCAGTATCCTACAGCCCCCCCTTGACGTATAATACCCAGTTGCACTGTCCTAGCTATGAAATAATTTCCCGACCTAATATATAAAATGAATAATTTTAATAAAGATCTGATGGTGAGACTAATTTCATTTTTTATGTTTTTAAAACAGGTACATCCTTCATTATTGTATGTGTCACGAGTACCAGACACCGGCGGATGGCTTTTACAACCGCCAGTTGCTTCTCCGCGTGAACAACGTTACCACCCTGACCATTTTATGGGACGATCGCCAAGTACAAGTATGCCCTTACGCGGTACTAACGGCTAGATGCAACATACAGACCGTTGTGGTGGCCTAGTGCCTAGTTGTTGGAACAGCCATGCGATTATCAGTGCGACCGATGAGCTTATTTTATCGTAAACCAACACCCTGTGTACTGCACACGAACATTGCTTGCCTCAAGACGAACTATGTTGGATCGAGAGCAAAGAAAAATGCAAATCGCTGAATATTCTCTAAACATTTGATGTCCAATAAATGTACTTTGCCAAATGTACAATCTTGCCGTTTGCTTTTAAACCACAGTTTCATATTCCGAATTGTGGCGCTGTATTGTGAGATGATCTAAGACCCTGTGTACAGCAAAGGAACATCGCGTGCCTCAAAACGAACTTTTTGGAATGTGAGCAAATAAAAATGCAAATCGCTGAATATTCTCTAAACATTTGATGTCAAATAAATGTACTTTACCAAATTTACAATCTTGCGGTTTGATTTAAAAGTACAGTTTCATATTCCGAATTGTGGCGCGCTGTGTTGTGAGCTGATCTGTGTTGGTTTCCGGGTTCTGTGTGGAGTCGCGTAGAAGACGCCTGGGCGCGTTTGCCTACGCAGCACAGTCACGTCACGGATAGAGGCGGGGAATATGAATGTTTTGATAAAGTCTGTTTCAGGGGCGGGGGATATGATTTTGTGCCGCAAACGCAGGTGAGCCAGGTCGATGGGGGGAAATGATAGGATTATCAGAAAATGGCGGCTGATTTCGAGTGCGTTAATGGACGAAAAGTCGGGTAAGGTCCATAGGAAAGTTTTCTACGATCAACCGATTTATGCTTAAAAACACATGGCCGAACCGTAGGGACAATAAAAAAAAAGTCCCGGAACTATCCTTTAATGGTTTCCTTTAAACTCATGCAAAACAATCACTAACCTAGTGAACTGTATGTGGGCATCTGCTAGCAGTACATTTCATGTACTGTCACACTCATTAAGGTTGACATAAATATCCTGGCCACACTAATTTATCTAACTTGCCACCTATCCTTCCTTTAGGACAAAATGCCTAATGAAGATATCCTCATCCCCTTCACAAGCTTCTATCACGCCTTCCATCATTATCAATGACACAATTAACTAACATACAATTGCAAATATACCGTCTGCAAAAATGTTTGAAAGATTACCATACTCAATTATCTGAACAAAGTGAATCATGCCTGCTCTCACAATGATCGATAAGAATTTAGAGAAAATAGGAACACGGAAAATGCTATTATCGTCAAGAGGAAAGACACTCTTGAAGCCTGGGATGAAAACAGATAATTGCTCCTCATTCTACTTGATCTCACAGCAGCATATGACTTGGTAGATTGCACCACCCTAATCTCAAGATAACCACTATGGGTATCAAATGTTCTGCTCTTAAATGACTGTGACAAAATGACTACTGCTCAGTAGGAGTACTTGGATGAGTGATGGGCAAAACAAATACTCATAATTTTGAAACAGGCACCGTCAAGTGCTATAACTCCTTTGCCTATTAGCACAATACCATTCCTTCTCAGGATTATAGGCCACATGGTCTACCAAAAAATAATTCCTCAGAGAACAGACATCAAGGCTGGCGATTGGTCCTATAGGAGTCCCCCAAGGCCCCTTCCTCTCCCCCACCTTGTACAATATGTACACTAAACCAGTTTTCAGCTTGTTTGACTCCTTCAGCCTAAGCTATACTAACTTTTCAGATGTCACACAAATTCTCATCCCTATCACAGTAAACCTCCATATGTTACAATCACAGTTAACAGGGTATACAACATCATTCAACATTGGATGGCTATGCACAACCTATGTCTAAATGATGACAAAACTGAACTACTCATTGTAGGCCCCTCACACCGCCTCAAAGGTCTAGACCCGACTTTCTCATCTTTTGTCATCAATGGCACCCCATGCTTGTCTCGAAGCATCTCAAAATGCTAGGCCTTCACCTTGATGTAGAACTCACTATGAACAACCATGTTGATGCCCTCGCCTCCTCTACTGCTTCGTGGCCAAACTCATTTCATTGAATAGGAAATTCCTCATCACAGAAAATTGCCTCACACTTGGCTGAGCTATTATCATCAGCAATTTGGACAAAGCAGTGTCACTTCCTCAAAATACCTTGACAAACTACAACTGTTGCAAAACAAATCCCTGTGGGAATCCATGGATCTATAAAAAAAAGGACCACATTTCTGCTGCCAGTCGCAAGGTCCATTGGCTTACCATCAAATCCTGCATCGACTTTAATATATTGACTCTCGTTCATAGATGCATCTCCAAAGAAGCCCCTTCATATCTCAACAACTGTATTGTCCCTAAACACCACATGTGTCTGCTACATTCCGCTTTATGCCTCTCTGTCCACCCACAGATTCTGCAGCGAAAAATTGGGAGGTACAAGCTTCCTTGTATCCGCTACCTCTCCTCTCTCTGGAACTCGCTCTCCCCCTTACATCAGAAATGAAAAGCCTACCTGCCATACAGAAAACTTGTAAAAACCTGTATGTTCAATAAATATGACTAAGATGCCCCGGCCTCCGTTGAACACCCTCTGACTACCCTGTACTGACTTTGCCATGTTTATTTTATGCCTTCCTGTACAAACACTGTGATACATCTGGGTTTGGGCATTACACAAAGGTAATACATAAAATTCAATTAAATTAAATGGTAAAGTGGACTGAGGACAGTAGCAACCCAAAAAACAATAGTGGAAAGACTTCAAAAATAAAAGAATGTTGAAGCAAGGTTTTATAACAATAGATTATATAATTAAATGCAAATAACTATCTGGTAAAATACAAACAAAATCCTACCACTGTGGAGAGAACACAGAAAATGGAGAACAGATATTTGATAGAACTCTGGGTACTAGAACAGGGGTGAATAAGCAAGAAATTGCAACAATGTCACTTGAAAAAAACATATATCTTGAAGAAAAAGGTTCAAAAGAATGTCTTATCTGTCACTATGGTTCAAAAGTGGATTAGTGAAAAAGGTGCTGTCAACAGTACCTTAATCTGTTCTGGGTGATTTGACAGCATCAAACTGGGCTTATCTGTGCTTTTCTTGCCGATTGACTGGGTTAGAGTGTGGTGATTCATGTTGATCGATACAGTGAGTTTGTGTCTAATCAGCTTCAAAGTGGAGCTCTGTGCAGTTCGATGTGTCATCAGAAGAGGGCAGATTGAAGAGTCCACTGGGGTCAGTACAACCATCATGCTGGTTCGGGATGATGGATTCCAAAATGTTGAGTAAGCGAGTGAAGCAATGTGTAGGGATTTGGTATTATCCTGCATCCTAATGGAACCTTTGGTCAGTGTATTGATTGACAATGGAGTGTTAAGGGTTAGAATGTTTATGTGTGACTGGGGTTCTATGTGGTCAGTTGGGAGATGTAAGCCTACCTGGGAGGATGCAGGTGTATGTTGCCCTGAACCCAGATGTACCTGACATTATATGACCATCATAATGTACTGGAACTAAATAAAGAAGTTACTGAACTTCACCTGAGGTCATGGTCATCTGTGAGGAACAAGGAGTTCTACATTGGCGACGAGGATGCTGGCTGTGCTGGGGGGACAGCATTAAAGATGGCACATACACCTCCCCCCAACCCAAGAAGAAGACCTCCCAGGTAGGGCGAGCGCTTAAAACTGTAGGCGCAGAAGGTCCCAGCACATGGAGCTCAGGGGCAGAAAGTAAGGGGCTGCGCCGGAGCCAGGGGCCAGCTGGCCTGTCACTAGAAGGACAGGTCAGGGAAAGAGGAAAGCAAGAGACTGAGGAGGGGCTGAGGGCCCAGAGACTGATTGCTTAAGGGGTCTGGGACCACTAGCTGCAGCATGGAGGGCTTGGTGCCCATGGCAGTAGCAATTTGAAGAGGCCTGGGGTCTAGTTACGCCTGGAAATTATGAGGAAGCCATGCTGGGCAGCTGAGGGATATAGCCAAGGCAGTAGCAACAGGAGAGGCTTGGAGCCTAAGCTGCGCCTGGAAATTAAGCAATGAGGAGGCATGCTGTGCAACTGAGGACTATAAGCCCAAGGCAGTAGCAACAGGAGAGGCTTGGAGCCTAAGCTGCGCCAGGAAAAGAACCAATGAGGAGTGAAGTTGTACAGCTTGAGGCCTGGAGTTGGGGCAGCAGCAATAGAAGAGGTTGGGAACCTAAGCTGCGCCTATATGTTAAATAGAAGATTGGTGGCGAAGGTGAAAAGCGCCTGGAGCAGAGGAGGGTCCTGGGGGGCCATTCCAGCGTTTGAGGGGGCTTGGAGCCCATACCTGCACCTAAGAGACTTGTAGCCCGTGGCTGCACCTTATGGGCTTAGAGCCCATGTGCAGAGATGAAAGAATATTGCCCAAGACAACATGTGTAGTGCCTGGAGGGGCAAGGGCCCATTTGCAGCAGCGCTAAGGAGGTGCATGTAGGAGCTATCACTTATATGAGGTGATGAGGATCTTTGAGGGCATGTTGTCAGTAGTTCCTGAGGGGCTTGGAGCCTACTTAAGAACTGAGAGATGCGGTAGGAGGCAAAGGGAGTACAATTTTTATAGCAGGCGGCTGGCAGCAATGAAAAGCAGCATTATGAACATACCAGGAAAGGAACGCTTCGGGAGGTGATATTTAAAAAAGGAAGTGTGGCAGATGGATTGGTAAATCCATTTCTGTTGCGGGCGGCTGCATTTCCGCCCGTTGGAATTTTTTTTCAAAAAGCTTAAGTTGTGAATGATCTTGATTGCCGGAATGAATAACAGAGGTACTTTTAAGTTAAGAGATGATGCTTTCACGAGCATAAGTAAAGGAAGCAATTTGGTCTTGCCTTCATTGAATTGGTTAAGTAGTTATAATTATTTATTGATTCAGAATCTGTTGTCATGTGAGGCCTGAATGGCATTTGGACAGCGTGAGTGCATGAGAGTGTGAACCTGTATGTTGTCAGGTGTAGTTTCTTGTGGGATAGGTTGTCCTGTAATAGGGGTACTTCATGGAAGTTGTTGAAGCTTAAGAGCAGAGAACAAAGTTTATAGTTTTTTAGATTGGATTTAGGTCTCAAGGGTGTTTGTAATTAGTCAACCAAGGGATTAAGTGATCCAAATGTGAGGTTTTATTAAGTAGGTTAAAGTTGCATATTAGTAGAAAGAGATTGAGATATGCGTAGTAATAGTGTTTTCTGAAATGCTATTTGGTATTTATATTGTAGGTACATTGGTATGAGAGGTATCTTGCAAGTGGTAGTTAGCATGTTTGATAGGTGTGCACGGATGGTGTGTAAAAGTCGTGGCCTCTGTTACCTCTGTCAACAAATACATGGTAATGTTATGATGCAAAGGAAAAAATTGTGGTACGGTCATGTTTAACTAACACGCTTTTCCTTCCACAGATGGACATTTAATGAAATATAGGTTGCATTGACAACATTGCTAGAGTTTGGTATGTGGAATCTGAAGTATTGTTATGTGCACTAATGTTTTATTTCCACAGGTGGGACTTTTGTAATGCAGATGTATTAAGACCTTATTTAATGCTAAAGTTTAAAGTGCTAAGTGTCAAACAAAGTTTTTGTTTGGTTGTTTGGTTTAGAAACCATTCAGAGTTTCATGATGATACAGCAAAGACTATAGTAGAGTCATTGATGTTGGTATGATGCTGGTGTGAATGAAGTGTGGTTTTCCCTAATAGGAGCTGTATTGTATTTAGGAATACTTTCAACATGGGCAATTTAGGGGTAATGGTGTCACAAGAAGTGAAGTAGTTACCCGGGTATCTGGGATACTCAGTCTAGTTGGAGGTGGTGTGTATTTAGGTACATACCGGTTTGCATTGTTGGGTGTGAGGGAGATGTGTGTGTGTTCTTTTGTGGGACGATGAAGTCAAGTTTAGGAAGAGAGGTATGGGTGCCTCTATTTGTAAAAGTTTTAGTAAGGATGTTTGAGCAGTTGGGTGCCTTTTCCTCACTTGGTAGAAAGAGGAAGGGGCATTGATTGTAATTGTGTCCCACGGCTGTGTGGACTATTTTGGAATATGTAATGAGACTAGCAGAATGTTCTCAGTTAGGAGTGATGAGGCAAGTGCATTGAACGTGGGGTTGTTTGTGTGCGTGTTGTTATTAGCCATTATGGTTAAGATATATACTTGTGTTTTTATGTCCCTAAGGAAGGGAGATATGTAGGGATTTGGTATTATCCTGCATCCTAATGGAACCTTTGGTCAGTGTATTGATTGACAATGGAGTGTTAAGGGTTAGAATGTTTATGTGTGACTGGGGTTCTATGTGGTCAGTTGGGAGATGTAAGCCTACCTGGGAGGATGCAGGTGTATGTTGCCCTGAACCCAGATGTACCTGACATTATATGACGATCATAATGTACTGGAACTAAATAAAGAAGTTACTGAACTTCACCTGAGGTCATGGTCATCTGTGAGGAACAAGGAGTTCTACACAATGCTTCCAGCTGTTTGAGTTTAGGTAAGATGTGATGGTCCTGATTGTTCTTTAAGGATGTTGTGGCTTGAAGACTCCCACTGTGGTGGGCTGTTGTTTAAGCCAAAGTGTTGATGAGAACAGCTAGTATGGTGATATGCCAACACAGTTCAATAAATGCAAGCAGGAATGTTAAGTTTCATGAGAATGCCAAAGGCAGTACTGTGGGTCATGTGTGGATAGAAGGTTCCAAACATGGTCAAATTGGTTTGAGGGGGGTTTGAAGCAGCAGAAACGGGTGTCAAGTTGTTTTGAGCTTTGCAGGCGCCCTGGCTCCTGCTCAAGGGCATCTAGGACAAGGGGATACCTTTGTACTCTTCACTCCCAGTGCCAGGAAGTTGACTGCACCTGCTGAACTCCTTCATCTCCACTGATGAGCTTGACTGCAGTGCAGCTGGAAGACAGGTAGGCATTTTTCCAAACAGCAGCCAACCCCTAGTGCATACATGACATATGGCTCCCAGGATATTTCCTACAGATAGCAACAGGGAAATGCTGTTACTCATCCTCCAAGGGAATCAAAGGGGCCACCATGTGTGCCTTTTGGCTCATTTGCTGAAGAAGAGACAGGCAGTTTAGCCATAAATACACATCCTTTTCATAGCTGACCAGAGCTGACAGAGTTGACATTGGCATGAAACCAACTTGATATGGTTTTAATATTTGTGTGCATTATAAAATACAATACCAAAAACAGCTATGGCTTAATCTTTCAGTTGACCCTGCACCCATATCAAAAGGGCATCAATTATGAGGGTCAGAGGTGCAAAGGTTAAATGCAACCTCTGTCTGTAGAAACATGCCGTTCCAGCAGTAGCAAGGACACATGTGACCTTTAAACCCACCATGCGCCACTGAAATAAAAGCGCTGAAGATGTCAGGAGTCTGTGTAGCCGGGCACACATGCACACTATGCTTTTGGTATAGAGCTTCTATGAAAGGGTGGTGTGATTAGCAGACCACACTCTGATATGGAGTACCTGCATCATGTTTTACTTAATACAAATCAAAAAAGGCCAGGTGTTCTCCCCCTCACCAAACCTTTTCACTGAATGCAAAATGTTGGTCAGTATATGAGAATATAGATCTCAACCACCCCACCCCCGCATTTGTGCCCACCCACCCACTTATTTATCCTCTGTAATGTATTTCAATGTGCACATTAAACCATGTTCCTGAATTTTGATCCAGTAGGTGCCCTATGTTCCATCTCTACACAAATGATACAACAATCACATTAGGCTTCACAATAATGGTCTCCAATTGCTTTAGCTCAGTTCATACATGGCAATCTATGAACAACTTGAACTCTTTCGAAACTCAGATGTGATGCTTGGCCACCCCATGCCAACGTCTCTTAACCAGATTCCTTTGGTATAGTAATGGTAGCAGCAACATTGCAAAATAACCGCAGTATCACTCTTGACAATGAATTGAATTTGCTGGACATATGGGCAAGATCTCCTTCAAAGTCCATTTCCTTGACTTATGATAAACAGAGATCTCCTGGCAAGAGCTACTATGCTTGAGTGGAGGTGTTAAATAATCTCCCAGAGAATCAAAGGAGACAGCATTCCTGCCTTTTGTCTCACGTTCCAACGTAGATGTCAAAGTAGATGGCATAAATGCACATAGCTTTTCCATAACTGACCTGAGCTGGCAGGGTTGACATTGGTATGATACCCAACTCACTGCATGCATTATAAGAAACCATACCAAAACCAGGTATGGCTTATTCTCAGAGTTTACCCTGCCACCAGATAGATAGGGAATCAATTATGAGGTTTTGGATCAGAGGTGCAGAAGTTAAATGCAGCCTCTGTCTGCAGGGACACAGTGTTCCATCACCTGTTAGGGCCCATGTGACATTTGAGCCAACCTTGTGCCACAGAAGGGAAGGTTCTGCAGATGTCTGGAGACTGGTGAAGCACAGCCCATGTACACACTATTCATTTGGTATAGAGCTTCTATGAATGAGTGGTCTTATTAGAAAACCACACTTTCTGGGATGGACTACCCACATCATCTTTTGATTTAATAAAAATAAAAAAAAGTTTGGGGTATCTGCCCATCACCATATGACAATCCTTCGCAATAACTATATAACTTTTTCTCTGAATGCACAATTTTGGTCAGAATAGGGAAATATATATGCAAACCAACCTTCCCCATCTTTGTCTCCCCCCCTGCTGATGTATCCTCTCCACCTTTTTGTGTGTAACCCCCTGCCCCCCAGATTCCATCTTTAAACAAATCTGTATACAAATGATGCAAAGGTCACTTTTATCTTTTATAATAATTACATGCATCATGCCTTCGTCACTAATTGCTTTATCTCGGTTCATAAATGGTAACTATGAACACCTTGAATTCTATGAAAACTGAGGTCTGATGCTTGTCCCCCCCTCTCAAGCCAAACACACTCCCACACTTAACCAGATTCCTTTCGCATAGAAACCATACTCACAAATTTGTTTAATAACTCCAGCATCACTCGACAATTAATTGGCATTTACAGAACAAATTGATAAGATCTCCCCCAAAGTCCATTTCAAACTCCACCTACGACGGAAGATTATGCCATACTTATATATGGCCTACATGTTAGCACTGACTAGAGCCATTGTCATATCCAATCTGGATGATTTCAGCTTGGTGTACCTGAGAAAAACTCCACAACCATCACATCAACTCAAGCTCATCCAGAACCACACAACTAAACAGGTTTTAAAACACAGCATGCTAGACCTCTATTGGCAAGCCCTAAACACATTACATTGTCTGCTCTTTGAGCTCACATCCTGCTTTCAAAGTATCTGCCACAATCACCAAAGCTCAAAAATCAAGGGCCCCAGATAACCTAGAGTTCTCCAGTATTCTTGCAACCCAGCAGGCAATGCGGGGACTGTAGGTGATAGCCCAAGTACAAAAAGCAACAACAAAGGGGCAGATTATTTGCAGCCCCATCCCCAAATTCTTCAATGATGTTTCAAAATGTTCAGAACAGAACCCAACTGCAACAGATTCAAAGGAAGCTTAACAACAGCTCTGTTAAGTTGTCCTTCCCGGATCGGTGAGATATCTCCTAGTGAATCCTGCACTATGAGATTGTTCTAATTGTCTTTACCTACCATCTTCTTGTCAAGAGGGTATCCACTACCTCCTCCCACATTTTAGGCCCTTATTTGACTCATCATATGGCACTTTTATGTTTACTGTATGCCTTCTCTTATGTTGTCAGATACGAATGTACCAACTTGTATCTCATGGTTGTTTGATTGCACTACCTGTATAACATTGGCATGTTATAAAACATCAATAAAAATGTACTACAGTGATTAAAGCAAAGGTCCTGATAAAGATCGTAGGCATGATGAAGAAAACACTGCCCCTCTGTTTTAGTCATTAAAGCAAATGTCAATTTACAATGTGACACTAATGATACCGTGAATCGTGATCAGCCCCTAATGTGAGGTTTAACCTAACTTTTATTGTGTTTATATAGAAAATGGTATTATAAAAATGCTATTTTTTTTAATTATATTTCTGCCGATTGAATCTACACTTTAAACGGAATGAATTGATGGAATGAATACTGATAAATAACGATGTGTGAAGACTCCCATTTTTCTTTTTTACAACTTAGTTTACACACCCAATGGACTTTTAAATAGGGGCACATCCCAAAAATGAAAACATTAACTCACAAAAACACTGACCCACCTTTGTTTTAAATAATCAATTAGACAATGGCATGCAGAGATTTATGTTCTGTGTTATAACACTTGACATGTTTCAGAGACATTCCCATTGAGCAATCTGTGGGCAATATGAAGTGGCTAAACCCACTGATGTTCAAAACACCACATTCCAAGCATACCAGCAGAACATAACATACCTGCAAATATGTTCCTGCAAAGGGCCCGCCCCTGCAAACATAGCTGAGGCCAAGTCCCTATGATTGTCAAGTCAAATGTTAATACTATGAACAGAATTATGTTCCTGCATAATTATTTTCATGTAAATACCGCAGGCATCTAGCACTTATACTCATTTATTTATTTGTATACAGAGAGGAACAATTCTCTTTTGATCACAAAAGAGCATACAATAGATAAGAAATCAGATTTGGCAGGACGCATTGAGGTGAGTTTGGGGGTCATTCTGACCAGGTTGTAGAAGGGAGTAAATGGGAAAGTCAGAGGGGACAATACATAAGAGGACATACATAGATTAAGGACAACCAACATTAGACATGTTTAATTGCAGGTAGGTGGTATGGCCAGCTGTGCTCGGGATGTGACATCGATGTATAAAGTGCTAGAGTGAAGTCAGAGAAAGTGAGGGAGAAAGGTAGGTTAGAGGCGAGGGAAAAATGGTAGCTAGAAGACAGATGAGAGGTAGGTTAAGAAGGTAACTCAGAGGCTTTTAGTTTGGTTTTGAACATATCCATGTGGACTGTTTCTCAGATGTCAAAGTGAAGGGAATTCCATGCAAGTGGAGCAAGAAGATGAAAGGGAGGAAGCTAGAGGAAGCACAGGGAGGGCAAGGGGACACAAGGGTAGTCGAAGAGGCAGAGCAGAGATTACAAGAAGGCTTACAGAGTTGGATAGAGAAGGGTAGATAGGGTGGTGCCTTACATTGGATGGATTTGTGAACTGGGAGAAGACATTTAAATCTGGCACAGTTTTGCCTTTTCAGCCATACAGCTTGGTGACTGTACGAGGATGTAGGTGTGAAGTGAGGGATTTCAAAGAGAGTCCTTGTAGCGCAGTTAATGACCTTGTCTAGAGGAAAGAAACCATAGTTGGAGAGACCAAAGAAGATGCTGGCACAGTGGTCCAGTTTGGAGAAGACAAGAGTGGTTAAGATATGCTTGGCAGTGTAGAAAGGAAGAATATTGAGAGTGTTTTATACCTTCAGGAAGAAGGGAACTTTAAGCCACTTGTTTATTAGGCCTATAAAGGAATCACTTGCACTGACAATGGGTGCCCTTTTGATTTGGTTTTCTTTCTTGTGAAAGGGCAAAACAGGTTATAATGGCTTTATAGACCTTGCCACTGGTTTGTACTGGATGCTATCAGACGGTAAACATTGCAAACTAGGACTTTAGGACCCAGTAGTTCTGAGGGTATATGAACCAGTACAGCACACATAATGGATGGTGTAGCCCTCTGGTTGTTCAGGATGCTACATTACAAGACTACGTGCAGAGCATGGACATAGCCAAACCTCTGGGACCGCCCAAGCAGATTTATCCTAGTAACTTCTATACACTTAGACATTCTCTGTACTAACAAGAGCAACGTGGGAAAAAATAGCATTCTAGATCCGAACCTTGTGCTCTATCAGACGTAATGGGTCTGAAAACCTTCTTAACTGATTTTTCTTTACTCAGGCATTTAACTCTGTCTTAAGGGGCCATAACGCCCAACACACCCCTCGGAGTGGGTCGATAGAGCTTAATTATAAAAGCCGTTTGGATTCTACATTTGTGTTAGTAGTTCAGGTGAATATTACTTCTGAATTGAGAACTTGAATTATGGGCATTAACCGTATGCGATGCTTTATTAGGCGCAAATATGTCTAACGCATGCCATCCCACAAACCCACGATCTGTTTCCGTTAGAAAATCTATTCTGCACTAAGGTTAAAATATTCTGGCATAATTCTATGCCACCTATTAGTGCAGAATAAAAGGCACATTATGTTTGCTTCATACTTGATCGTTGCCTCTGGGAAACATGTTCATATAATATACACAAATGTGTTTTGAGAATTTGGAGTTTATTCGCTCTTCTTTCGGTTGTGAAATATAACAAAAGAGAAACTATGATTTCGGAAAGCTCTGCCCCTTGTGGCACACACAATTTGTAGCTGACACTGTTCAATAAAAACAAATACAATACGTTGTATTCCAGCAGGTACACTTACATGATGTGTGCTGAAGGTTAAATGGCCCCTGAACCATACTGTTATAAAACATTATTGTTTTATGTGAGTGGTGCCCCTCAGTGCTTGTGCAATGCACCATCAATCCGATTCCACACATCACAGACACTGGACAGATGCATATGCGTGCCGTAGAGCATCTGGACACCCGCCAATGCTCTCTGGCAAACCTCCTGGATAATGTACATCTTTATTTAATGTCAAACTGCATCACTTCAGCGTGAGCGATCAGTCATGAGTTGCTAAATCATAGCAAAGAAAACAACTTGACATCTTATGAGCACTGCGCGTTGGCCGCAGAATGCTGCATAACACTTTACAGAATTATTATAACACTTCACTGGGAAAATAATTCTTGCCATGCCTTTGAATATGTTACTACTACTACTACTACTACTACTACTACTACTACTACTACTACTACTACTAATAATCAGCATCATCATTTATACAGCCGAATGCACAAACTGAAAATTGTTTTTTCTCCAAAAATATCACTTGATATTAAAGCAAAGCACATGGGTGCTAAATTTATGAAACTGGGAATTAGCATGGCTTCTTTGGTGTTTTGTCTTTCCATTACCACATAGATGGCCTTACTCGCTTATGCTTTGAACCAATTTAGGTGTGCATATTTTTTTTTCATTTGCAAATGATAAGCATAGTGCGCCAAAGAGTAACACCCTTTGTGTTGGGCGTAGCGGAAACAAAATGCCTACAAGCGTTGCATAAGGCTTTTACGCATTTCGATTCCCGCATGCTACATTTTTATTCATTTGCATGGCGCAGAGGAAAGGCAGATTGTAACTTAAGATTCCACCATCTCCTACTTCTCCACCATACAAATATTACAGCATTTGTGCTAGCATGGATTTTCATACCAGCACAAATTCTATGGATGCGTGGCTTGGTGCCAACTAATATGGCTGCCTGGTCCTTTATCTCCTGCCCGTGTCAGCTCTTAATTTCTCACCCCCATGCTATTATGCTTTAACTTTCATATTTATGCACCTTACTTGTTGCCTGATAGCAGTTGCCCCAATCGGTGTCATGCTTTCCTGGGTCTGCGACTCAGCAGGGGTCCACAGAGGTTTCTTTGCCTGTTGCGGCTGTTGCTGATGTTTTGGAGCTATCTTCGCTGAGGAGAGGCTCGTATTATTCCATGACGCAACGTTGCCTTGTGGACAAAAAAGAATAGACAGGAGCCTAACCTTATTTTCTCTGTGAGGTAACAAATCTATGATTATAAAGGGCATAATATTACTACCGCCTCATATTTCTGGTGGTTTAACTGGAATCTCCTGTCACCTCTTATCTGGACTGAGGTGCTTATGCCTCTGTGTTGTTAAGCCCTTAACTTCACCTTTACTGGCTAAGCCAGCACGTATATAAAGTGTTATCAATTATCACGGCCTCAGTTAAAGGTGGTAAAAGACTTCTCGGGCTAACAAAGATTCCCAAGCTATAACATTCTCTGCTACCCATAAAACACCAAAACGTGAGTCTTCTCCACTGCTCCTGCCGTCAGATTCTGGCATGGATGTTCTGTTACAGGAATAAGGACGCTCAAACCCTTTATGGAGGCCACAAACCAACAATTGCAGCAGTTGAATGATAGGTGGAGCGTATTTCAGAACAGAATGAATGAAGTTGAAAGCAGAATTGGTATTGTGATAGACATATGACCTAGGATGCTGCAGTTGGAGAATGCTGTTAAAGATTTGCAAAAGCATAATGAGGCTTTGGAAAACCGAGGAGGGCGCAATAATCTTTGCCTTTTCGGGCCTGTTTGAAGGATGTGGAGGAAGTGATGCTATTCTATTTCTACAATCTGATGTTTATTTCTTCCAGCTTTGCGTCATCTTCCGCCTGACGTTGCTATGAATATTCAATGTGCGCACTGTATGAAAGCTTCTCATCCATCCCAGTCTACGCCACATACTCTGATCTTCCTACTGTTGGAATACACAAAACTTCTGCTTATTTTATCGAAACCAAAGAGAAAAAATCCCTTATCTGGCAGGGCAGCAGCATTTTCATTTCTCAAGATGTGCTGAAAGGACTGCTCCGCGAAGGAAGGGATTCATGACCTTCTGCTTGGCCTTAAAACAAAATAATGCAAGATTTGGCCTTTTTCATCTATGCACCTTCAAAGTTACCATCAATGGCAAAACTGCGGCTTTTGATATACCTGCAGATCTTAAGGCTTTCATCGGATCTCTTAAAATGGACAGTATGGACACCTCATCACCTCCTACATCTTCTGCCTCCAGCACTCAAGACTTCATCTGTCCTCTCTCAATCTCGTTTCATTTTTTACATAGTGTTGCAGAGTTATTTATCTTACCCATTTACTCACGTGTGGGGATATTTTTTGCGTCCCCTTCTTCAGGTGAATCCCAGGTATTATCCTTTTTGGTGTCACCTAGTCCCCAGGCTCTTCCTTGCCTTCCCCTTATGTAAACTTGACATCTTCTCCCATTTTGTTGCTGTTTTACATTCCTTTTATTTTATCAACATATATCTTCACTGTTGGTCTCTTAATGTTGCTTCCCTCATACTCCTTGTTTTTCTTCAGATATGTGTCGTACCAATTCAGAATTTGGTGCATTCCTCACTTACACGCAGTACACCATTTCCAATTTCTTTTTCTTTTTTTATCATCCTCATTACTACACTATGGGCCTCATTCCGAGTATGGTGGTAGTCATGGCGCTATTTGCGCCATGACTACCTCCCATACCGGTACCGACACCGACCTGGTTCAATGGGGACTTACCGGTGTAGTCCGACCTTTGCAGGACCAGTAAGTCCCCATTGAAAAATCCATTCCGCATTCCGATTTGAGCCCCCATAGGGCTAAATGGGAATGAGGAAGTAGCTAATAACGGTACCACAATTTGCGGTACCGTTATTAGCTCTGAAGTCCCTCAGCGGGTCCCGTCCATAATGCCTGGTAAAACCAGGCGTTGAAGGAGGCACCCGCTAAAGGACCTCGTAGTAGGGCGGTAAGGGAGTACCGGCACCGGTCTCCTTAACGGTGCCCGGTATCCCTTACTGCCCTACTCCGAATGAGGCCCTATGTTTATTTATGCATTCATATATATTTTATAATTGCTTGTGATTGTTCATAACAGGATTTAAATGTGTGACGTGGAATTTCAAAGTGATCAACAATCCAATTAAAAGATATACCATTATTTCCCATCTCAAGAGATCTAACCCCTCTGTCACTTGTATTTAAGAAACCCACCTCCTCTTAGACGAATCGATGAAACGTAAAAGTCTATGTGTCCAGGATTTAATTACCAGTCCTGCTGTAGGAAAGAAAAATGATGTTGCTATATTAATTAGCAAGAATCTATACAATAATATTTTGGGGCCGATTCATGGAACAAACGTGCGCCGAAAATCTTCGCGCAAGCAGGCGCAAGCGGAAAAAAACAGGCGCACGCGCACGCGTGCGATTCATGGAAGTCCCTGCGCGTGTTTACCTCGGGATGTGCGCCAAACCCGTGCATGGCGCACACGTCACTGCAACATCCCGAAAGACGTGCGCGACGCGCACAGTGAAAGCGCACAACCTCGGCGCATACACTAGAAAGTGGGCGGACCACGGGGCGTAACGCGCAGAATGGGGAACAACTCGCGAAAACAAGGGCGTAACTGGGGATGTACTGCAGGGAAGCAGACGGAACGCCCACACGCACCCGAACCACACGTATTCATGGAATCGAATAGGGCAAAGCCACGCACAGCGAAAGACACGCACAAGCCGATACACGTCCGCCACACGAAGGCAGGCGGTAGCGTCCCTGCGCATTACAAAAGTGGCAACATACAGCAATTGTGCGAGCGGGGCACGTGTATTTTGGGGTTGCGCGGGAAGTTACACACGCGATTAAGCGGGGTACGTGTATTCCGGGGGTTCGCGGGAAGTCACACACGCGATCTGGCCTGGGGGAGCGGGCTATGTGTATTTCAGGGTTTCGCGTGAACATTTTCACGCGATCGGGCCTGGGGGAGCGGGCTACGTGTATTACAGGGGTTCGCGTGAACTTCTACACGCGATCGGGCCTGGGGGAGCGGGCTACGTGTATTTCAGGGGTTCGCGTGAACTTCTTCACGCGATCGGGCCTGGGGGAGCGGGCTACGTGTATTTCAGGGTTTCGCGTGAACATTTACACGCGATCGGGCCTGGGGGAGCGGGCTACGCGTATTTCGGGGGCGCGCGGGTAGAGACACACGTGATTGAGCGGGGTACGTGTATTTCGGGGGTGCGCGGGAAGTTACACACGCGATTGAGCGGGGTACGTGTATTTCGGGGGTGCGCGGGAAGTTACACACGCAATTCCATCAGGGTACGTGTATTACAGGTGTGCGCGATATCAACAGGGTACGTGTATTACAGGGGTGCGCGGGGAGCAGCACACGTGAATTGCACGTGTGGGTCCTCCCAGGTGTTCCCTCTACACTCTCCACGGCCCCTGCAGGTGGCTCACACCACAGGGGCCTACCCAGCACATGTCATGCAGGCACCCCACCCACCATGCCCATGCCCACCAGCCAACCCACATGTCAACTTGCACTACTCCCCCCCAACGCATATCCCCCTGCACCCCCAGCCACCAGGGGCAGCCTCCACCAGGCCCCCACCCATGTCTCCCACCACCCCCACCCCCCAGTCACCAGGGGCACCTGCCAGCAGGCCCCCACCCATGTCCAACTCATGTTCCCCACCACCCCCACCCACCAGCACTGTGGGGCACCTGCCAGCAGGCCCCCACCCATGTCCAACTCATGTTCCCCACCACCCCACCCCCCAGCCACCAGGGGCAGCCTCCACCAGGCACCCACCCATGTCTCACACCACCCCGACCCCTCCAGCAGTGCAGGGGCACCCACCATCAGGCCCCCACCCATGTCTCCCACCACCCCCACCCCCCAGCCACCAGGGGCAGCCTCCACCAGGCCCCCACCCATGTCTCACACCACCCCCAACCCCAGCCACCAGGGGCAGCCTCCACCAGGCCCCCACCCATGTCTCACACCACCCCCACCCCCCAGCCACCAGGGGCAGCCTCCACCAGGCCCCCACCCATGTCTCCCACCACCCCCACCCCCCAGCACTGTGGGGCACCTGCCAGCAGGCCCCCACCCATGTCCAACTCATGTTCCCCACCACCCACACCCCCCAGCACTGTGGGGCACCTGCCAGCAGGCCCCCACCCATGTCCAACTCATGTTCCCCACCACCCCCACCCCCCAGCAGTGCAGGGGCAGCCTCCACCAGGCCCCCCCATGTCTCCCACCACCCCCACACCCCAGCAGTGCAGGGGCACCCACCACCAGGCCCCCACCCATGTCTCACACCACCCCACCCCCCAGCCACCAGGGGCAGCATCCACCAGGCCCACACCCATGTCTCACACCAACCCCAACCCCCCAGCAGTGCAGGGGCAGCCTCCACCAGGCCCCCCCCCATGTCCAACTCATGTTCCCCACCACCCCCACCCCCCAGCACTGTGGGGCACCTGCCAGCAGGCCCCCACCCATGTCCAACTCATGTTCCCCACCACCCCCACCCCCCAGCACTGTGGGGCACCTGCCAGCAGGCCCCCACCCATGTCCAACTCATGTTCCCCACCACCCCCACCCACCAGCACTGTGGGGCACCTGCCAGCAGGCCCCCACCCATGTCCAACTCATGTTTCCCACCACCCCCACCCCCCAGCAGTGCAGGGGCAGCCTCCACCAGCCCCCCCCCCATGTCTCCCACCACCCCACCCCCAGCAGTGCAGGGGCACCCACCACCAGGCCCCCACCCATGTCTCCCACCACCCCCACCCCCCAGCCACCAGGGGCAGCATCCACCAGGCCCACACCCATGTCTCACACCACCCCCACCCCCCAGCAGTGCAGGGGCAGCCTCCACCAGGCCCCCCCATGTCCAACTCATGTTCCCCACCACCCCCACCCCCTGCACTGTGGGGAACCTGCCAGCAGGCCCCCACCCATGTCCAACTCATGTTCCCCACCACCCCCACCCATCAGTACTGTGGAGCACCTGCCAGCAGGCCCCCACCCATGTCCAACTCATGTTCCCCACCACCCCCACCCCCCAGCAGTGCAGGAGCAGCCTCCACCAGGCCCCCCCATGTCTCCCACCACCCCCACCCCCCAGCAGTGCAGGGGCACCCACCACCAGGCCCCCACCCATGTCTCCCACCACCCCCACCCCCCAGCCACCAGGGGCAGTATCCACCAGGCCCACACCCATGTCTCACCCCCCCCCCACCCCCCAGCAGTGCAGGGGCAGCCTCCACCAGCCCCCCCCCATGTCCAACTCATGTTCCCCACCACCCCCACCCCCCTGCACTGTGGGGCACCTGCCAGCAGGCCCCCACCCATGTCCAACTCATGTTCCCCACCACCCCCACCCCCCAGCACTGTGGGGCACCTGCCAGCAGGCCCCCGCCCATGTCCAATTCATGTTCCCCACCACTCCCACCCACCAGCACTGTGGGGCACCTGCCAGCAGGCCCCCACCCATGTCCAACTCATGTTCCCCACCACCCCCACCCCCCAGCAGTGCAGGGGCAGCCTCCACCAGGCCCACCCCCATGTCTCCCACCACCCCCACCCCCCAGCAGTGCAGGGGCAGCCTCCACCAGCCCCCCCCATGTCTCCCACCACCCCCACCCCCCAGCAGTGCAGGGGCACCCACCACCAGGCCCCCACCCATGTCTCCCACCACCCCCACCCCCCAGCCACCAGGGGCAGCATCCACCAGGCCCACACCCATGTCTCACACCACCCCCACCCCCCAGCAGTGCAGGGGCAGCCTCCACCAGGCCCCCACCCATGTCTCACACCACCCCCACCCCCCAGCCACCAGGGGCAGCCTCCACCAGGCCCCCACCCATGTCTCACACCACCCCCACCCCCCAGCAGTGCAGGGGCACCCACCACCAGGCCCCCACCCATGTCTCCCACCACCCCCACCCCCCCAGTCACCAGGGGCAGCCTCCACCAGGCCCCCACCCATGTCTCCCACCACCCCCACCCCCCAGCCACCAGGGGCAGCCTCCACCAGGCCCCCACCCATGTCTCCCAGCACCCCCACCCCCCAGCACTGTGGGGCACCTGCCAGCAGGCCCCCACCCATGTGCAACTCATGTACCCCTGCACCCCCACCCCCCAGCACTGTGGGGCACCTGCCAGCAGGCCCCCACCCATGTGCAACTCATGTACCCCACCACCCCCACCCCCGAGCACTGTGGGGCACCTGCCAGCAGGCCCTCACCCATGTCCAACTCCTGTTCCCCACCACCCCCACCCCCCAGCACTGTGGGGCACCTGCCAGCAGGCCCCACCCATGTCTCCCACCACCCCCACCCCCCAGCCACCAGGGGCAGCCTCCACCAGGCCCCCACCCATGTCTCCCACCACCCCCACCCCCCAGCACTGTGGGGCACCTGCCAGCAGGCCCCCACCCATGTCCAACTCATGTTCCCCATCACCCCCACCCCCCAGCACTGTGGGGCACCTGCCAGCAGGCCCCACCCATGTCTCCCACCACCCCCACCCCCCAGCCACCAGGGGCAGCCTCCACCAAGCCCCCACCCATGTCTCCCAGCACCCCACCCCCCAGCACTGTGGGGCACCTGCCAGCAGGCCCCCACCCATGTGCAACTCATGTACCCCTGCACCCCCACCCCCCAGCACTGTGGGGCACCTGCCAGCAGGCCCCCACCCATGTGCAACTCATGTACCCCTGCACCCCCACCCCCCAGCACTGTGGGACACCTGCCAGCAGGCCCCCACCCATGTCCAACTCATGTTCCCCACCACCCCCTTCCCCCAGCACTGTGGGGCACCTGCCAGCAGGCCCCCACCCATGTCCAACTCATTTTCCCCACCACCCCCACCCCCCAGCACTGTGGGGCACCTGCCAGCAGGCCCCACCCATGTCTCCCACCACCCCCACCCCCCAGCAGTGCAGGGGCAGCCTCCACCAGGCCCCCACCCATGTCTCCCACCACCCCCACCCCCCAGCCACCATGGCCAGCCCCCACCAGGCCCCCACTCATGTCCCCTATCACCCCCACCCCCCAGCCACCATGGGCAGCCTCCACCAGGTCCTCACAATCCCCAATCATGTGCGTTATGGTCAGCCTCCACAGCCAAAAAGCCCTACCAAGTAACCCATTCACCCACATGGAAATGGAAATTACATGTTACACCCCCAATGTTCATAAAGCAAATGAACCCATGTCCGTCACACACAATGGTTGCAATTGAATGGGAAAACACCCAACATGACATGCATGAAACCAATGAGATGATACCACACAGTGAAGTATGATAACAAAATTGTATTAAAAAAAAAAAGAATGCAAAAGAAATGAAACAAACTACAATGTCAATGAAAAAAAGATAAGCTGCATGTCCGTTTAAAAAAATAAAAACACCAAATCCTAATCCAAAAAAATGTTGTCCAAAGTCAAATGAAAAATAAAATCAATCCAATGAAGAACTATGTGCAAAACATCCAAGGGTCCATGAGCCCAACTGAACAAAGGAAACCTACAAAAAACCCTAACTAAAATGCAACTATATACAAAAAGTGGAGCAGTGTCCGTCGACTCCAAATCATAAGAAGAAACAAAGGAAACCTAAAACTAAAGAACTATATACAAAGGCGGCGGGCAAGTCCAGCGGCTCACTCTGTGGTGTTTCGGGCCAGGGCATCATCGAACTCCTGTTCGATGTCCCGGAGGCGGTCCTGTTCCATTGCCCGAGGGTCCGCAGGGACGACGCCGTGTCCTCCTCCAACCCCCTGCGGATTGCCTCGAGGCACTCGGCCCGCCTCAGGGCCCTCCGCATGGAGTTCTCCGCCCTGACCATTGTGAGCCGCGCCTCTTCCGCCCGCCGACGCTCCGCATCTATGGCGTGGCCCAACCGCTGCCACACGGAAGACACTCTCTGTCCTGGGTCCTCCTGCCCTCCGGCCGATGCCTGCCCCTCCGATGTCGAAGGCCCCGAGCCTTCATGGCTCCCACCATGTTGCTGCTGCTGCTCTGCCTCTGCCCGTGCACTGCCTCCTGCTGCCTGCACATCCTCCGCCGGCTGGGGTGCAGTCGTAGATGTGGCCACCCCTGCTGGACGTCCGACTCCCGACTGTGGCAGGGATGCCTCCTCCACCAGCCTGGCCGCACCGTCAGAGGCAGCACCACAGGGCACCAAGGTGACTGATGGGTGGGAAGATGGCACAGAGGACGACTGGCGCATAGGGGGTCCAGTTGAGGAGGGGGTCGGAGCAAGCCCCATCAGACGGAGGAATCCGGCCTGGGTGACCTGTCCCAGCAGGCTGACGTGCTCAACGAGCCATTCGAGATGACGTGCAGTCTCTCCATGAAAAGACTGCAGGTCACCTCGCATGGCCCATTGACGCAACGCCACACCAGCCAGGACAGGCTCAACCCGGACCTGGATAGCCACGTCCGCAGGCAGAGGAAGGCCAGTTGACGTGAGCTCATCCCCTGCCTGAAAACGGGTCTGGACGTAGGCATCCCTGCTGGTGCAAGATGATGCAGGGACAGGATCGGGGACAGGATTGCACACAGGCACCTCCGCGGCGGCCTGTGCTGCCTCCTGTCCCTGGTCCTGCACTGCACCACTAGCACCAGTGGGATCCCCACCTCCAGACCCCGTCTCTGGTGCTTGCACGGCCTCCTCCTCCACCAAATCCCCCACCAACCTGGATGACTCCGTGCCATCTTCCCCTGTTGGGCCCTGTGGGGTCCCAGCTGCCCCTTCTGCTGCCGAGGAGTCCAACTCCAACCTCCGCCTCTTGGACCTCCCCCCGGCAGCTGCGGCCTGGGACACGGCACCGGACTCCTCACTCCCCGACGAGATGACAACACGGGAGGGGAGCCGGGCCTTGCGTCTCCGGCTGGCGGTGGGATCCCCGCCGCTGTGCTCCACAGCACCTTCTCCGCCCTCTTCATCAGTTGAAGCTGCAGACAGGGAGAAACAAAACACAGGCACCAGGGCACTGTACAATGGACACATACACACATGACAGTTGCACATGAGTGGCATTGGCAAACCTCAGACATGTCATCACAATCCCCAACACACGTCATTACAACTCGCACACATGAGCCATACCACAGCCATATCGCAACTGCCACCACCATCCATACACATACAACAGCATGAGCAGCCAAAGGTGAGCCAGACATCACATGCAACACAGGAAGTGCACCACACATGTACACACACCACCACACTTGCATGCATGTGTACACCTCTGCCAAGTGTCGCACTGTTCAGACGGGCATCCATGTCACATCTGCCAATCAGGCTTCCACATACCGCTGTCACATGCATCCATGTTGCATCACTGTTGCACCCTTGTCAAATACACACACATGCACATGTACACAGTGCTGATACATGCAGCCGAAAACAACATACATGCGTGACATCACGGACATGTCTACTTACATACACATTCATCCAAACATGTGTGCCCACACAACTGCATTTGGCATGCAAGCCTACACACACAAGCACTATCCATGTCTCACACATTACAGCCCTCGCATGTGTCAGCCCCACGGCCCTGTACACCCCCACCCATACTCGACCCCATACAAACAGATGTGCAACCTGCACACTACCGAATAATCACCACACGCACTGCTCACAATCAGGATGCATGTACACTCACCGCTCGACTCCAGACGGGTCTGCTTCTCTAGGACCTGGACGTGGAGCGCTGGGGATTTGCGTTCCAGGACCCTCATCTGTTCTTCCGACAAGTGGCCCCGGCGCCCCTTGGCATCCGCTGCCTTCAAGAGGCGCCGGGCCTTGTTCAGGGTCCTGGACCTGACGTCCTCCCAGCGCTTCCTGACATGTTGTAAGTCGCGGACTGCCACCGCCTCCGCGTTGATGGCAGTCACGATGTCAGTCCAGATCCGAGTCCGTCCTTCCTTGTCAGCGCGGGAACTTCCGAAGAGGGCATCATACTGCCCCAGGACTTGCTCCACCAGGACACCAACTTCGGTGGCACTGAAGCTGGTGCCCCTCTGCCTCTTTGGCCGGGGGTTGTCAGTGGTCACAGATGGTGTTTGCCCCGACATGACAACCCCAGAGGCAGGAGTGGGTGGGCAACTGGGTTCTTGGGGCTGGGCTGTGGAGCGATGGAATCCCAGTCGGGAGTCTTCGGTTCCAGCAGGGGTGGTCACAGCAACAGCACCCCTGGCTGATGTGCAGGCAGCAAATGGCAGTGCACGTGGGCAGCAGGCAGTCAGGCAGCAGCAGATGGCAGGTGGGAGCGTGCTCGGGGCTCTGGGGGGTAGTAGTTCGGGCTTCTGGGCAGGAGCGTGGTCTTCCGTGTGCATACGCGTGGCCAGCTTGATACGGAGTGATTTGGCACGTGAAAAATCTGCACATCAGCGTGTAATTCGAGGAAAGGCCCTTAGCGCGTAAGCGTGTCTGCACGCATACGCATTTTCATTGGACAGAAGGCCCCTCAAGCGCAAGCGCCCCTGTGACGTGACGCGTACAGACGTGCATGCGCATTTCAGCACGCGTGAAAAACTGCACGTCCGCGTGTATTACAAAGAAAGGGCCATGCGCGTATGCACGGCAGCATGCATATGCGATTTCATTGGACCAAAGGCCCTTAGCGCGTGAGCGCGTCTGTGACGTGACGCGCGCAGGTGTTTCCCTCATTGCACGTGATGACAGAACACACGTGGATTTCCACCAATCGCGTGTGAAAGTTCCCGGCACCCCGGAACACACGTACCCAGGCTAATCGCGTGTGGAACTTCCCGCGCACCCCGAAACACACGTACCCAGGCCAGTTGTGTGTACGCACACTCCCCTCCGATCACACGCGATGACACTCGGACCGTATCCGAATACGGGAAACCCGCGCACGGCAAAAGACGTGCACAGGCGTCAACGCGTCTGCCACACGAAGGCAGGCGGAAGCGTCCCCGCGCACAGCACAAAAGTGCGCGCAAACAACAAACGCGTATATACAGCTACAATGAATGCCCCATTTGTCGCTGCACTGATCGTGGGACACCGCAGGAGGAGGAGAATAGCCAGGGCACACATTTTCGCAACACGGACAAGCCTTTTTGGGATGCCTGACGACCAGGTCTATGGCAGGTATAGGTTTACACCCCATATCATCCTAGACCTGGTCAGGGAGTGGGAAGATGACCTCACATCCCCCACCCTTTGCTCCCAAGCATTGAGCCCCTTGGAGAAGCTGCTCAATGTCCTGCATTTTTTGGCCACTGGGTCATTTCAGCGGACCACTGCCATAGTGGGGGGGGTCTCACAGGCCACGCAGTCACGCTGCCTACACCAGGTACTGGCAATCATGACAGCGCGCCCCTCAGTCCGCAGGCACATATACATGCCCAGAACACCCGCAGAAAGGCAGGCCGTTGTCCTGGATTTTTTCAGGGTGCCACATTTCCCCAAAGTGCTCGGTGCCATAGATTGCACCCATGTGGCCCTACGTCCACCTAGGGCCATTGAGCACATCTACCGAAACCGCAAGCACTGGCATTCCATCAATGTACATGTGGTATGTGATGCAAAGGGAATCATCACCTCTGTCTATGCAAACTACCCTGGCTCCACCCATGACAGTTTCATATACAGAATGTCCGCCCTGAGCCGGGCCCTGGAAGCTGGGAAGCATGGCGACACATGGCTCCTAGGTCAGTACAAATGCCCTTGCACATGCATGCAAGTCACACACAGACAAATATCCAAACCCTAATAATCTCAACTATTACTATCTCCCCAGGGGACAGTGCCTACCCTCTGAGCAACCACATGATGACGCCAATCCGGAACCCCACCACACCACCCCAGGTAACATACAACGCTGCCCATATTGCAACCAGGGGCATAGTGGAGCGCACATTCGGAGTGCTCAAGTCACGTTTCCGCTCCCTTGACCGCTCTGGTGGGCAACTACTCTATGCACCACCAGTAGTGTGCAGGATCATTGTGGCAGCATGTGTCCTGCACAATGTTGCAACACGGCAGGGCGTCCCGGTGGACATGGTGGTGCCCCCACATCCCCAACCACAGGCGCTGCCCATGGGAGGGGACAGGGCACGTGGCGAGGAAGCCCGGACCCAGCTTGTGGCCACATTTTTCACCTAAACTCCCACCCCTGCGGAGTGCACACAGGCCTGGCACATACCAGGTGACAATCGATGATGACAAAGAGACAGTCAACTGTCACAACCATACCACCCTGAGATAGTTGCTATGGAAGTGCCACATCGTCTGCATCCCTAGCTACTTAAACACAAGCTATTCCGGTGTGACCAAAAGGCACACATATGACATATGACATGATATGGGCCATACACAAGTATTCCAAGGCGCAATGAGGCAGGGAGGGGGAACAAGGGAACACAGAGAACGGTACTACTAGGCCAGGTGTCATTGGGATCGTGCAAGTGCAGGGGTAGGGGGAATGGGAAAAGTGCAAGGGGAAGGGTGGGGGGGAGTCCAGTACAGGGGAAGTAGCCCAAAAAAATAATACATAGGTCGCCTGGTGGCAACTACAAAGGTAAGTGCAGACAAGTGCTGGGAAGGGAGGGCTGTAGGGATAGAGAGACAGAACTGCAGTGCAGGGGTTGCCAGGGAGGCAGTGCAAGTGGAGAGTGGCTGGGCCAGGGACCAAGGTCGGTGAGAGTGGCCCAGTTGCAGCTCCTGTGCAGTTCCAGTGGAGAATTCTGCAAGGGAGAGGCAGACAGTAAGCAGAAGCAAAGAGGAAGGTCTTGAGGTGCTTCCAGAACTGGAGATGATTCCCCTCAAGTTCAAGTCAGGCCTGAAGTCTGTTCCAGGGGGAGGGCCCTGCTGCGGAGAGAAATCTACCCCCAGCTAGTTGCTCTGAGAAGCGGATGACACGGACATGCAAGGTGTGCCTCACACACACCTGCAAACCAGGCCATGGCCATCACTGTCATGTCACTCAAACCCTCCCAAACATCAACATGACATGGCACGCAATACCCATACACCAATGCAGTAACGATAAGGTACACATTGCCATGTCCTAAATGCACAGTGGCATCGGACACTGCTGCCTGACCCGGAATCAGATGAAATGACAGACCAACAACCTCACACCCAAAATAAGTCATTTCCAAATGCATTACAACAGTCGTAGACGTAACATCACAATGAATGCCTGTCTACATGCACATTATGCATTGCAAAATCAACACTGCAGCTCATGTGTGCAGTGTCCTACTCCTGCATCACACTGCTCAGCGCACAGCACAGTGAACAGCCATTGTGTGTGATGCACACCCTGAGCATCACATCTAAGTGACAGACCACGTCAAACATCAAATTAGGCATGTACTGGATCCATGATCGGTCACAGAACATGTGCTGCCGGGACACAGTGGGCACCAGAAGGCAAACAGTGTACACGTGTATATGCAAGGGTGGGAGTACATGTAGTGCATCAGAGTGCAAGTGTGTGGTTCTGCAAGGACATGCACTCCACATATGCATGTGCACTCAAGTGACCATCAGTGTTCCCTACACATCACATGTGAACATCCACCATGTGTACACCCCAGCATGTCAAACCACAACTATCCCCTCGCACCTGAAAGGAAAACACAACACATGAACAGGCATTGATCAGCAGAACACAACATGTACATGGGATACCACCATTACTATGTCAGAGTTCCCATCACACTGCAGGGCAAGGCAACTATCAACAACAACCCCCCCCCCCTCCCTCACAAATGACCATGACCCACTGAACAACTGCACCTGGGTCATGGAGCCTCCAAACCTCAATTCCACCTGGCCACAGGATCACCTTTACCCTTCGTCACCATCTCCCACCTTGTGTGTAAAAAGATGCCTGAACCCTCAGAATCCACACTCATTTCCGAAATCACAAAATCCAAGGCATAAAAACGAACCCAAACACCCTACAGTAGATGACTTGACGTAGCAGTACCTCACAAAGGTCAAGTACTACCACAATGATGCAACAACCAAGGTAGCACAGCAAAACAGTGTCACGACAGGATATGAGACATGTGTGGTACATGACATAGGATGATGCACCATGAATGGATGTGTACTGTCAGAGGTCCCCTGTACAGGCACGGGAGTGTCACGAAACTACCACCCCCACCATGTCCCGGGTGCCTGCAAGGTCAAACTCACACAGGCCCCTGAGACCCTGGTGGGGAAGGAGGTTCAAGGATATGCAGTCGGGACAGGTGTTGACACACTGGATGACTGGAATGAGCGGCAGGAGAGGGGAGGAGGAATGACACATGAAACTAAGGAATGCACGAAAATGTACAACCTGCATGAACACATACACAATCCAAACAGACTTGGACATCATTGTCATGGCCTTCTGTAGTCCAGGCTCAGGAGTGGTACGAACCAACCACCCCCTCTAGGGTTTTGGCGCCTGCAAGTTCGGGGCTTACACAGTCATCCGCAACCCCAGTGGGGAAAGAGGGTCAGGGAACGTTGCTTGGATAGGCACGGGAAGCAGGAACACCGGGTAGAGGGTACAGGTTTCAAAATTGCATAGGATCACGGGTGATTAGGGAGAAAAAAACATACCAAATTGAACCACACATACATCCATGCATCAGTGCACTCCCCAGCAAGCCTATGCAGAGCAGTTTGTAAGAAAAACAACAAGACACTTAGCTCTGGTTTTGAGTGCTGGCCTCCTGCCTGCGCACTCTCAGGTCCGGTTACAGGAGCACTGCAATGCTGCAAAGAGAGACACAGTCAACAACCTGTACGTGCCAATTGCACAAAAACACAACACCAAACATGCCCCATAGCAACTGACTACTCTACAAACAGACAATCTGTGGTTGATGCTTCGTACCCATATATAACATCACCCATGTGACGGGTCATACACAGTCAATGCAGTAAGGCAGCCGCTGCTGGGTGCGTGGCAAATGGAACACCAATGTGTCACAATTCACAAAACATGCAATGTTCCCTGGGTAAGCAGACAGACCCATATAGCAAGCCATGACTACAGAGCAAGTTGCGTACCACCATGACCGAAACAAAGTTGGCAGTGCATTTATCATGAAGTACGTGGAAAAGACATGCACTGCACCCGAGTATGTCCCTTGCTGCATGTCCCTGTGAGCTGCCCCTTTCCATGTCTCGGAAGGCTACATGGTTGATACAAGTGGCTCAATGGACCTTGGTGTACCGGAGGGTATGTGCCACTGCCCCTGCATGTGTCCCAGACAACCCTACTATCAGCAGCCATCAGTCCACAAACACATCTCAGCTGCATTGTGTGCTTCAACACCAATATTCGTCTAAGCTCACCCTGAGTGCTGTGACTAAGCCTGCATGTGCAAATCGCCTGGTGCAAGCTTTGCTGTGTATTGGCCCCCCTGTGATGCTCACCTTGCCTGGAGTTCCTTGGAACATGTCAGCAGTTCTAGGATGTGGGTCTGCAATCACTGTGCCTCTGCTTCTCCACACATGTGGATGTGGGCACCAACAAACGGGTCCAGAATTCCGTCGTCCAATGGGACATGTCTGCTGGCAAAGGTGCTCTGGAGGCTCATCCCCCTGCAGAAAGGGCATGAAACACATGATTAATGCTTCAAAGTCATCTGTGTGTGTCTCATCAGGCATCTCATTACTTGACCATGTCAGAGAGTCACATCACAAATCACACCATCAGTCCGTCTTTCACCTCCAAAGTGTGGTACACTATCTACAGCATGAATTGCAACAAGCACATGTACAGGAAATATAAGAAACATACTACACAATGCATAGCAATCAATGTCCACATTAATCATGACACACCCCATCTAGCAAAAGCTGAACAGTGGACAATGACACCTAAATCATCCCCACTAGGGGTGTCAACACAAGTCACACAGCACCAGACATGCCACAGATATGACAGTCCAATGCCCTTGTGTAAAATGCTGTAACACCGAACCATCCTTGCGAGCCCATGGATAAGGGAGGCAGGAGTGGCATATGTGAGTCAAGGAACCCAAGCAGCAAACACATACACAAGACAACCATGAAGGGCCCAGCTGGAACAGACAGTGGATGCCTTCAAAAGCCACAAAGCACCGCACCGTCACATGAAAGCACAATAGACTAGCAATTTTAAACTAAATCAACTATTAACTAATTACACTAACTATGGAAAACCTACATTACCTATTTAAACTAACTATCAAACAGAAACTTAACTAACTAAACTAAAAGAAAAATCAAAAATGGCCACATACGACCCGGGGGGAGGGGAGGCACCCAGGAGGGGGGAGGTACAGGGTGCTGCTCAACATCCACATGCGATGATGCCGAGCCAAAAAAAAATCCTCCATGGGCTCAACGCCTGCACAGCCCGACCTATGTGGGAGATAGATGGTCGTCCGAGTCTGGCTCATCCTGGAAAGGAGGACGTGGCACAGTAGCCTGGCCATGCCTAGCCGCAGCTTGCCCCTCGTCGGCAGCAAGTCTGCCGGACGGGTGAGCCTGGTTCTGTGTGGCGATGTGACGTAGGTCTGCATGCAGAACCTCCCGTGATACACGTGCTTCCTCTTGCAAGGTAGCACGTGTAACACGGAGTTCCTCCTGCAAGGCCTGGCTGGACAACCGCTGCACCTCCCGGCAAGCCTGCAGCTCAGCCGAGATGGTACGCTCAAGCTGTGCAAACCTCTCCTCTGCCTGCTGCCTCTGGGACATCATAAGGACACCCAGAGTGGATCTGAGGGAAGCATACTCCTCCCTCAAGGCATCCATGTGCGCCTCTGCGTGAGCAATTGCTTGACGCAGAGACGACATTTCAGCCTGGCGTGCCCTGTCTGAGGCCGCCATGCCCAGACTGAGCGAGCGGGCCGTGGACCGTGCCGCCTGCTGCTGGAGAAGCACCTGCCTAGCAGTGGGGAGCACAGATCGGGCCACACGCTCCATGCTCTCAGCGATGTTTTACATTGCTGCCCCCTGCCGTTCGGAATTGGCAGTCATGTCTTGCTCCCACTCAGTATACAGCGGTTGCGCGCGGCGACCGCGTTGCCGGGCTTGACCCCTGCGGGACCCAAGGACCGGGGGTCCTCGCTGTGTTGGCACCGCCTGCGGCTGCACGACTACATGCCCCCGTCGACGTGATGTCCCACGCACATCAGTGACTGGTGTGGAGGGTGACCCTGCGTCCCGATCCACCACGGGCGGAGGAACCAAGACTGTCTGATCCCTCAGTGCAGGGGTCGCAGACAGAGGAGTGTCCACATCAGAATCACTCACCCCTGACACATGGACTTGATGGTCATCCAACTCAACATGGACGTCAGAGTCGTCATCAAGGCTGGACTCATAGGCAGCCAGAGACAAGATGGACTGCAGCACTTGGGGGTTTTCGTGGCCTACCACCCCACGACCCCCACTAGTGCCGGGTTGATGTGGCGTTACCAACCCTGTGTCTGGCATGACAACACCATCCTCTGCCTCCATTGCGTCATCACCTGAAAAATAGAGAGGAAAAGGTCAATACACATGTCAGAAGCACACGACACACACACACACCGACAGCAAAGGCATCAGGCAGACCTGTGAAACACAACATATGACCTGGCATGCATGCTGGGTCTACTTTGAATAGCTTCTGTGATCAGACCTGTTGAAAGGTGGCAGTTTCCATGGAAGTGGGTCTATGCAGTGCAGAAAATGTGTACGCCACTCACTACCTACATGTACAAGCACTACATGGTGTGTGCCAGGAAATGTGAAGGCAGTGCAATGTCAAAATCAGACATCACGTGCATTGTGCATTCAATGTGTACCATGCCTAGAAGCCAAGCACCCCTCCACCCCAGTACCAAAGCAGGGATGCCTAGCATGGTATCAAAAGGCTGACCATACACCTGTGTATTGACAGGCAGTGTTGACTGGCATCAACAGCTTCATGTGATTCAAATTACAACACTGCAAATGATGCTGGGACAGTGGGCAGGACACATGATGGAAACTCCGGAGGCCGCCCACGTGTGAAGAAGACACAACAAGAATTGGACAGAGTCATTGGCCATTGAACAGGCTGAGGCCTGTGAGCCACACAGATTGTCAGAGCCTAAATATGTGTGCAACGCAGGACTGAGGCACAGTTGACATGGGAAGGCTGATGAGATGGCAGGCAATGTATGTAACCAAGGACTTATATTACAGTGATCATCCAGTCAAGGACACATAGGGGCATGCGTGCAATGCACATGGAGCATGAATGGGCGCTCATGTCCCTGCGGGACATCTGACCCATGCACAGTACAAGTGAGATACCCTGCATCGAGTACTAAGGCTGTACCACATGGCATATGTCTGGCAGATTCCACGCTGGAAGTTAGCATCTACACAGGACACATGAACAAGAAAGTACACATTGGCAAGATTGGAGCAGACCAGTGCAAAGGTGGAACTGGGGTGCAGAGTAGCGGAGGAGGTGCAAGGGAGCATGCCTACATGGAGTCCCGCATGCAGGCAGAGGAGACATGCATGACGGTAGCATTGCATTACTTACACATCAGAACCATGTACACGTCACATGTAGCAGCAATCATGCCCAACACATCCCACAAGTGAAACACACACGTCCTCAACAAACACGCATCAACACTCCCTGGACTGGGCATCAAAGTCCAGCTTCTCTCCCACTCCTTCGACCAATTCAGGTGGTATGAACTCCGCAACGAGAGCCTCATGCGGAGTGAGTTCTTCCTCCTCTGGTGCAGGCCCACCGCCAGTCACCAGAGTCAAGTTGTAATTTGAGGCACGCTTGGCCTTAGTGCTGCGCTTGATGTCATTCCAACGCTTTTTGCACTCCTGCGCCGTGCGCACCTCATGGCCGAATGAACTGACATGTTCTGCAACATGCTTCCAGTGGGTGTCACGTTGGGCAGCCGTGGTCTGACTATTGGCACCCACTAGCATGTCACGGCTGTGGCCCCGCACGTAGTCCACGAGGAAGTCCAGTTCCTGCTTACAGAAAGGCTTCTTCCTCGACGTGCAGGAGGTCGTGGCTGTGTGTGGGGTCCCAGCCTGTGCTGCAGGTGCAACCTTCCTCCTCTTGGACTGTGGCGCAGACCCTGGCTGGATAATGCCGCCCTGACCAGCATGGCCAGTGGGTTTGGTGGATTGAGTCAAGAGAGTGGCAGGTGGAGGGATGACCAGAGGCTTGACTTGTGTCAGTGGCAGCTGGGTGCCCACTAATGGACCCTGCGCAGCAACATCAGCTGTGGCAGGGTGGTTGGCCGCAACGGTCCTGGTTGGCAGACTCACAACCGGGGTGCTGTTGGGTGCATCTGCCCCTGCACTTGCCAACACCCGGCTGTTCGGGGCAGCAGATGACATGACTGCCCCAGGGACACGTGTCTTGGTCTGAGCAGCCCGGCCTGCCCCTATGGTTTCCCCCCTGGCCTGTTGGAGATCTACCAAGGGCTCTTCAAGTGCCAACGCAGCCTGCGCTGGCAGACCCTGAGCCTGGGTGGCGGTGTCCACAGCTGCACCTGCAGCTACCACCACCCTTGGGCCCGTGGCAGTCGATGGAACGGACTGCTGGGTCATATGGGTGCCAGTGCAAGATGCAGGAGTTGTATCCCCCGGAACCACAGGGGGTGGTGGCATGGCTGCACCGACACATGGCACAACTTTGTGCTCAAGTGGCGCACCCCTGCCTCTTCCCCCTCTGTGGCTGCCCTGGACACCCTGGAGTCCCCCTACTCCCTGGTCACCACGGCCACGTCCCCGACCACGCCCGCCACGAGGAGTACACCCAGCTGAGGCGCCTCTCACCTTTGGTGGCCTCCCAACCATGGCACAGATGTAGTAGTGCTGGCACAGATGGAGTGGTGCCAATGGGAGGTGTGCACCACAATTGACCTGGGCAATTGGGGTGAAGGGGGTGGGAAGCAAGATGTTAATAGCCCCCCTGCACCTGCAAGGCTGTATGTGACCCCAGTGATGTGGTGACGGGTCATGCAACGCTCAGGCACCCCAAAACTGCAGTAAAACCGTGCACGCAACCCTGCAGCCTACGTGCGTGGATTCAACCTCCCGCAGTACACGGTGGCACCCAGTAACACGAATAACGCGTACGCGTGGGACACGCAGGCTACTATGACATCGAAAATGGGTGCGATACACAGGGGCACCCGCAGTGGGAAAAAGAGCGTGTGTGACTCACCGTCTGACTAGCGCGATGCAGAAAAACACGCGTAGCCAATACCCCCGCCAAAAGAAGAGATACGTCCTTGATAGCTGTGAAGTTGTGATGGCGCGCGAAACAACAGGAAGCAGCAACACACGTCGGTCTCCACGAAAGGCACGTACAGTGAACTGCTGGGCCCGCTCACCTTTAACCCGTGCTGAGGGAAACGCACGCGCGCGTCACGTCACTTACGCGCATAGGCCCTTTCCTCGTATTACACGCGGACGTGCAGTTTCCACGCGCGCTTACGCGCATGGCCCTTTCCTCGTATTACACGCGGACGTGCAGTTTTTCATGCGCGCTGAAATGCGCATGCACGTCTGTACGCGTCACGCCACAGGGGCGCTTGCGCTTGAGGGGCCTTCTGTCCAATGAAAATGCGTATGCGTGCAGACACGCTTACGCGCTAAGGGCCTTTCCTCGAATTACACGCTGATGTGCAGATTTTTCACGTGCCAAATCACTCCGTATCAAGCTGGCCACGCGTATGCACACGGAAGACCACGCTCCTGCCCAGAAGGCCGAACTACTGCCCCCCAGAGCCCCGAGCACGCTCCCACCTGCCATCTGCTGCTGCCTGACTGCCTGCTGCCCACGTGACTGCCATTTGCTGCCTGCACATCAGCCAGGGGTGCTGTTGCTGTGACCACCCCTGCTGGAACCGAAGACTCCCGACTGGGATTCCATCGCTCCACAGCCCAGCCCCAGGACCCAGTTGCCCACCCACTCCTGCCTCTGGGGTTGTCATGTCGGGGCAAACACCATCTGTGACCATTGACAACCACCGGCCAGAGAGGCAGAGGGGCACCAGCTTCAGTGCCACCGAAGTTGGTGTCCTGGTGGAGCAAGTCCTGGGACAGTATGATGCCCTCTTCGGAAGTTCCCGCGCCGACAAGGAAGGACGGACTCGGATCTGGACTGACATCGTGACTGCCATCAACGCGGAGGGGGTGGCAGTCCGCGACTTACAACATGTCAGGAAGCGCTGGGAGGACTTCAGGTCCAGGACCCTGAACAAGGCCCGGCGCCTCTTGAAGGCAGCGGATGCCAAGGGGCGCCGGGGCCACTTGTCGGAAGAACAGATGAGGGTCCTGGAACGCATATCCCCAGCGCTCCACGTCCAGGTCCTAGAGAAGCAGACCCGTCTGGAGTCGAGCGGTGAGTGTACATGCATCCTGATTGTGAGCAGTGCGTGTGGTGATTATTCGGTAGTGTGCAGGTTGCACATCTGTTTGTATGGGGTCGAGTATGGGTGGGGGTGTACAGGGCCGTGGGGCTGACACATGCGAGGGCTGTAATGTGTGAGACATGGATGGTGCTTGTGTGTGTAGGCTTGCATGCCAAATGCAGTTGTGTGGGCACACATGTTTGGATGAATGTGTATGTAAGTAGACATGTCCGTGATGTCACGCATGTATGTTGTTTTCGGCTGCATGTATCAGCACTGTGTACATGTGCATGTGTGTGTATTTGACAAGGGTGCAACAGTGATGCAACATGGATGCATGTGACAGCGGTATGTGGAAGCCTGATTGGCAGATGTGACATTGATGCCCGTCTGAACAGTGCGACACTTGGCAGAGGTGTACACATGCATGCAAGTGTGGTAGTGTGTGTACATGTGTGGTGCACTTCCTGTGTTGCATGTGATGTCTGGCTCACCTTTGGCTGCTCATGCTGTTGTATGTGTATGCATGGTGGTGGCAGTTGCGATATGGCTGTGGTATGGCTCATGTGTGCGAGTTGTAATGACATGTGTGTTGGGGATTGTGATGACATGTCTGAGGTTTGCCAATGCCACTCATGTGCAACTGTCATGTGTGTATGTGTCCATTGTACAGTGCCCTGATGCCTGTGCTTTGTTTCTCCCTGTCTGCAGCGTCAACTGATGAAGAGGGCGGAGAAGGTGCTGTGGAGCACAGCGGCGGGGATCCCACCGCCAGCCAGAGACGCAAGGCCCGGCTCCCCTCCCGTGTTGTCATCTCGTCGGGGAGTGAGGAGTCCGGTGCCGCGTCCCAGGCCGCAGCTGCCGGGGGGAGGTCCAAGAGGCGGAGGTTGGAGTTGGACTCCTCGGCAGCAGAAGGGGCAGCTGGGACCCCACAGGGCCCAACAGGGGAAGATGGCACGGAGTCATCCAGGTTGGTGGGGGGTTTGGTGGAGGAGGAGGCCGTGCAAGCACCAGAGACGGGGTCTGGAGGTGGGGATCCCACTGGTGCTAGTGGTGCAGTGCAGGACCAGGGACAGGAGGCAGCACAGGCCGCCGCGGAGGTGCCTGTGTGCAATCCTGTCCCCGATCCTGTCCCTGCATCATCTTGCACCAGCAGGGATGCCTACGTCCAGACCTGTTTTCAGGCAGGGGATGAGCTCACGTCAACTGGCCTTCCTCTGCCTGTGGACGTGGCTATCCAGGTCCGGGTTGAGCCTGTCCTGGCTGGTGTGGCGTTGCGTCAACGGGCCATGCGAGGTGACCTGCAGTCTTTTCATGGAGAGACTGCACGTCATCTCGAATGGCTCGTTGAGCACGTCAGCCTGCTGGGACAGGTCACCCAGGCCGGATTCCTCCGTCTGATGGGGCTTGCTCCGACCCCCTCCTCAACTGGACCCCCTACGCGCCAGTCGTCCTCTGTGCCATCTTCCCACCCATCAGTCACCTGGGTGCCCTGTGGAGCTGCCTCTGACGGTGCGGCCAGGCTGGTGGAGGAGGCATCCCTGCCACAGTCGGGAGTCGGACGTCCAGCAGGGGTGGCCACATCTACGACTGCACCCCAGCCGGCGGAGGATGTGCAGGCAGCAGGAGGCAGTGCACGGGCAGAGGCAGAGCAGCAGCAGCAACATGGTGGGAGCCATGAAGGCTCGGGGCCTTCGACATCGGAGGGGCAGGCATCGGCCGGAGGGCAGGAGGACCCAGGACAGAGAGCGTCTTCCGTGTGGCAGCGGTTGGGCCACGCCATAGATGCGGAGCGGCGGCGGGCGGAAGAGGCGCGGCTCACAATGGTCAGGGCGGAGAACTCCATTCGGAGGCCCTGAGGCGGGCCGAGTGCCTCGAGGCAATCCGCAGGGGGTTGGAGGAGGACACGGCGTCGTCCCTGCGGACCCTCGGGGCCATGGAACAGGACCGCCTCCGGGACATCGAACAGGAGTTCGATGATGCCCTGGCCCGGACAACCACGGAGTGAGCCGCTGGACTTGCCCACCGCCTTTGTATATAGTTCTTTAGTTTTAGGTTTCCTTTGTTTGTTCTTATGATTTGGAGTCGACGGACACTGCTCCACTTTTTGTATATAGTTGCATTTTAGTTAGGGTTTTTTGTAGGTTTCCTTTGTTCAGTTGGGCTCATGGACCCTTGGATGTTTTGTACATAGTTCTTCATTGGATTGATTTTATTTTTCATTTGACTTTGGACAACATTTTTTTGGATTAGGATTTGGTGTTTTTATTTTTTTAAACGGACATGCAGCTTATCTTTTTTTCATTGCCATTGTAGTTTGTTTCATTTCTTTTGCATTCTTTTTTTTTTAATACAATTTTGTTTTCATACTTCACTGTGTGGTATCATCTCATTGGTTTCATGCATGTCATGTTGGGTGTTTTACCATTCAATTGCAACCATTGTGTGTGACGGACATGGGTTCATTTGCTTTATGAACATTGGGGGTGTAACATGTAAATTCCATTTCCATGTGGGTGAATGGGTTACTTGGTAGGGCTTTTTGGCTGTGGAGGCTGACCATAACGTACATGATTGGGGATTGTGAGGACCTGGTGGAGGCTGCCCATGGTGGCTGGGGGGTGGGGGTGATAGGGGACATGAGTGGGGGCCTGGTGGGGGCTGGCCATGGTGGCTGGGGGGTATGGGTGGTGGGAGACATGGGTGGGGGCCTGGTGGAGGCTGCCCTGCACTGCTGGGGGGTGGGGGTGGTGGGAGACATGGGTGGGGCCTGCTGGCAGGTGCCCCACAGTGCTGGGGGGTGGGGGTGGTGGGGAACATGAGTTGGACATGGGTGGGGGCCTGCTGGCAGGTGCCCCACAGTGCTGGGGGAAGGGGTGGTGGGGAACATGAGTTGGACATGGGTGGGGGCCTGCTGGCAGGTGCCCCACAGTGCTGTGGGGTGGGGGTGCAGGGGTACATGAGTTGCACATGGGTGGGGGCCTGCTGGAAGGTGCCCCACAGTGCTGGGGGGTGGGGGTGCAGGGGTACATGAGTTGCACATGGGTGGGGGCCTGCTGGCAGGTGCCCCACAATGCTGGGGGGTGGGGGTGCTGGGAGACATGGGTGGGGGCCTGGTGGAGGCTGCCCCTGGTGGCTGGGGGGTGGGGGTGGTGGGAGACATGGGTGGGGCCTGCTGGCAGGTGCCCCACAGTGCTGGGGGGTGGGGGTGGTGGGGAACATGAGTTGGACATGGGTGGGGGCCTGCTGGCAGGTGCCCCACAGTGCTGGGGGGTGGGGGTGGTGGGGAACATGAGTTGGACATGGGTGGGGGCCTGCTGGCAGGTGCCCCACAGTGCTGGGGGTGGGGGTGGTGGGGAACATGAGTTGGACATGGGTGGGGGCCTGCTGGCAGGTGCCCGACAGTGCTGGGGGGTGGGGGTGCAGGGGTACATGAGTTGCACATGGGTGGGGGCCTGCTGGCAGGTGCCCCACAGTGCTGGGGGGTGGGGGTGCTGGGAGACATGGGTGGGGGCCTGGTGGATGCTGCCCCTGGTGGCTGGGGGGTGGGGGTGGTGGGAGACATGGGTGGGGGCCTGGTGGTGGGTGCCCCTGCACTGCTGGGGGGTGGGGGTGCTGGGAGACATGGGTGGGGGCCTGGTGGAGGCTGCCCCTGGTGGCTGGGGGTTGGGGGTGGTGGGAGACATGGGTGGGGGCCTGGTGGAGGCTGCCCCTGGTGACTGGGGGGGTGGGGGTGGTGGGAGACCAGGGTGGGGGCCTGGTGGAGGCTGGCCCTGGGGAGTGGGGGGTCGGGGTGGTGGGAGACATGGGTGGGGGCCTGGTGGAGGCTTCCCCTGCACTGCTGGGGGGTGGGGGTGGTGGGAGACATGGGTGGGGCCTGCTGGCAGGTGCCCCACAGTGCTGGGGGGTGGGGGTGCTGATAGACATGGGTGGGGGCCTGGTGGAGGCTGCCCCTGGTGGCTGGGGGGTGGGGGTGGTGGGAGACATGGGTGGGGGCCTGGTGGTGGGTGCCCCTGCACTGCTGGGGGGTGTGGGTGCTGGGAGACATGGGTGGGGGCCTGGTGGAGGCTGCCCCTGGTAGGCTGGGGGGTGGGGGTGGTGGGAGACATGGGTGGGGGCCTGGTGGAGGCTGCCCCTGGTGACTGGGAGGGTGGGGGTGGTGGGAGACATGGGTGGGGGCCTGGTGTTTTGTGCCCCTGGTGGCTGGGGGTGCAGGGGGGCATGCGTTGGTGGGCAGTAGTGCAAGTTGACATGTGGGTTGGCTGGGGGGCATGGCCATGGTGGATGGGGTGCCTGCAGGACATGTGCAGGGTAGGCCCCTGTGGTGTGAGCCACCTGCAGGTGCCGTGGAGGGTGTAGAGGGAACACCTGGGAGGGCCCACACGTGCAATTCACGTGTGGTGCTCCCCGCGCACCCCTGTAATACACGTACCCTGATGGAATCACATGTCGAACTTCCCCCGCACCCCGAAATACACGTACCCTGATGGAATCGCGTGTGGAACTTCCCGCGCACCCCTGGAATACATGTACCCTGCTGATTTCGCGTGTGTAACTTCCCCTGCACCCTGAAATACACGTACCCCTCTGATATCGCGTGTGGAACTTCACGCGCACCCCTGAAATACACGTACCCTGCTGAAATCGCATCTGGAACTTCCCCTGCACCCTGGAATACACGTACCCTGCTGAAATTGCGTGTGTAACTTCCCCTGCACCCTGAAATACACGTACCCTGCTGATATTGCGTGTGTAACTTCACGCGCACCCCTGAAATACACGTACCCTGCTGAAATCGCGTGTGGAACTTCCCCTGCACCCTGAAATACACGTACCCTGATGGAATCGCGTGTGGAACTTCCCGCGCACCCCTGGAATACACGTACCCTGCTGAAATCGCGTGTGCAACTTCCCCTGCACCCTGAAATACACGTACCCTGATGGAATCGCGTGTGGAACTTCCCGCGCACCCCTGGAATACACGTACCCTGCTGAAATCGCGTGTGCAACTTCCCCTGCACCCTGAAATACATGTACCCTGATGGAATCGCGTGTGGAACTTCCCGCGCACCCCTGAGATACGCGTACCCTGCTCGCACGGGCCCAATCGCGTGTGGAAATTCCCGCGCACCCCTGAAATACACGTACCATGATGAAATCGCGTGTGTAACTCCACCTGCACCCTGAAATACACGTACCCTGATGGAATCGCGTGTGGTATTTTCCGCGCACCCCTGTAATACACGTACCCTGCTGATATCGCGTGTGGAACTTCATGCGCACCCCGAAATACACGTAACCTGATGGAATCGTGTGTGGAACTTCACGAGCACCCCGAAATACACGTACCCTGAAGGAATCGCGTGTGGAACTTCCCGCGCACCCCTGAGATACGCGTACCCTGCTCGCACGGGCCCAATCGCGTGTGGAAATTCCCGCGCACCCCTGAAATACACGTACCCTGCTGGAATCGCGTGTGTAACTTCCCCTGCACCCTGTAATACACGTACCCTGCTGATATCGCGTGTGGAACTTCACGCGCACCCCGGAATACACGTACCCTGATGGAATCGCGTGTGGAACTTCACGCGCACCCCGAAATACACGTACCCTGATGGAATCGCATGTGGAACTTCCAGCGCACCCCTGAGATACGTGTACCCTGCTCGCACGGGCCCAATCGCGTGTGGAAATTCCCGCACACGCCTGAAATACACGTACCATGATGAAATCGCGTGTGGAACTTCCCGCGCACCCCTGAAATACGCGTACCCTGCTCGCACGGGGCCAATCGCGTGAGGTACTTCCTGCGCACCCCAGTGATACACGTAGCCCGCTTGCTGTGCTGGTACAGGGTTAGCGCAGCCCTTTGCGCTGGATTGGGTATATTGATGGCTTTTCCCTGCGCGAGAGGCGTTCTTGGGGGCGTAACTGGCGCTGCTGCAGGGTCGCTGCGCCACTGTGTGCCACGGCTGGTTTTGGTGGCTGGAATCCATGAATACGCTGTGCGCGGAAATGGATTCTTGCGCACGCGGCTGGCGCAGGGATTCGCACGCGCACACTGTGCGCCAGCCGCGTGCGCCACTTGTGCGCTGAATTCTATGAATTACCCCCTTTGTGTCAGGGTAACTATCATTACATTTCCAATACAACAATAAACTATCAGAGCCGGCATCTGGTACCATCCTTAAGTATACATCTAAGATTGATCAAACTTCTAATAAAGCCAGAAAGGCTCTCACCTTGAAAGAGGTCTCTAGGGGTCCCTTACATCTATGGAAACAAGGCAAGTCACCACACACGATAGATATGCCAGACACGAGGTTATGTTCCCAAAGCTAGGGTTTATTGCAAAGCAAATAGTCTCAGTTGGCCAACTCGGTCTCACGCCCCGCGACGTGTATCTCTAGACCTCGAGGGACGCAGGAAAGTGAATTACGTACATCAGTTACGTATATACAAAATGCATATCATACAATCCGCTATGACATGTTTAACACCCCCTTTATTGGGTTTCTTTGAACTCGGTGTGATGATGGACACTTTCGACAATTATGACACCTTCAAATATCTATTCTAGTAACAATATACAATTTTGCAAGTGCGGAGGCATTTTTTAGTTGTTGAACAGAACACAGTGCTTCTGTTCTTGGAAGCGAGCTACATACGGGGAAGAATCACATTCCAGACCTTGCTATCTATGAGGTGCTATTCGTGTCCTGGGAGCCAACACGCTCTACAGGGCTCGGTAAAGGGGGGCCGTAAGAAGAGCATAATTGAAGCCTTTAGCTGCTTTATTTTAACACATTCTACCATATAACGAGACTGGCTGGCAGCTGTGAAATGATTAAATGCCCTGCGGCTCTGCTTCAAGGCTACATTCGGGAGGGAGCCGGGCATTCCTTCCTGGCGCTACCTACGTTGTGTTTCAATAAACTCTTACTAGCCTCGCGGCCCTGTGGCCTTGTCCTTTCACGTTCAGACAACAATATTAACAGTCGAGCAGTGTAAGCAGAAAATGTGCTGCAAAGCAATAAGAACAGAAAGCAATGAGCAATTGTTAGAAAACAAAATGGCGATCCTTGTTACATCAAAATGCCCGTGCATTGGTAAACTCGGAAACCTGTTTTTCTATCGTATCGCGCATGAGACGGTTGGCCCACGGCCACCAAAATACGTTTTGCCATCAATCATGAGAGGTGCCCATTTTTCTAGACTGACAACCTCTTAATGCCTGTAAAGAGGAAACCCTTATTTCACATACTGAAAATACTGCCGGCAATACTGTCACTAAGTCAGATGACATCTTGGAAGTCTTCAAATCATTCAATTCTGATTTATACTCCACAGAAGATGATGCTACATCCACTAATCTTGATTTTATTTGATAAAATCAGCTGAGATTCTTAGTCTGAAGTGGACCTCAGTAACCTATGTGGTAAATTTACCACTCAGGTAATTACGCAAGCTACTGCTGACTTGGACACTGGTAAGGTTCCAGGCCCTGATGGCTTATCCATTGAACTCTTTAACCGCTTTACTGATTCACTGTCTCCCAAGCTTCACACGCTTTACACTTTTTTGTAGCCAGACGCTTTTCTTCAAGTTCTTGCTAATAGGGTAGAGAAGTTCCTCCCCAAATTAATTAAATCTTATCAAGTAGGATATGTTAAAGGTAGAAATATTTCCTCCCAAGCAAGAGTCCTATTTAATGCTACACATCTTATCGCTAAAAACAAAACAGATAAACATGCTTTTGCAGCATTTGCATTTGATGCAGAAAATGCCTTTGATCGGGTCAGTTGGCATTACCTTTTTCAGACTTTGTGCGTTCATGGTTGCGATGAAGGGTTTGTGTCCCTTGTCAAACTTTTGTATTCTGATCCCATCTCCTCCATATTCGTTAATGGTCAATCTTCTACATTTTTACCCTCTTTGCAGGGGTACAAGACAAGGATATCCCTGATCTCCAGTCCTATATGTTCAGCAAATCTAGATGACCCCTGGGGGTCGCGCTCCACAGTTTGAATACTGCTGCGTGTAGAACCATGCACAGACATGTCATGAAGTCAAAAGAGATGAGGTTCATCCCTTCTCATACCATCAGACAAGCAGCATATCCATCAGTTTACACAACTGCTCATCAAAATACTGCGTGGAAGGGGAAACCAGGCGCTACGTCTGGTGCCTAGCAGTGATTCTCCATTTTGTCAGACTTGAGTTTTAGAGCTGTTGAGGCATGACAAAATATATAACTGACAGACAGGTCCTGCTCAATGCTAACTAGACTATAATATTAGCAGTAGAGCTTCTGCCCTAGTCTTTTTTGAAAAAGCCTTGCATCTATAAGCTTATGGCAAATCAAGGCTGGGAAGTTCCCAGCTGCCACTCTTTCTCTTGCAAGGTGGTACCTGAATTGGGTAAGGTTAAGTCTACAGTGAAGCAGCGAATGCGACATTTCATGGGTCAAATGGTCAGCTCAGCATGGACATATGAACCAGTGGTCAGAGCATTGACTAAATGGCTGCCCCAACACACTGAGGGAACTTTCCTTCCTCAACCAGCCAAGAGGGTTCCCATAGTTACTCAAGGTGAAAGCAGGTATATGCATTTTGGCCTTAGGCGACATTGTTCATGAAAGAATTCCAGGACAGAGGTCACAGGGATTTTACAGCTGGTTGAAGGGAGAAGAGTTGGATGCAGAGTGGCTAAGGCCTTGCAGTTTGCATTTGGGATTGTTATCAGCAGACAAAGGATGAAATGTTCTTGCTTTCTCAAGAATTGTTAAAACGGTGCTGTTCCTTTGCTTTAATCATGTCCTTTAACTTATGGTCACATGCTTTCTAAGAAAGTATTTGACTGTGGAAGAACTTGTTGCTGTGGCCCAGAAGATTAGCTCACAATTATGTCTGGCTTACCATGCAAACATGCACTATGCCAACTACAGGTGCGCCACAAATTTGCCACTGCACAACCTGAAGACCACAGTGGCTACCCGTTTACTTTGCACATGTTTGACCGGTTACGTGATCAGTGCAATGTCCTCACAGATTACTGCAACACTCAAAGCAGAGTTCTAAATAGGACATATATGGCACTGTGTCGACATCAGATGCTGTTTAATGTCTGATCGGCACTATGCCCTTTCAAGTAGGCCACAACATGGGTTAACCTTCACAATATAGTCCCCAGGGTGGTTCTCCCTTTGGTGTACCTACTTGAGTTCAACTTAACCATGACCGGTGCCTTGGCAGGTGAAGCAGATGTGGCAAACCTGCATTCAACCGTAGATGCTGATCAATGGATAGTTGGATTTAAAGGTAAGATTAACTATCTGCTAACTTCCTTTATGGACCGAATTTTCAAAGTAGAAGTGGCTGTTTTTCATCTGCATGTGGCAGTGGAGGAGGACTTGCATCAAATATCACAACAAGGAGACACTCTGAAAATGTACAAGGATGTTTTCCTGCAGCACTTTCAACATTATTGGAGAAAAAACATGTGCAGCAGGAAGAACACCAACCACACCAAACTACAGTGGGAATGTCATGCTCAAGATTGATGACATCAATGGGCAGTACATGACCAAGACCTGTTAGAAAACCTTATGAGCAGTGTGGGTTCCGGTGCTAGAGGAGATTCTGAGCGACACTCTCCTCAGAGTCTCAGGCATCTTGTGTACAGTCAGGTCATGAACATGAACTGAAAGAGTCCGTTATCCACACATATCATGCTTGATGTCTATCCACTGTAACTTCTACCCTTGGGGACAAACAAACAGTACAGTTTAAGTAGAGTTAGCATTTCATCTGGCCAGAGGCACTAGTGTAAGTTTCTGTTGACTCACTAATCTGCCCTCTCCAGTGTGCTGTTCAAGAGAATTTTAAGTGAGACTGGGGCTATTGTCTCTAACCAGAGGAGAAGTCTTTCACTTAAGCATGTTGAACAATGAACATTCATGCCCATGACATAAACTACCTCATACTAGACAATGACCTGACCTATTGGGCGTAACAGAAACCTGGCTGCATTAGGCAGCTGGTCCCCCCTATCTCTCAACATACCACAGGCTACTCCAATCTGAGAGCTGACAGAGGTGGTAACCTAGGCCGAGGAGTCACCATCATCTCCAAATCATCCATCCCCATCAGAGCCTTCCCCCTCGCAACCCTGCCTGGCTACAAACTCTAATTCTGAAATATCAAATCCATTCCATAGACCACAGTCAACATTCTACTCCTCTACCACCAAGCTAACAACCTTAGAACTCTGGACGCTGAAAACCCCCTTCCCGTTACGCCTTTCCTCAATCCAAAATCCAAATTTCTGCTCCTAGGCAACTTTAACCTAGGTTTCCAAGACCCCACAGACCAGAAGTCCACGGCCCTCACTACGGGTTCTCTACTTCTCCCAAGCTGTCTCCTCCCCCACTCACGATAAAGGTTGGATACTTGATTGGATCCTATTTATCAACACACCCGTCCAGGTCACCTCCATTGACCCTTTAACCTGGACAGACCACTCCTAGATACACTTTACCATGTTGCTCACCTCCACCCCCACCCCTAAAATGGGTGACCGCCCACCTATCAAGGCTAGACACACCAACAAATTGACCAAGGAACTATTGGAGCCCACCATACATGCCTGCCTTGAGTTGCGACCTGACAATACCGACCCTGCAAACATTCTCGTTGCCCACAACTCTGCTCTCCTCAGTGCTCTAGATCAGCATGCTCCCCTCAAAACCACAGCACATAAAAAAGCAACCACCAGAACTGGTTCACATGGGAATTAACACCCCCCTGCAAACTAAAACCTGCCAAAGAAGATCTCTATAGAAAGCCCCCACCAATAAGGAGGCCTTTAGCACCATTGCCAATTTGTATAGAATATCAATCCTCAATACAAACGTCAGCATTTACAACACCAGAATTAGTGAAGCTAGCTCCAACACAAGAGAGCTCTTTAAAATCCTCAAGGAGCTTGAAAGCCCTGCTATTGCTAGTTTCCCGAAAGACAAAGCTTGGTGCTCCCTTATACAATCAGCCCAAGCCAGCAAATCCCACAACCTCAGAGACAAAACTATTCTCAAGAAATCACTGCTCCCAACCTCAGAATACCCTTACCCACCACCTCCCCTGCTCCTATGACCCCCCCTTTTCACTTCACCCCCATCTCTCAAATGGGTGTGCTCACCACAATCCAATGCCTCAAAGTATCCAACTGCACAGGTGACATTTGCCCTTCCCACCTCATCAAAATTTGCGCCCATCCCCTTGCTCCCACCATTGCCAATTTCATCAATGCATCATTCAAGTCCCATATAGTTCCTAACTCCATCAAAGAAGCCTAAGTCACTCCGCTACTGAAAAACCTTCTCTGGACACCTACCCTCCTTGCCAACTATCGCCCTATCATGATGCTGAAAATCCTTGAGCGTACCACCTACTCCCAATTACAAAACCATCCAGAAACTTGCAATCTACTTGTCACCCAACAATCTGGGTTCAGGCCCAGACACATCATATAACCATCCCTCCTCAACCTTAAGATTCAGCTCGTTCACATCACTGGGGATCTCGTCATCCTCCTCCTACTTGACCTCTCGGCAGCCTTTGATCTCATTGACCACAACATCCTATGCCACCACCTCACCACCACTTTCAACTTTTCCACCGAAATGGCTAACTGGATCAAGTCCTTCCTGACTGGACGATTCTCCAGGGTCTTCACTGGTGCAGAAGGATCCTGCCTCTCACCCACACTGTACAATATGTTCACCAAGCCACTCTTTGGTCATTTGGACAGTTTGAACCTCCTGTACACAAACGTTGCCGACTACACAGAGGTCCTCCTCAAACTCACCAGCAACCACACACTTGACAAGGCTAATATCAACCATATTTACAGCATCATCCAGGCCTGGATGGCTACACACCATCTCTGCATGAAACATGACAAGACGGAGCTACTCATCATTGGTTCTCCACACAACCTCAAACACCTTGACCATGCATTCACCTCGTTCTGCATTGATGGGAACATCACCCCCATATCAACCGATGTTAAAACACTGGGAATTTATCTTGATTCAGAGCTGGACATGCAGAAACATGTAAAGGCGGTCACTTCATCCACTGCCTATGCCACCAAACTCAACAACCTATCAAGAAAATTCCGTACCACCAAAAATTGCCACACATTAGCCAGGGACCTTATTGGAAGTAAACTAGATTACTGCAATGCCATCCTTGCAAGTACCTCAACAGAAAATCTCAACTATAACAGATCCAAAGTAATGACATTGGGACAGTGTGGGGCCATAAACGATCTGATCATATTTCCCTAGCGAGAAACAAAGCACACTGGCTATCAATTAAGGCACGCATTGAGTTCAAAATCATATCCATCATGCATTGCTGTCTCCACAACACTGCCCCCAAACCTCACCCATCCCATCTCAAAAGAGTCCAACCTATGCAGCTTGAGATCCTCCTATTCCACCTCACCCAGATGCAACAGAAAGAGAGCTGGTGAATGAGCTTCACCGTTATCGCTCCCACTCTTTGGAACTCCATACCATCCTGTATCCAAGAAGAACCCTCCTACCTGATTTTTCACAAACATGTTAAATGCAACCTCAGGGTCTGGGCGCTATCAACAAATAAAATAAATAAATAAATACAATTAATTTAATAGCAGAATATGAAGGAATTATATGTACCATTACCCAACCCACCAGCTTGGATGATTATGATGATCTATTAGTTTGCACCTGTCTGACACTGGAAGGCAGTGCAGGGTTGCTTCATGGTGCATGTGATTAGGAAACAGATAGCTGTAGTAGTGACAAGGAGGCTTTCACCAGTTATTGACTTACACATGCCATGGCCTATTGCATAAGTAATGCTTTTGAATACTAGTATTGTCGCATGATCACAAGCGCTTTTTCAAATGTTCTCTGGCTCTTCAAAAGGGAACAGCCACCTACTCAAGTTCTTGGTTTTCACACGGGATTCAGCCACTCCTTACATTTCTTGGGTCCTCTCACAGGACACAGCTACCCTATAACACGTTTGGTTCCTCTTCTAGGATGCAAAAACATCTTAAAGTTCTTGAGTTTTCTCAAAGTCCTCAAGCACCCACTAAAGTTGTAATGTTGTTTAAGAGTTCACAGCACGACCTTAAGGTTGTTGGTTTCTCTTACAGGGTGCAGATCTCCAGTTAGGTTCTGAGGTTCTCTTGCAGGGTGCAGTTACTGTTACAGTTCTCAGGCTCTCTCACACTGCGCAGCCATTTTAGTTCTTGGGCTCCCTAACAGGTTGCTGCTGTCCACATATGGTATTGGACACTGGACATCTTTCCCACAGGGACAGTGCTGTAGGGCTGCATTTTGAAGCCTAGAAGGATTCTCTGGAACGTATTGCACTCCACTCTAATAGAACCAAGCTGTATCTCGCCCATGGCACTGCCACTCACCCGCATACACCAGCAGCAGTACACTACTCAACGTTATAAGGTACATAACCTCTGCCATCTGAGTCCCACAAAAGAATCTGGTCCAGCTGTGCACATAATCAGTCTACTTGACTTGCCTACCCTCCTGAAAGTCTATCACAGCACCCATCCAGTAGCCAGATCTCCATGGGTCGCTAGCAGGGACTTAGCCACCCCACGCCACCTTCATGCAGGCTAGAATGCACACACAAATTCTAAAATCCTCCTTTCAACGCTTATACCTCAGACTTAGGTCCTTCAAGGGCATTCACCCCACAGCGTTTTGGGCACCATGAAAATGCCATATAACAGAACACTCTCACAGGTCACAGCCTTCCACAACATGTATTGTGATCTGCCACAAGATACAATCATGATACTAGCACCCACTAAAGTTCTCAGACTTTCCCTCATGGTGCACCCACCAATCAAAGGTCTCTGTCTCACTCACAGAGGGTTTCCTTACACTAACATTCTCCAACTCTTCCCAGAACTGCTGCTCCTTTATGTGTAGGGAGTCTCCGTGGGAGGCCAATCTCTCTCCCCTGACTGTCTCTGTACTTTACCCCAGCCCTTCCCTGGACGTGACTGGAAATCAGTGCCAAATGATGAGATTATCGGGAAAATTGGAGTCTGTTTTACCGTCTTCACTGGATCTTGAAGACCTGTCCTCCACTTTTACTACCATGGCCAACCTTCTCGCCCCTTTCAAACATTTTGAACCACAGGCCTGGTTATCCGAGCCACGGTATTCTGATGCACTGCAGGACCTTCGTCTAGTGCGCAGCCAAACTGAGCTCAAATGGTGCCTTACCTATAGCCCAGCTTCTAAATCATTTTTCCAGCAAGCCTCTTCGGTATATCACAGAGCTATAGGGTGATGTGGGGACGTTGGTTCTGCTTGACATCTCTGCTGTGTTTTACACCATCAATCCTGCTATCCTGCTGGATCAGCTAGCTGGGCCAGGATCACTGGCACTGGCCTTACCTTGTTTTCCTCTTTCCTTTCTGATTGTCATCAAACTCTGCTTCTTCCTCCTTTCATCTCTCAGGATATGCCCTTCATTTGTGGTGTTCCTCAAGGGTCCGCCATCTCACCTATGTTGTTTAACATCTACGTTGAGCCTCTGACATTGTACATATTCTCCCGTGGCTTTCTTTGTTGCTCGTATGCAGATGATGCCCAGATCCTGGTCCGCCTTGATCTCACTAAACCTGAGTCGGAAACCAGGCTCAGTGTCTGCCTTTATGCAGTGGGGGAATGGATACTTAACAACTGGCTCAAGTTCAATGGTGGAATACTGAGATGCTGGTGGTTTGCCCTCCTTCTGCATCTTCTCTCTGGGCGTCGGCTTTCTTGCATGTTTCCCTGGGCTCTCTCCCTATCCCCATCTCTGTTGTGAAGGACATGGGTGTCAAAATACTGCCCCCCTTCCGATGGAGCTCCAAGTCAGTGCTGTTTGTCAATGGAGCTATTTCCATCTTAAACTCCTTCGGGGGGTTCTCCCTTTTATTCCGGCTGAGCTTCGTGCCCTGGTTGTATCAGCCCTGGCAACATCCTCTGATAATTGCTATTCGCTATTTTTGGCCCAGCCAGAATACCTTCTGTGGCGCCTCTTCAGAACTCTGCAGTGCTCCATGCTTCGCCTACCACCTGCAGTGCCCACATCTCGCCAGTATTGCGAAAGCTCCACTGGTTTCCCATTTGTCAGCGGATTCAATTTAAAAATGCTATCCTTGTTCACCATTCTTTATACAGTCAGGGGGCAGAATACCTGCAGGAGATATTTCACCATTATGTACCAGGTAAAGCACATCGCTCCTGGGATGCTTATCTGGTTTTAGTTCCTAGGGTTAAGTTCTGCTCGACTGGTGACCGAGCATTCTCAGTTGTGGCTTCGTCGCCCCTTTGGAACTCCTTTCCCCGTGCCTTGCGCAGCTTGTGGATTAGGCCTGCCAATGTTGCAACTGTGCTGCACTCAGGTCCGGGGAAGTGCTCGAACCTGCTCCCTTTCGCCATCACATGAGTGTTTGATGGTGACAGCTATGTTGCTAGAGGGCTCAGTGAAGGCAGGGGATTTGTTCGCCTAGCAAATGACGGTCGTAATGGCCACCATTCCAAGTGTAGCCCTTGGTCTTTCCTTTCTGCTGCCATATCACCCTCTTCCCACCGTCCCTCCACCATGCAGAAGACCTCAGACTCCTCCACCTGATGGTCTTCCCTGAGTCGTTCTCTTTGAGTATCCTCCTGTGCCAGGATTTGCCCATTCACAATGGCGAGATCAGCGGAAGTCTGAAAGAATATATTGTTTTTTTCACAATTTCGAAAGTTTGCTTTAGTGCTGATATTGTACATAGTTGCAGTTGTACCAATGCAAAGCTTTTGTAATATGGACTTAATGGAGGGAAGTGGCAAATAACAGTTTTGTATGTAATTTGCATGCACGTTTACAAATCTCTCTTGTATTGGTATGTTTCAACATGTGCGCAAAATAGGCAACACTTTTTGATAAATGCCTCTGCATGGAATTGGAAGATTATTAAGTTTTCGTAGGTCACTCATTTGTTATTAAGAGATGATCAGAATTGAGTGTGTTGTGTTCGTATTGGCAATGCCAAGCAACTTAACACAATGCAAGGCATATGGGCATGGCTAGGCCAAGGTTACATTGAAATTTAGATGGAACACCTCCATATGTAGTAAGGTAAGCAGGAGAAACACTGACACAATGAAAACAGTCATGGTTTAAAATATGAAGGGCCAGATTCTCAAACTTTTTCCTGGGGCAAAAGAGAGATGCACACGCGAATCTCTAATTGGCTCCTGCTGCCTTATACCTGATTTTAAACCCAAATTAGAATAAATCTGCACATGCCTGAAACATCACTAAGACGCTCTTCAGCACGTTTTGTTCATTGCACTTGCATTTGAGCATCACAGTGGAAGCCTTTTTGAAAAAGGTATAAGGTAGCAGTTGCAGATAACACATGATTGCTCTGATTGGCTGCAGCGAAATATTAGTGAACCAGTCCCTAAAGGTCCAAGCAAAGGGAGAAATAACTAGAATAACAATGTTTTAAACAAATCGCCATTCCTGGTTCCCAAGCGACAATAGGAACAACATTTGTTCAAACATGTGCTGAAACTTTTCATCAATGGGACATTATAAGAATTATTTGTTCTAGTGGCATATTGGGGTCTACATATATTGAGGTATTCTTCAGCACTGACATTAGACGTCAGATCGTACTATGTAGGGACTTGGCTGGCAGTGGATCAAAGTTGGGACAACTGGCAAGAGTTATGTTAACAATAACTTATTACAGTGGGATGATGCTAAAAGAGGAAATATTGTGACAGAGGATGACAAAGCCAGAGGCATGTCCACCACATTAACTGAGCCAATTTCCCTCAGTTAGTGATCATAACACAGCACTTTGTAGCAAGATACTCTGTCGTGGAAGCAGATAAAAGCAGTATTCAAAGAAAGTTAAAGAACTAACAGTAAAGAGGAGTGAAGTTGAAAATCTTGTGAAAGGCTTGAAGTGAGAAAAGGTGCTACAAAAGGCAATGAAGTGTATGCTGCTGATGGTTGTGAGGGGACACAAAGTTGTAATGTTTTCACTGTCTGACATCTTTCTTTCAGACAATTCCCCTACCTACGGAACTAAAACTAAGGATCAGTCTGTGTCTCGTCATCAAAATGATATAATCTGTCCTGGTGTCCAAAACATACTAATCTGACCATCACAGTAAAAATGAAACAATAAGGGTGTAAGGAAATGTCTCTGACAATTAAAGCTAAAGAGATACATCCAACAAATATAGTCTTTTCCAAAGAGAAATCCTTTGGTCTAGAGGGTGGTTCTCCCCTGGACTAATCATGTAGGATGGCAAAATGGTCTTTTCCAAGCAACTGTTCCTTAAGGATGGCAAAAGTGTCTCTCCAAACAACAGTTTCTTAACGGTGGCAAAAGTCTTTCATTCAAACAACAATTTCTTGAGGATGGCAAAAGTGTCTCTTTTAAACAACAGTTTCTTTGGCTCGTTATACCTGGTTCAAGAAGGTTTTGTGCAGACATTGTGCCTCGCACTAATGAGCTCTTCCTAGATTTCTTTTCACTGAGTTCACATACCAATGGGGTCTTATTCACAAAGAGGGTGGTCTTCAACCTCTTTGATATTTTAGTGGACCACCTGGTGTACTTTTCCATCTGAAATCCTCCTGTGTGCTCATTACGTCTCTGCCTATACCCTTCCACCAGGTATTTTGATTTTAACAGGAAAAGGGTCTTTGTTCAGTTTCACAACTTCCCAAGTGCTTATTTTTTTAATTTTTGTATTTTTTTATTACTTGTGTATAGTCAAAAAAGAGAAAATTGACTTTTACAACAAGAAATGTACAAAATCAGGAATCTTTGTTTCTTATTACTTGAGACAGTAGACAGAAAAGAAGGTAGGTAGGTGAGGGAGGAGGTCAGAAAGTTCCGGGGTTGTCTGTCGAACGACGCAACTGAGAGCTTTGCACATTGTCTGAGCCAGGTCTACTAAAACAAGTCTTTGTTTGCTTGAGGTTGAAGGGAGTTAATCTTTTTAAAAGCTACTTCCAGTAGTTTGGCTGTTGCTACTGACCATTGGGATTTTCCCCCTGTAATCAAATGGAACCACCACGTTTCTTCTTCCACCATCACTGAGATTGCCCATAATGGGGCTAGAAATGCTGTTCGTTCTAAATCCAGTTTCGAGCAGTTGAGGACCAGGTATTGCCAGTTTCCTGTTTGTCGGGCTCCTCACATCGTCTGCAGGTTCTGATGTTTCTCTGCATTCTTATTGCTAGAATCAACCCGAGTGTGCAGGAGATTTAGGCGAGCTCTCAGAAAGGTTTTTTTGCAATTCTTTGTTTGGAAATTTCAAACAGTAGGTTAAGGGGCAATTTAGTTTATTGAATGTTGGTGGAAGATGTCTTAGGAGTTTGTTGGCAACTGCTTTGTCTCCTGTTTTAATCCAGTCTTGAGATTTAAGTTTAAAGATCACTCTTTGCAGATTGCCCGTAATGTCATCTAAAGAACATGCCAGGTCGGTCAGTTTGGCTTTTTGGACTTCGACCCAGTTGTTTAGTGCTTGACATTTGTTCAATTTAATTTCGTCGTCATTATGCCTGTATATGGGTAGGCAATCTCGGAGCAAGGTTTTCCTGTAAAGTTGGATTGAGCGGAGTTCTACAGTTGCCTCTAGTGACAGTAATCCCAGTTATCTTCTGAGGGCTGCTATAGAAACCAAATTTGGGAGGCCCAACACTATCCTCAACAGGTAACCTTCCAGTTTCGACCAAATCGTGGCCGGCATGGTGATTGTAGCGTCCATTCCATATGTCAAAGATGGGACCACTTTACCCTTGTAAAAATTAATCGCTGGTAGTAGGGAACATTTTCCGTATTTTCTGTCAATGAGTCTCATTTGGGATGCCAGGTTTTTAGTTTTTCTCCCACAGGTTTTGTTGAATTTTTAGTTCATTCAGTGAGCCATCGATAATTACTCCAAGAAATTTGAAGTTTGGGACTACTTCAATTTTGACTTTGTTTAAAAATCAGTTTGGATTGGCTTTACGTTTCTGGTTGTATTTGCGGAAAATAATGATCTTTGTCTTGGTGTTGTTTATCACAAGGTTGTTTGTTGACACATAGTTAGCCAAATTGTCTAACTGCCGTTGGAGACCTATGGGCGTCTGATCAAGTAGGATCATATCATCCACGTAGAGGATCCGGGAAACCAAGGTGTTACCTATTTTTGGTGGGAAGGAACAAATGCTTGTTTCAGAGTCTTTGTAATCCCTTAGGAAGGCCACGAACAGGGCAGGTGCCAAAGGACATCCCTCTTTCACCCCTTGTTCTGCTCGGATTTCTTTTGAAACAGACCTTGTTGGTTTAATCGAACACGTAGAGATGTTTGTGTGTGTAGTGCTATTATTAGATTTAACACTTCCTCTGGGCCATTCCATGCTTTTAGTTTGCCCCATAACATGGTTCTATCTACTTTGTGGAACGCCTGTGATAAATTGGTAAAGGCCACAAAAACAGTTGGAGCTACTTGTTTGATTTTTAACTTGATTATTTTTAGCAGGAAGATGTTTACTGCGGTGCTCCCGTTTTTTTGGAATTCCATCTGGAAGAGATCTGCACATGGCGCTGTTTTTGCCCATTTTTTAAAGTGGTGTAGCAGAAGAGTCGCAAAGAGTTTTCCAATAATGTCACGAAGGGCTATGGGGCGATAATTTGCTGGGTCATACCTGTTTCCCCTCTTGAAAATCAGGACCACAATCGCTTTTGTCCAGGAAGCAGGAATAATTCTCATTTTCCTGCACTGGTTAGAGAGAAAGCTGATGAAGTCTGTCCATTCATCTGTGTAGGTCTTTAGGTCAATATTCGTTAGCCCATCTGGGCTTGGAGCTCTCAATGTTTTCAGCTTTTTGATTGCTCCATTTATGTCTTCTTTTGCAGAGAGATCGATCCAGGGCACATGAGAGGTTTTAATGACTAGGGCCCCACTGTTCTGTGGAGCAGCGAAAAGTTCTGTGAAAAACCTGCCCCATGTTGTTTCTGGAACTGAGTTGGCCAGTTGGGTGTCCGGATTTCCCTTTAATTTGTTGATTAAAGCCCAAAAGTCACCAGTTCTTTTAGTGCTCAAAGTTCTTAACATTGCTTCAGTGTCGTTCTGATAGAGGTCTGCTTTATAGGTCTTTAGCCATGCTTTATAGCTTTTTGTTTCTTTGATCCACATTGCCCAGGTAGATTCGGTATTCTTTATTCTGGCTACCCGCTTCAATTTTCCGCCACTGTTTTGTTAAATATGTAATTGATGTTTGTGGTTGGTTTGTACCACTTTTAGGTTTTGTCTTATATTCAATCAGTAACGGCATGTAGTTTGGTCTTTCTGTTACTGTAGTGGTTGCTGAATCTATTGCTTTGCTGATATATTGACTTGTGAGGTTTTTGATGTTGGCGGTGTTAATTGTAGCCTAGTTTGTTGTTTGTTCGCCTCAACCGAGGAAGGAAAGTATTTGGTTTGCTGACATTTCGATGCCCATGCCATAGACAGCATGTTGTGGTCACTGGTGTCTGTTTTTATAACATGGAATCATTTCTACGAAAGCAGGGCGCCGGATACAAAAATGTAGTCCAGAGTGGCCTTGGAATTTCCTCTTTCCCTTGTCGGTATCTGTGTCTGCCAATCTTTGGACCATGCAACATTGTGAAAATTCCAAGAGGTCATTAGCCATGCTCGACCCCGCTCTTCTGACTGCAACAAGATGGAGGTTGTGATGTCTTGAGCTTTCGGGTTCACGCACTTTGCATTCATATCTCAACAAATAATTACAGATGTAGTGTTGCAGTCGATAATAATGGTGTCAATTATGTCTGCCACAAAGCGGCAGAAGTCTATTGAGTTGTTTTTTGAGGGTTCCAATAGACTGTCACGATGGCCAAGTTTGTCGTTGTCCACGACTTTGAGGAGTATGAGAAATGCTTCCAATGGATGAGAACCGCCAGTGTGCCATATGATGCTACTATCTTCTCGACAATCTTTATGTATCGGCCCAGTCGAACCGCGAGAAGAAGGCCCACTGATGGTCTGCCAAGTAGACCTTTAACTGTTGGGGAGATCTCAATTTCGAAGCCATCAAGTGAAGGTTTCTCAAGGAGCCACGTCTCATAAGCATAGAATATCAAATTTGCCTAGGTCTTGACTGTCTGGGTTAGTTAAATGTCCATGCCCTCTTGTATTCCATGAGGCCACGGTCAGTGATTTTTTGGGATGGCGTTTGTTCCCTGGATTTGGTAATTGCTATTTCTTGAAACTTGAAACTGGGAATTAAGGCTGCTTTTAACCATTTCCATGGCCCACTCGGGACGGTTTCATCACCCCGGTGGTCTGGTAAGTCAATTCGTGTTCTGATCTCATCTAGGCTCTCTGTGGCTGTTGCTACTGATACTCTGGAAGTCATTTTCCCTGTAGCTCTGTGTGCCTTGTTGGCCGTGAAGCCTATCAACTCTGAAATAATATGATCTGGCTCTGGCCTGTTCTTTGTCTTCTTGGATGTATTGAGAGGACTCGGTTTCCGGAGATATTTGGAGAATCTTTGATTACTAGTGTCCCCAAAATATCTCTTCATCTCTGTCCTCTGGAGATTGTGGTAGTCTTCAGTTTTAGAGAAATATTTCCTTCTGTTTGTTTTTGTTGTATCAAACTGTATTTTTTTAGATGGAATGTCCGGGACTTTGATTTCTGAGAGCATAAAGCCATCTTACTTTAGCTCTTTTCCTGCCTCTTGTGTGACATCTTGGATTGCTGCTGCCTTGATGTGGAGGTAGGCTTTGGCCTTGTTTTCTCAGTGGTAGGGCACGATTAGCGTGAAATCTTCAGTTTGCAATTTTTGTAAGGTGGTTATGTTCATTAGTATCTTCAAAACCGATTTACGGTTTAACACCATATATTTATCGTTCGCAGAGGTCTGCTCTATTTTAAAAACCCAAATCTTCTTTCGATTGTGGATGCCAGACCGTGTTTTTTCTGAGAGCCCTTTCTGATTTTGGGTTTGTTTGGGCGATAGGGGGTTTCGTGCTTGGGAACCTGATGGCTCCTGCTGGAAGTCTGCAGTGTTTCCTTCAGTTTTTGATAGTAGGGCGCTCGAATGTTGCTTTTGTTCACTCTTGGTTTTTTGTGGCGCAGATTTGGTCTTTGGCAGATAGTTGACTGGTGGCAAGTTGGAGGGCCTCTGAGTGTCCCTTGGTCCATTTCGGCCGTCTTTTGAACTGCTATTTAGATCTGTGCAATCAACAGTTTCCGTCTCATGACATTTGCAAATCCAATTGGCCGGTCGAGCTTTTAACAGGAGACATGGGTGTGGTCAGGGTTAGTTTCAAGTTTTCTCTTTGGTCCATCTCTGACACTTTTAGAGCTATTTTCTGTTTCACTAGAGAGTTTATGCTCCCATTTGTCTGCAGTGTTGATGAGTTGGTCTTGGTTTGGGATAGTTTTTCTCTAGAGGGAATTATTGACTGTTTGATGAAGATTGGTGCAGTTCCCTCATTATGACTGACTTTAGCCGTCTGTGTGGATTTTGTCAGGGATGCTTCAGCTACTGGCCCGTTTTGCAAGATTTCCTTCATATTGGTTACGAGGGCTGCTAACTTAGAGTCCCAGTTTCTTTGTAAGGTTTCGTATTTCAGGTCAATTCCCGTTATTTATCCTTCCAAGAATGTTAGTTTTGATTGAATTAGTGCTAACATTGAGGTGTTGTCTTTGCTCGAGTCACTAATACTTTTGCAAAGCTGACAGAAGGGAGCCATGGCAATTGTTATGGCTGATATAATTGATGTGATGTCCCGTCTGTTATTTGGCAAGTCTTTTTGTGATTCAGATGGAAGTTCGCTCAGTCTTCTGTTTTTGAGCGGATTGGCCGAAAGCTCTGCATGTTGTTGAGTGAGGGTTGATCGCCGATTTTTGTCAGGCACAAAGCCATCCTCTCTCACTGGAAGTGACCTTGGCGAGGATGACCATGGTCCCGCCTTAGCCTGTCGTGCTGGTATTGAGTCAATTGGAGGTTCTGGCGGATTAATGGGAAGGTCGGGTCATGGGAGGTGAATTTTCGCCCATGGCTCCACACTCATCTCTCTTCCCTGGGGGTACTCTTTTTGCGAAAGTAAAGTAGCCCCATTAGATCAGTCATGTTCTGGGTTGGAGCCCTCCTTCACAGGATTCTGCTTTATTGCCTCTATTACGGTAGTCTTGGATGAGTCGCTAGGACCTGTGCCTCTATTTTCGGCTGACCCCTCATTTGTTTGCAGTGTGGCTTCACCCTCGTCCCAGCCTGATACCATTTGCATATTCTTGAGTTTATCCGGGGCGAGTGTTGTTTTCCTAAGTTTTGGCAGGGGCTGTGCATCTGCTAGTGCCTCTAGGATTTCGGCATCCGAAGGTTCAAAGTCAGTAGGCAGTTTCCGTTTGGCTTGTTTTTTGAAAAAGTTGATCAAGGCACTGGATAAGAGAGGGGTCGGTAGAGTGGTTTTAACGAGAGCTGTTTTCTTAGTGATTTTGGGGTTAGTTGAGACAGTTAGTTTCCCTGTGTCGTCTTTCTGTTTGCTTCAATTTCTTTTTTAAACTTTGTTTTCTGTATTTTCTTGGATTGGTACCCTTGTGTTTTACCCCTTCCTCTTTTTTGTATGGTATTCTTTTCATTTTTTGGTGATGTAACTTCTTATTGGAGAGCAGATCGGAGGGAGGCTTTACCTGCAGTAAATCATCTCTATATTGCGCTGGCAATGTGTCCGGTGGATTTAGCAGCCCAGGGCAGGGTCTTGCTGTGAAACCGCATGTATTTCTCTTGTGGGGGGGGGGGTTTGTGGTTAAGTCCTCCTTATGAGAAGAAATAGCCAGGTTCTCATTGGTGAAGGAAATGCTAATGATCTCACTTTGGTCATGCTCTGGACACGCATGTATCAGAGCTATTGTGTTCAAAGCGCCTGTTTCTGCACTCTGTCCCTCCTTTGCCCCACTCAAGGACAGTAGCAGCCCAGCTACTTGATTAGGGACGGAGTTCGACAGAGCCGTGCCCATCGAGCTGGCCAGGGATTCATCTTGACTTGATTGGAGAGGAGCAACAGGGCCGCCAAGGTTGTTAGCCGCCAGTTCGTGTGTGGCCGGCATCTCCTCACCCCCACGGGCACCCAGTGCCAGTGTGGCGATCCCCTCCCAGTCCTCCCGCTCCGACGCTCCCAGGTCCCGAACGAGAGGTCCTTCCTCCGACCAGCTCGCGCGTGGGACAACTCGCCGAAGCAGTAAGCGGGGACAGATGGGTGGGGAGGACTGGGGGGTCTGACTCTGACTTCCTTTGGGCCCCGCCCACTGGACACACAGGGGACTGAAGCGAAGGTGATGAAGGGCCCAGTGGCTCAGCCAGGTCCGGCTCCACGGGTGAGTCCCGTTTTTCCATCAAAGTATTCAGGACTCCGGAAAGCCTAGAAACTGCAATATGGGAATAGAACTACCTTTCCCAGCAGGCCTTGGGACAATTGGTAGTTCTTGTCGTGCGCGTGTGTGGCCAGCTGGCACTAATTAGCAACAGCTTATCAAGGGCCAACGGCGCACGGCAGGTGTGGCTTATTTTGTTCGCGGGACAAAGTCATGGCGGAAGATTAGGGAAACCGCCAGCGCCTGTATGTATCTTTTCCTGAGCCGGCACCTCGAACTTGCAAACGGCGGAAGAAGGACACGCGCAGCTACCGCGTTGGTTATTCGCTTTCCATGAGCGGGCACATTGAACTTGCAGCAGCGGAGGGAGGACACATGCGGCTACTACGGGCTACACAAGATTACGTCTGGGAAGACTTGCGAGCTTCCCAGACAAAAGATAAGTGGGGGATGGGTTCATTTCATTGTGATAGGGCAATAACTTTTGCTGTGAATTTCATGTGGACTCAGAATTCATAGGTTACACGCAAAATTTCCCAGAGAGGAAAATCTATCTCTCTCGCCACTTGGTTTTCATAGTATTAGTGCTTCGACACGTGAGGCGCTCACTGGCTTCACTTGAGTATCAGTGAGGTTAACTAGAGTACTCAGAGTGTGTCAAGAAACAGTCCAGGGTCTGTGTCTGTTCTATGTCTAGCACACTTTATGTTTCATGTTTTGTAAGTGTTGCTAATGCTTGCCCATAGGGCCATGTGTTATGTTCTTCATGTTGGGAAAACATCCCATGTGTATGTTTCATTCTGCTTGCTTATATGTAATCTATTCCATTGTGTGACAACCTGTGCCCGTATCAAGGGGTAATAGTGGTATAAGTGATCAAGGAAGGTACATCAGGGCCTGTATTAAGGGGTATTCCAGTTGTGCTTGAGCTGGTGTTTATAGTCCATGGTAGGTTTCAAGGTATTAGAAAGTGTAGGGTTTTTTCCTGTTACTTCCCCGGTCCTATCCAAACTAGTTATACCCTAAACCTCTCTCCGGTGTTCCTACTTTCCCCTCCCCATCCACAACCTCTCCCTAACCCTCTTACCCCCACTGGCTGCCACGTGGTATCCTGTTGTTTCTATATCAGGTACCTGTGCCAACCACGGGTGGAGGGTCAACTTCATTCGGCTTCTGTGGTTCGGGAGAGAGTGTTGACACACCCTCCCCCATTATTGTGTACTTGGATTTTGACATAATAAGCCACCCCCAGATTGGGACACTTATACCCACCCAAGCCAAATGGAAGCGACTACTCATGCCTTGGCCGATGTGCTAAAGGTGCTTCAAGATATTTAGGTGGAGTTAGTACAAGCAAAACCGGAATCTGATAATTTAATGACACAAGTACAGAATTTGGTAGCCCAGCGGACCCGGTTGGAAGGGACTAGTGCAATGGGAGGTTCCACGAGTCAGAATCCCACAGTAATTGTTCAGCCTCCTAGTAGTGTTCCATTGTTAGTGCCAGAACGCTTTTCAGGGGATCCTCGGAAATATATGACATTTCTTACCCAATGCAGGCTTCATTTTTTGTGTAAACCTACTGCGTTCGAAACCATTCAGGCCAGGACAGCTTTTGTAATTTCCTATTTGACAGGAGATGCAGCTGCATGGGCCATGCCGCTGGTACAGAAAGATGACCCTTTATTATACAATTGGGATGGTTTTCTAGGGGAATTCGGCAGATTATTTGACCGCCGAGAGGTTTCATTAGCACAAGATAAAGAGCTGTTGGAATTAAGACAGGGAGTGCGGGATTTGATAACATATGTAACACAGTTCAACCAGTTGATAATCGAGACCAAGTGGCCAGTGGCTAAACAAACAGTGTTATTCTATCAGGCATTATGCAAGGAATTGAAAGATGCTATTGCTCAAGTGGAGCCACAACCAAGAACCTGCACGGCCATGGTTGATTTAGCCTTAAGGTTGGATCATCGTATGAATGAGCGGAAGGGAGATAAAAAGAGACCGGAAGCAGTGCCTTTTTGCGTTTAGACAGGATTAGAGGAGGACGGACAAGTGAAGTGGAGCCCATTCAAATTGGTAGTGTACGGGGACCGTTGTCAGCAGCAGAGAAGGAACAGCGTAAGATTGAAAAAATTATGTCTCTATTGCGGACAAGCAGGACATTTTATACGTACCTGCCCCAATACACCGCAGAAAAGTGTGGGAGGTGAGAGGAGTATGAAGGAGGCAGGAAAAGAGATGGGCCGGCCTTAGGGGGAACACAGGTGCCAGGCCCGATGGATGTAGGGTTCCCCAGATGGGTTGCGAACATAGTGGGGGGTAAAACTTCTCACTTATACATTTTGGTGACGTTGTGTTTTGCTTTAACTAAGCAGGAGGTTATGACGATGGTGGATTCAGGGGCTACAGGCAATTTTGTGGATATTACGGCGGCGGCGCAGTTAGGATTACCTTTGTTGGACAAAACCAAGGTGGAAGGAGTTCAATCGGTGGATGGTTCACCTTTGGTATCAGGGCCCATATGAAAGCAGACAGAAAAATTGGATATGATTTATGTACATCGTCATAAAGAGGAAATCACATTTGATTTAATAGCAGCACCTCAATTTGGATTGATTTTGGGTATGCGCTGGTTAGTTCTTCACAATCCGAGAATTGATTGGGAAAAGAAAACAGTGTGGTTTGATGAGCAGGGGTGTCAGGAGCAAATTTTTCCGGAAGTAGGACCAGCAACAATGTTAGTTGAAAAGAGACCAGTAGACCAGATTGTGGGAGCGGTTATAGGAGGAATTCCTTCACAGTATTTGGAATTTAGTGAAGTTTTTGACAAGAGAATTGCTGAGCAATTACCCCCACATAGACCCTATGATTGTGTTACTGACTTGGAGGAAGGAGCAAAATTGTCTTGCAGTAGAATTTATGCTCTCACAGAAAAGGAAAATCAGTATCTACGGGAGTATTTAGATGAGATGTTGCCTAAGGGTTTTATTAGACATTCCACATCCCCAGTTTGCTCACCTTTATTTTTTGTTCCCAAGAAAGAAGGGAATTTATGCACCTGAATTGACTATCGTGCATTAAATAAGGTAACCATAAAGAACAGATTTCCGTTGCCCTTGATTTCAGTTCTTTTAGATCAAGTGAGGGCTGCCAAGGTTTATACCAAGTTGGATTTAAGGAGCGCTTACCATCTGATACGGGTAAAAGAGGGGGATGAGTGGAAAACAGCTTTTAGAACTAAGTTTGGTTTATTTGAATATATGGTAATGCCTTTTGTTTTATGTAACACTCCAGCAGCCTTTCAGTTTTTTATGCAAGAAGTATTGCACAAATTCATTGATAGTTTTGTCTTTGTTTATATTGACGATATTTTGATTTATTCAGAATCTCCAGAGCAGCATGTAAAACATGTGCGGACTGTATTTAAATGGTTACAGGATTGCAATTGTCACATTGGAGAAATGTGCCTTCCATGTGACGCAGGTGGAGTTTTTGGGATTTATATTGACTGATACAGGAATTGTGATGGATCCCAAGAAAGTGTAGGTGGTTAGGAACTGGCCTTCTCCACAATGCATAAAAGACATACAATCTTTTCTAGGATTCGCCAACTTTTATAGGCGATTTATCAGCAATTTCTCTAAGATTGTCACTCCAATCACGCATCTATTAAAAAAAGGCGGTGAGGATTACTTGGAGTTCTGAAGCAGAGAAAGCTGTTCAAGAGTTGAAGGTAGCCTTCAATACTGCTCCCGTGCTGCAACATCCCAACACAGAGAGGGCAGTTCAGGTTTAAACAGATGCAAGTAATGTGGCGCTTGGAGCCACTCTGCCGCAGAAAGATGAGAAGGGAGTATGGCATCCTGTAGCATTTTATTCCAGAAAACTGCCAGGGTGTGATCAGAATTACTCCATCACTGATAAAGAGTTGTTGGCGATTCGGTCTGCATTCCATGAGTGGCGGCATTACTTACTGGGAGCAAGGTATCAGGTGGTGGTGGTAACTGATCATAAGAATTTGCAATATTTTAAAATGGCCATAACCCTTAGCCCTAGACAACTACGATGGTCTCAGTACTTCAATGAATTTGATTTTTTGGTTACTTTTAGGCCAGGTAGTAAGAACGGGAAGGCAGATTCTCTCTCCTGGCAACAAAACTTGGAAAATTCAGTAGGTGAAGTGGAGACCATCATCTCGCCAGACAAAATTGTTTGGGCCATTATGAAACAGGTCATTGAACTGGTCAAGAAAGCCTTAACATCATGACAATTGCTAGAGTGGCAAAACAGCCATCCGGCACGAACAATATGGGAAGGGCTGCCATATCACCAGAATCGGTTATATTTACCATATAAAAAGTTACAAGACAAGGCTTTATATTGGTGTCACAAGTCTCCCTTAGCAGGACACGCAGGTCGGAGGTAAATGCAGATTATGTTGGAAAAATATTTCTGGTGGCCCACATTAAGACAGGATATGGAGAGATATGTGGAATTATGTGAGAATTGTGCACGTAACAAGGCAGAGTATGTTAAGAAAAGAGGGTTACTGCAACCGTTACCAACTCCTGAGAAAGCATGGACACACATTCTATGGATTTTATCATGGATCTGCCCCACGATAATCAATGTGATACCATTTGGGTGGTGGTGGATTTTCTGTCAAAACAAGCCCACCTCATTCCTTGTGAGGGGATACCTGGGGCAGGTAAATTGGCTGAGTTATTTTTACAACATGTGGTAAGGCTGCATGGGTTGCCAAAGAGCATTGTCTCAGATAGGGGTTTGCAATTTGCCTCCAGATTTTGGCGTGCCTTTTGTCAAATACTGGGAATCAACTGTGCTCTTTCCACCAGTTATCACCCTCAGACAGACGGACAGACTGAAAGAGTGAACCAAACACTTGAGAAATATTACGAGGGATTCTTGGGTGCAAGCTTTATGGTTGGCAGAATTTATTTATAACAACACATACCACACTACCTTGGGAAAGCTCCTAATGAATATTTGTATGGTCACGAAGAGAATATGATACCAGAACATTTGCCAGAAATGGAACACATACCAGTATTGCAGGAGCGCAAACAGTTGCTTCTCCGGATTAGGCAGAAGGCACAAGCAAATCTGGAGAGAGCCAAGAGACAGTACAAGAACCAAGCTGATAAGCATCGCCAGAAAGGTCCTTCATATAAAGTGGGGGACAGGGTTTGGTTGTCTACTCAAAATTTGTCTTTGGTTGGTTCCCGAAAAATTTCTACCTCGGTTCATTGGGCCGTATGAGATTATTAAATGTATTTCTGCAACTGCTATAAAATTGCGTTTGCCTAAATCTTTACAGATACACCCGGTGTTCTATGTATCTTTATTTAATCCCGCAGCTCCGGGAATGACTACTAAGAGGCCTCTGGCGATCATGAAGGAAGGTCAGGAGGAATATGAAGTTCAACGCATTCTGGATGTGAAGAAAAGGAATCATCACTTCTGGTATCTGATTCAATGGAAGGGGTGTGATCCGGAGGATTGTTCTTGGGAACCGGCAGAGGCAGTACATGCTCCAAGGTTGGTCACACAATTTCATCGGCGACATCGGACAAACCAGGTCCTGGGAAGGGCCTTGGGAGAGGAGGTAATGTCAGGAGTAGGGTGTGGAATAGGAGGAAAAGGTGTCATGGACTCCGGAAAGCCTAGAAACTGCAATATGGGAATAGAACTGCCTTTCCCAGCAGGCCTTGGGACAATTGGTAGTTCTTGCTGTGCGCGCGTGTGGCCAGCTGACACTAATTAGCAACAGCTTATCAAGGGCCAATGGCACACGGAAGGTGTGGCTTATTTTGTTTGCGGGACAAGGTCATGCCAGAGGATTAGGGAAACCGCAAGTGCCTGTATGTATCCTTTCCTGAGCAGGCACCTCGCACTTGCAAACGGCGGAAGAACGACATGCGCAGCTACCGCGTCGGTTGTTCGCTTTTCATGAGTGGGCACATTGAACTTGCAGTGGCGGAGGGAGGACACGCGTGGCTGCTACGGGCTACACAAGATTACGTCCGGGAAGGCTTGCGAGCTTCCCGGATGAAAGATAAGTGCGGGAGGTGTTTGTTTGAACTTCCATGTTATACGGGCAATCGCTGGTGATATGTCCTTTGCACTGTTTCATTGTGAGAGGGCAATAACTTTTGCTGGGCATTTCATGTGGACTCAGAATTCATAGGTTACACGCAAAATTGCCCAGAGAGGAAAATGTATCCCTCTCGCCACTTGGTTTTCAGAGTATTAGTGCTTCAACACGTGAGGCGCTCACTGGCTTCACTCGAGTATCAGTGAGGTTAACTAGAGTACTCAGAGTGTGTCAAGAAACAGTCCAGGGCTGTGTCTGTTCTATGTCTAGGACGCTTTATGTTTCATGTTTTCTAAGTGTTGCTAATGCTTGCCCATAGGGCCATGTGTTATGCTCTTCATGTTAGGAAAACATCCCATGTGTATGTTTCATTCTGCTTGCTTATATGTAATCTATTCCATTGTGTGACAACCTGTGCCCGTATCAAGGGGTACTAGTGGTATAAGTGATCAAGGAAGGTACATCAGGGCCTGTATTAAGGGGTATTCCAGTTGTGCTTGAGCTAGTGTTTATAGTCTATGGTAGGTTTCAAGGTATTAGAAAGTGTAGGGTTTTTTCCTGTTACTTCCCCGGTCCTATCCAAACTAGGTATTCTCTAAACCTCTCGCCAGTGTTCCTACTTTCCCCTCCCCATCCACAACCTTTCCCTAACCCTCTTCCCCCCACTGGCTGCCATGTGGTATCCTGTTGTTTGTATATCAGGTACCTGTGCCAACCACGGGCCGAGCATCTCTGTCTGTCAGAGTTTACTTCCAGACGCGGTACTGGCGGCCGCGAGTGGAATAAAATCTTCTGTTTGTTTCAGGCACGTTAAACATCTGTGCAGCCTATTCCGGACCCTTGTGGTAACCAGTATACTCACACTCGTTTTTGTGTCACCAATTGGACACACTTGATTGGAGTAGTTCTGGTGCTCAGCAATCCCATGTGCAGGAACCTTCCCTGGGACGTTGTTAATCAGTTCACACAAGTGGACCCAGTTATAAATGAAAGGGAGTCATGAACAGCCTTCCCTTGTCTATGTTAAGAATGTAAACTTTTTACTCCTGATGAAGACGTTACTATAATAAAGTACATACGTTGAAACCGGAAGAGTGCAAATTGGGATGAGGCAGTGGTCGTAGACTTCTGGGACCTATCTCAACTTTTTTGGGCCACTGATACTATCTATTGTGGCTTTACAGATTGATCGAACATTCTTTCTATACATTTTTCTGATGAATAATATGTCATGAATCTTTTCATAGCTTTTACATTGTACACCCATTGGTGCTTTGTATGAGTGGATTGTTGGATGGATGCATGTAGATGAATGTTTGGACAATTGAATAGGATGAATTTTACCATTTAGATGTGTTCTTAAAAAAGTTGTTTCCTGCTATGTAAATTGTTTTTACAAGTGCAGATTATATCAGGTCTAATAAAAATCTTCGATACCCAACTTTTGAATTGAATCCTCTGGATGTCTTTCTGCGATTATCTATTCCATTGTGTGACAACCTGTGCCCGTATTAAGGGGTACTAGTGGTATAAGTGATCAAGGAAGGTACATCAGGGCCTGTATCAAGGGGTATTCCGGTTGTGCTTGAGCTGGTGTTTATAGTCTATGGACGGTTTCAAGGTTTAGAAAGTGTAGGGTTTTTTCCTGTTACTTTCCCGGTCCTATCCAAACTAAGTATTCCCTAAACCTCTCTCTGGTGTTCCTACTTTCCCCTCACCGTCCACAATCTTTCCCTAACCCTCTTCCCCTCCACTGGCTGCCACGTGGTATCCTGTTGTTTGTATATCAGGTACCTGTGCCAACCACGGGAGGAGGGTCGACTTCATTCGGCTTATGTTGTTCGGGAGAGAGTGTTGACACCCCTTCCCCCATTATTGTGTACTTGGTTTTTGACAGTTTGGGAGGCTTAGGCGGGGAAGCAATTCCTCGCAGTCCAGTAGGCACTATTTCCGCTGCCAGGGCGCTAGATGGCAGAGGGCGTCTCTTCTGTTTGGAGTGCATCTGAAGGCGGCGATGGAACTTTTGAAAATGTAGACAGTTGTTGCATTGTTTGGGCGAATTGTAGAGGTTATGAAAGCTTGTGAATGACCCAAGGTGCCATGCCTCAGTCCCGACGTCTCCGACTGCCGAGGACTGCAGGACTGCTTCACTCTGCTCCCACTCCGCTTTCTGCTCCGCGGATGGCAGCAGTACTAATGGGTTCATCTCCCACAATGACAGGCACTGTAGACAGACTGCAGGACTGCTTCACTCTGCTCCCACTCCGTGTTCCGCTCCACAGAAGGCAGCAGTACTAATGGGTTCTCCTCCCACAATGAAAGGCACTGTAGACAGACTGCAGGACTGCTTCACTCTTCTCCCACTCGGCGTTCCGCTCCGCGGATGCCAGCAGTAGTAATGGGTACTCCGCCCACAATGACAGACACTGTAGACATTCTGCAGGACTGCTTCAATCTGCTCCCACTCCGCGTTCCGCTCTGCAGATGGCAGCAGTACTAATGGTTTCTCCTCCCACAATGACAGGCACTGTAGACAGACTGCAGGACTGCTTCACTCTGCTCCCACTCCGCGTTCCACTCCGCGGATGGCAGCAGTACTAATGGGTACTCTTCCCACAACGACAGGCACTGTAGACAGATTCTTCACCCCAGACTCCAACAAGTGCTTATTTAATTTCAACGTTCATGGTATTTTGACTGCCAGGGCTTACTTTCCTCTGGTTCTTTGATCCCTTGGTATACTTCCCTGCAATGTATCTTCCCACAATGTCTTAATCGTCCATATATTTCAAATGGATTTCCTGGTGTTCTCCCCTGCCAGGAATCCTCTTCTGCTGGTACTTGCAGATCCTCTGGTATGTTTCTCTGCCTGGTATCTTCCCTCCAGAATGCTCACTGCCTGATGTGCTTCTTTCACCAGGGCTCCTTTTCTGAATTCGCTGTTTTAGTATAACACAATTGTAATCCTTCACTGTGTCTGTACTTCATTGGCTTGAGGTACACATTGATATCTCATATAGCGAGACTTGTTCAAGTTCTGTCTTTTAACGTCTCCAGTAGTGTTCATTTGTTTGTGGTAATAATTGCCTCAACTTTCCCCATATTGACATTTCATGCACAAGGATTTATAGAAGTTCTTTCTTTGTATTTTATTTGGTCGGTATTCAAAACAGTCTCTTAATTGCTTACATGCCTGTTGGTACAGCCTGGGGTCCCCACCCTCTCTGGGCAGACACACCGGTGCCTGGTAGCATCCCAGACCTGTGCCACGTTGCTGCTGTAAAGCTTCCTCTCGGGGATGGCGTTTCTTGCACTGCAGTCCGTCTCCCTGCTCTCCTGTCAGCTCTGGGTTCACCCACTGGTAAGACTGCTGCTTCTCTGCACAACAGTGTCCCTGATAGCTCTGCTGTTGCTGCTGACTTCTCAACGGTTCTTCCACAGTGCCTGCTGTGTCTCTTGTGACCTCGCACCACACCGGTAGGTAGTGTTTGCAAATAGCAGTGTGGAAGTGCCTGCCTTCTCCAGCACGCTTGTTCTTGTGCTGCTGCCTGTTCCCTCGGTTCTGCTTCCTTCTTCTTCTTCTTCTGTTCTCTGAATATGGGCACCATTTTTAAATGTCACACACAATCGGACGTCATTATAACTAGTATGCATTTTTAGCTCAGTGTTTCCTTCAAACCATATTAACCCCTTCCTCTACTTCCTCATCTCAGTACTTGAGGCTTCATGGGAGTTGGAGTCCATAGGGTTTCTGGCAGTTCTAAAGCGATTTTGTTCAGGACTTTTGTTTGAGACAGGAGATGTTAGGTGTGTGTTATGTGCATCTGAGGTATAAATGGTATTCTGCTTAGAGTGTTTTGAAGAAAGGGGTTTGGGAGTTTTACAATAGGAGGGTTTTGGAGAGGGACAGCAAGCCATCAAAAACCAATGAATTATGAGATGTTCCTCCTCATAAAGGGAAGAATATCACAACCCTCCTGATAGGGTCATCACTTTCCCCGACAGCCGTCTCCTCCCACATGATCCTCCCTCATAATTCCACCCCCAGGGTCAGGATCAGGTAGCGACTGCCATCCCCTGGACATGTTGGAGGAGATCTCAAGCGGGGAATTAGTGCTCACTCCATAGGATTTATCACATGGTTTAGCACTATACCTTTCCTGGGTGTTGTCCCTTGAGAAGTATTTGAAATCTCAGAGAAGGGTGGAAGCAGCATACATCTAATGAAGTTGAGCTTCCCTTGATTTTGCTCAATGAGCTTCAAGTGGAAAAAATCAAAATTTCATTGAATTTCACCATGTTTCTTTTTCTCAGAAATTCAGCAACATTCCAAAGGAATTCTCTATGTGTTAACACAGTGGGTGCCAGAATCAAACTCTATTCTGGTACATTCGGAGTCCTCTGGATTTTGAAAATGTAATAAGTATTTCCCTGTTAATTAACACTGTCCTTCTGGGCTTTCGGGTACATAGTACATAGCACCAGGTCAGCCCCAGACTCCAACAAAGAAATAAGCAGTGCCAATGTTAATGTGAATAGGAAAGGTCTCACATAGTTGTGTTTTGAGAGCTGTCTTCAGTCTGATAAATCTGTCAGATGAAGGGCATGGCACTCGCACGTCTGATTCCTTTTAACCACGGGAAGAATACAACCAAGACTGCGACCCGCGTGAGACTGTTCCTGAACGCGCCGGGTTACAAATGCTAACCTTGCACGATTTGGAGAACAGATAATATCGGGGCACAACTGGACATGTGCGATCCTCGTTGCATGGAAAGGCACTCGGCCCTCCCCTGAAGAGTCTGATTACCTGGAACTAAACACACACATTCCATCATAGACAACGGCCAACTGTCATAGAACTTTGTGAATAGCGCCAAAATAATCAATCTGTCCCTGCTTTGTCTATCGGTAGAAGAAAGTAGAAGCACTACTGGGTTTCGAAGATGTAACCTCTCAACAAACCATTTATATTTGTCCTGATGAAGGCCTGGCTTGATTAAAGAGGAGACCAAGGCTGGATGTGGTTTACCTCTACCGTTTGGGCCATAATGCACTGCGTCAACACCACTTTTGCAATCTCATCCTTTGCCAATAAAACACCCGTTGAGGTGATAGGTAACAAGTACCTTATAATCAACAAAAGAACAATTTACTTTTCTTTGTCCGTTCAACCCCAGTCAGAAATCAAATGAGTTGGCACTCTTTGATGTATTGTATGTTATAGTAATGTTTTTTGTTTAAACCCAGATCAAATGTTGTCTACATGAAAAGATGTCCACTATGATAAAATCGTTTGTGGCATATGTTTTTTTATGCATTTTATGTGCTATATGTGCTTTAGTACAAAAAGAAAAAAACAGAGACTCAAGCTGAGTCAATAATAAAATATGATGTTCTGCACTTAAAAATGTATGGTTTGGTTTATAAGAAGTTGATATGCTTTATGACTTCAGGGTGTGAACATAGTTTGATTATTGATAATTAGCCAAGATGCAGGAGTAGGCGGAAGTTTGTGGTTCCTTTTTGTTGTTCAGATAAACTAGCAGGTCAGAATTCATGAAGTCTGCTTGCGAAAGCAAATACATAAAGATGGCGGCTTAGAGCTTGCTACATTGAAGGTAAATATGGAAAACTGATTAATGAAATGTTAAGATTATAGTGAGTGCTTGGTAGGAAATAGCTCATGTGGAAAGTCTACCTGAATTGGCTAACCAGAGACCTTTCCAACAAATGGGCCTACATTAGAACCCGAATGGCAACACATGCTTGCCTCACAGGATAGGGAGCATGGGGATGAAAATATAGGTGCTGGTTAACATAGACTGAAAAATAAACATAAGTTCTTGGATAATTTTATCTTACCTTGAAAGATGGCTGACGAGGCACACTGTGGCTCCTCTTTCTCATGTTTATGGGGCACCATATCCGGCAACCAGAGTGTGCAGGTAAACAGGGCTGAGTATGGTGTCTGGTGATACCCAAACAGAAGCACAAAGAGGATACTCCGGAGATTTCAGTCTCCCCTCTAACCCAGAGCTGTGATTTAGTGTTGGGTGAGAGAGTTTGGGATCAGGATATAAGCTGTCTCTGGAAGGTGGTCATTACAGCTGTTTCCTCTATCCTGACGGTAATTCCAGCAGGATACTGGAAGAGCTGCATTAGCTTCTTTGCCGCCCGACAACCCGGTGTTACCAGACTATTAGGGGCCGGTGGAGTAACAGAATGTTCCCATGGACTCTATGGGGTGGGAACTACTGAAGCACCGGCACCGTTTTTAATGGTGCCGGTGCTTCAGTGATTTCTCTGACAATAGGAGCCTGAGCAGTAGTTGACTGCCCCTACCAGCAGACTCAAAGTAGGCTGCTTCAGGAAAAGTCTCACAACTGGTAGTACCAGTAATTTTACCAGCATTCTTCCCAGACCAGCTGTAGAGGAGGTCCCAAGAATGGCCCGCACTCCAACTGTCAATTTTGAAGTACCAGGAACGTTCACACCACAGTATGTGATGTATGATGAGCAAATAAACCAGCAGAGAGCCGCAGTAGGACTCTGTCCAGTTCCTATCAGAAGAACAGCACCTATTGAAGTAATGACACTAAAGAAAACATGGACATTGAGAAAACCATATCAAAAAATGAAATGGAATGAAGATTGTCTGATTACAATCCCTGAAGAAGCCAAAAAGGTCTTCATGGAAGATGAATGGTGATGCCACAAGAACCCAGACTGACTCACATAAAGAAGATATGAGAACCTGAGAATAATAAAAAAAGACAAAATGCCATGAATAAGGGACATCGCGAACCTAAAGTAAAAAGACCATGTCAAATGTAAAAAGCTTATGCCATGTGCATGATGAAGATATTTGACCGGTTTACGCATGTTCATATGCTTGGAACCGCAAGAAAGTTAAGAAAATCGTGCGGCTTGCTATGCTTAGTAGTAAGATAGATTGCAACAAACGCCACCTATAAATATCTACCTCAAAATAAGCATGTTATATAAGTGTACTTCCATTATGCACAAGAACAGAATCAACCAAAGGTTACTAGAGGCCACATGAGGAGAGCTTCATAGCTAGCAAATCAAGAATAAATGGCAGAAGCGAAACTCATACAGAGACAAATTGTGCCAAAAAGCCAAGGTTGTATCAGCTAAAATAGACGAACAGTAGCTACAATTAATGAAGCAAAGAACAGAATATCCTGCTCAGAAAGGTCAAGCTAAGAAGAAGAAGGTAGATGGTGTTCAAAACGAAAATAAAATAAACAAATTACATGGGAAGAAGGCAAGTTTACGGTGTCTGAAGCACGTGACCAGCCGAGCGAGAAGAAGTGAGACTTTCACACCTACGCATGGCAGAGTGCCATGCAAAGATATCGGAACTTTTTCCAGACATAGATGCAGTCTCAAGGCCAACCACAGTGAAATAATTGACACAAGACCACTGCAGTGATGATTGATTGTAACAATAAGTGGAGGAAGGCCGGGGGAGCTGGTGGGCATTCTGCACCTGGCCGACAATTCTGCACGCTGCTAGGCAAAATGGAAAAGTATGAGTGGGGTTGGTGCTAACCAAATCATAGTGGACCAAGTAATCTACGGTCCTATAGTTAGTAGAACCAATGGGACATCATACTTTTTGTGACATCTACAGTAGCCATTTTGAAGGAAGGGCTTAGATGCCCCACCTGACAGTGTTTGCCCAATTACCATATACAGATATAGTACCTATATTAAAGTTACCTTCCTAGAACCAATAGAATTGCAAGCCAACTTTTAAGCATTACATGTCAGTGATGACAAGTTTTTAGTATGAATGATGTGTTTTTTATAAAGTTCGATGGAGTTGGAGTTGTGAAGCGAGAAGGAAGATCACGCAACCACTGATATTCATGAAACTCCCTGTTTTTTGCAATTGTCATTAAACTGACTCCCTTTTCCAAACCTTTGAGTTGTCATTATAGATTTGATGCTTGAGTATTAATCTGCATCCCCACCCATCTCACGTGTGCTGCTATACCATCTTAAAGTGCTACTGGGAAACCCCCAGCTTTATGGGCCTATTGCGGTCCTGGTGCACATGGCTTACTCATAATGACCACTTAGTCTGACTCAAGGCGGCACAGGAAGAGGGCTGACTGGGCACCTTTGGTCCAGTGGTCCGTTCTACATCATTCCACCTCTTTTCTCCATCCCTGGCTGTAATTTGTCAATATAATAAAACTCCCCATACTCCATGGAGATTTTTAAAGCACATTTTCAGCCCTCTAAGATGGCCGTGAACGTCTGCTCTTAAAAAAAGACTACACTACTAAAAACAAATATAGTATCCAGTCATTGCATCGACAACCAAACCATCTAACACCAAACCATCACATTTTGTCTATCGAGATACCATTCCATAGAATGGTCATTTTGTTGAATAAAATTTGATGGATCCATCGAAATGTAATGTTAACATTAGGGGTTAGAATATGGTTAGGGTTCGGTTAGGGTTAGCGTTGGGGATAGGGTTAGATTTAGGGTTACATTAGGCTTAGGGTTGGGGTTGGGGCTAGGGTTAGTTTAAGGGTTACATTCGGGTTAAGTTTGGGGGTTAGGGTTGGGGCTAGGGTTAGATTAAGGGTTACATTAGGGTTAGGTTTGGGGCTAGGGTTAGATTAAGGGTTACATTAGGGTTAGGGATAGGGTTAGGGTTATATTAGGGTTAGGGTTGGGGCTAGGGTTAGATTAAGGGTTACATTAGAGTTAGGGTTGGGGCTAGGGTTAGATTAAGAGTTACATTAGGGTTAGGGTTACATTAGGGTAAGGGTTGGGGGTTAGGGTTGGGGCTAGGGTTAGATTAAGGGTTATGTTAGGGTTAGGGTTAGTGTTAGGGATGGGGGGTCGGGAGTGAGCACTCTAGTAATGAGTCAATTAACTAGTCATGCCATCTATGGTGAATGATTCCAGTAATACATTAATTCAAAGAACACACACTGTCTGATTTCAATGCATTATTTCAAAGAACACACACTGTCTGATTTCAATGCATTAATTCGAAGTACACACTCTGTCTGATTTCATATTTTCAGTTGTGTGCAAAATGTTATTTCATGCTATTCCTGATTTCCATAATACATCTGTAAGTTTATAAATCCTTCTGGATAAGTGATGTTTAGCTTGAACATGAAATGATGCTGGGTCTGTTCAAAGCTTTTAGAAACAAATGAATCCTTCAAAGCAGCTAAGTGCTTCTGGAGGTATCGTGGAATCACGGGCTGATCTGGGTAGACCTTAAACATGTCAACTGTTCAAGAAGGAACCCAAACTTCCACCTTTTGGCATTTGGAGGTATAGTTTACCGCTTTCGTCAGGACTGAATACAGGACCTCTGTGTCGAGACATTCTTCCTCTCTGAACATGACAACATAATTGGAAAAAGGAAACAAATGAACACAAAGCACCACATTGTTTCAAGACCAACCGTATCAACCACATTTCAGCCTATTCCTAGCCAGACATTAAAACCACCCGCATGGTGCACCAGCCGAGCACTTAACCCACCTAAGCTGACAAAGTGAATCCAATAATCAAAATGAAACCTTTCATCTGAAAACACGAGGTCTAATCAACACTCATTTAGCACTAAAACAGAGCCTCAACATTCGAAACCTCATAGTCACAAATAACACCCACACTATTGGCCTAACTGTAACCTGGTTCAGTGACAATGCAATCACCCCATTTGGCAATCTACTGCCCCAGGGTAAAACATCCTGCATAAACAAAGAGAGTCCAAAGAGGGATAAAGCTAGCCCTAAGGAACATGACATTTTACATGCAACATGATTCTGACATGGTTTATTCTTCCTTTGAGTACTTGGCCACTCACTGCATCACCGATCCCAATAGTTCACTCATAGTATAAGTGAGCTATCTTCCATGAACTGTCAAATTCCCTTTAAAGACTGAGTCAAAAATCCAAATAATTGGAGATTTCAATCTATGGGTGCACCTTGAAGAAATGGAAGCGACCACCGAATTGGTAGATAATATGCATGCTTTCACCCAACCTGTCAGTGTTTCAAAACACGTGGCAGGTTACACGTTTTATCCAGCATTCACCCATAACATGCCCACCACCAACTTGGTGATTTAATCTCGGACCAGAACTGAACAATCTTGTGTCACTCTATACCTGTCGGACCCCCTCTCATGCTGTAATGACCACATGACCCAAATGTATCCTGGCAGTTCAATAACACGAATACAGAATTGTTTGACTCAGCATATAAATCATCCCATGTCGCCACGTCTGATTCAGAGGTTATTTTAGACAATTTCTCCAGTCGAGCGAGGTATTTGAGATGTTCATTGAAAAGTGAGAAACACTCAATATCCCTCCAAACACAACCCCAAAGTACAGTGATTTCTTCCTTATACATTTTCAATCACCCAAATACGGTCATTTCTTTATGTATTTTCAATCCAAGATATTGACTCTCCGGAAGTTCATCATTAACAACCCTGCACCGTTGTCATATTTTTCGCCCTCACTTCCACTTCTACCGCATTAGCAAAATTCAAAACTAGCTCTTTGGTGATATGTAGGCAGTAAAATCTGCCGAGATGCCACCAAACTGTATTACAATAACCAGCACTTGGACCGGAGGTATTACCGCCAGATTACAGGTGGTGGCCATTTAATTAGAGTCCATAGGAGTCCATGGGAGATTTCGGCAGAATTAATGAGGCGGTTATTCCGCCAATGGAAATTCTGCTGAAATTTGACAGAAATGTGGTGGAAAGGTGGCAGATTGACCTCCAGCTCATAGCTGGAGGGGAATCCAGCAATGTTAGGCCAAACTCATAGTTGGGCAGTGCAGTAATGCAGCGGTATACAGTAATACCACTGCATTTTACCAGCACCGCACAACTTGAGGCCATAATCAGAGGCTTCCATTCATAGCAGCTATCATGAAGCAATTCCTCTCTACGCTAATAGAAAACAAAGCAAACATGCACGAACATTTTTGGTAAGGGTATTTTTCCAAAATTCTATCAAACAGTCTACCATTACATTCCTATTGCCGAAAGCCTCAGCAGACGCTCAGAATCCTGCTATATGTCCAATATCCAATCTACCATGCACCAACAAAGTAGTGGAGAATGTAATGACTAGACAACTCCATAAGTTTATATAACAAGACAATATCCTATATGTTCACACATTTGGCTTCAGGCCACTGAGAGGGACAGAAAAACTGGGTAATTTAATAGATGGCCTACTCTCATTCGTCGAAGAGGGCCAGCTAGCGGCTTTGATCTTCACAGTCCTTTTTGTGGCAAACGGCCCAGTAGACAACCCATTCTGCTTAAGAGACTAACAGACTGGGTGGTGGTATCTGGTGCTGCACCAGAAAGGACACAATCATTCATCCTTAATACATGATTGGATCTTCCTTAAGGGCTTTACAAAGTATGCCCAGGGTTGTCCCGCAAAAATCCTCGGTCTCCCCCTTTTATTAAATGTGTACTGGTGCTCGCTTACGAAAGTACTTGACTACAGCATGTTCAGATTAATATGTGCACGGATAAGACCCAAATTGACTTACAACTTGGAAATAATCTGGGACCCCTTACAAGCATTACTAACTGTCTCAACTACATTAACCACAGGATGAAAGAAAGTTTCCTTTGCCACTGTCACTCCAAAACAGACATTTTGTGGCATGGTATTCAATTCAATTCTGTTCTGGGGAATTCCCTGGCCATTTCGACAAAGGTAAACTATTTGAGAGTGATATTTGATGCAGAACTGTCCTTTGGCCCTCTAATCAAATCAGCAGTCAAGCGACCCAAGTTTTAGCCATCCTTGTGCAGGAAAATGCTTCTGCATCGTAAAACCAACCCAGGCATAGAATTGAAAAGAGCCCAAGTGATCTCATGACTAGATTACTGTAAATTTCTATACAACGGGCTCCGAAAGAGGCTCGCCAGGAAGCTCCAAATTAACAAAATGAGATGGTTAAAATATTCCTTAACAGCCATAAAGGGGATCATGTGAATCCATCCACAGGCACTACGCACCATGCACACAGATTTCTTAAAAAAAGAAGCACTGGGTTGCCTGGCCACTCGCCAATGCCCAAAATCACCAATCAACAAACGCACACTTGATTAATCAAAAATCCTTATAGTGACTCAAACATGGAGGCTGATCCTTGGGAGGTCGGGGTCAGGCGGCATATGTCTCGAAATCTCGCACTAAGGGCCAAACCCATGTAATTGTGGTGCAGGACACTTCTAAAATCTCACCTGGTCACACTGGTCTTCTATTTAGTCCTGACTCTACATGGCACATTATAATTACATAGGTGGGCTGCCAACATCTGTTATCACATTTGTACATCATCACATGACTGGACTAACAGTGAAACAGTTAAATGTGAAGAACCCAGGGCTGGCAAAAGAAAAAATACAAGGAACTGATGTATAGCAATCCCATTTCCGCACTGCTTTTCAAAAAGACACTCCTCATTGTGGATTAGAATACAAAGTAAAACATATATACATCTATCTATTCATTGTGTCCTTTTGCATCCAGGTAGTTGCACAACATGTTAGTGATACTGCATAACTGAATACACAAATATACATTTGGACGTCTCTTGTATCTTCCAATGTAAAATTAACATTCCTTAACCAAGTGAATAATGAAAATAAAACACTTATAACTATACACAACAAACCAACAACACATAAAATATAAAAAATCAAACACATTTCTGCTTGAGTTTTAGTTGACAGATTGTATATTAAACTAATTCCAGTAGTGGATCGCTACTTGTCTAGGCTGATGGTAAATTAAATCCCGTAGCAGGTCTACATCAACAATCAATATGCTTGCATTCCTTTGGGGGAATGGTATTGTTTTGTACTTGTCCCGATTAACTGTGCAATGATGGCTGCTAGCCTATCTGTTGGCACGGTAAGACTTTTCAGCAGCTGTTTTGGACTTGACCGTTGACTTCTTCAGGACCCTGTTCAATTTCTTTTGGAGAGACCCCTGTATAGAGACTTACAATGCGGTAGGTATGTTTCTATAAAACACTTAATAAGGTATAGTGCCAGAGAAATGGAAGTGGCTAAGATTGATAGATGTACTGACCTCTGGCTCTGTTTTATCTTAGGGGGACATAATAGTAAACATCATCAGGCGTCTGGATCTGGTCAGTATTTCTATCTGTAGCAGGCAAGACCTACATATGGAACAACATGTGTGACAAATGTGTGTCTGTAAATTCAGAAACGTTTTCCATGCGCATACTCAGGGGCCTGATGGCGAAACGGCTTAGCCACTTAATATTGGTGTTCTTATCCATGTCTTGAGTGCCGTATGGATTGCTGCACTTTTTCAAGGGGATCTGTCGCTACTGTGGTATTTAACTATGTATGGTTGAAGAGGTCTTTGAGAAGAGATTTCTGTATGCGAGGTACATCGTCTATCCTTGTCTCTGCTCTGATGCTGCCTGGCATATGGAGCTGTGTTACGGACATAAACAGAATGTAAGATGTACGAAGTGCATGGTTATGACTTAGTTCAAATGTATGGGGTGCTCTCTGTGTATATATGCCACGATATATATTGAAGAGGCAAGGTCCACTTACCACATAGTCGCTAGCTTCGTCTGGGATCGATTAATAAATCCTATGGTGTACATGGTTTAGTCAAGCTAGGGGGAAGTGTGAGGTGCATCCAAGTACATGCATGTTTATGTATCAGGCGCCAAAAGAGGTTACATAGGTAGCCGCGTCGGGGCCTGGTGTGGCCTGTCTTCATGGATTGGTTGTCCATACATGCAGTGTAGTTGCACCATGGCACCAATGTTGTGGTGTCTGTGCAGAGGGTGGATCTCAGATAGTGGGTTGCTAGGCGACCTACAACGCAGTCTCGGCCATGGACAGGCATGCGTCCTGTGCAATTACAGAATGCTTGTCCTTTGCTGTGCAGGATCTAGGCCCATGTTATTAAAATAGTTGGGCCATAGGGTAAATCTCAAATAGTTGGTTGCGTAAAAGCCTGCTACGGCGTCTCTGGGAGTAACACAGCATGCGTTAAACGCAGTTACAAAAGAGCTGTCCTCTGTTATGCACAGTCGAGTCCATTATTTTAACATCATTGGGCCTACAGGGGTGTTCACTGGACCTAGGACGTGTGACCCTATCTGATATAAACATACCAGCCCTATATTAGGTTGAGCTGGACAAACCATGTCCTTTAACAGGGAGAGTGTTGATAATGCGTGCTGTCTCGTGTGCAATCAGGTAACATTGTGTGCCTCATTGAGGCCTTCCCTTAGCATGTTTAATTTGTGCATCCACCATCCTTCTTTGTGATTAAGTGATGCATTCATGTTGGGTTTATTATTCACCAACTGAAGTTCACACCAGCATATGTAATCCTGTGAATGCTGGTGGTGTACGAAGTTGGGGACAATCAGGGCTGTTAATTTTCTGCACCTAATCTTGGACCGGTGCTCCAAAATACTTTTATGAACTGGCCTAGTTGTTTGGCCCAAATACCTGAGGCCACAGGGGCATTGCACGCCGTATAGTACATTGGCTGTTTTGCAGTTTGAGGGATGCTTGAAATGCCGCACTCTGCCTTTTATTTCAAAACCTTGCATTTTGCTTGTAAACCTGCATACACGGCATGCACCACATGGGAAGTGACCCATTATTGGTCTCATATTCCACAATGTGCTCCTGCTGCTATGGCTCCAGAAGAATGAGTTGGTTAAATCTTTTTAACGCCATCAAGGGAAAAGATTCATTAGGTAAAGTTGTCTGAACCAGTGGCCAGAATTTTTTGTTTGATCGTTGTCTTGATCTTTGTAGCCTGATGATAATATGTCAAGAGAGACAGATGTCCAGCCCAAATCATCAAAGGGGCTGTGTGAGACCTCACACCTGTCATAACCAAGCTTAACAATGCATCCTTCTCATCTGGCACCATCCCCAACAATTTAAAGGAATCTTGGGTCCTTCCCCTTCTCAAAAAACAAACCCTTCTTGCTTAGAATTCTTGACCGAGTGGCATACCTCCAGATACAGGAGTATTTGGAGTCCAATCAGCTTTTGGGAACCCGTCAGTCTGCTTTCTGGCCACAACATTGCACTGAAACTGCACTGATTGATCTCAAAACCCAAATCGACAAACTTAACGACAGGGGAATTACAGCGTTGCTACTTTTACTGGATCTTTCGTCCGCCTTTGACTTGGTAGACCACAAAGGCTTATGTAATCATCTTGACTCAGCTGCTCATTTCTCACAGGATGCCATAGCATGGATCCAATCCTTCTTGAGCAATCGGACCATGAGGGTTTTCTCGCCATCAGCAGCTGCAGACCCCATCCCCATCACATGTGGTGTGCCGCATGTCTCCTGCGTCTCCCCCACAGTGTATAATATATTTACTAAGCCAAAGATTCGATGATCTGGACCTTCTTGGTGTCACCTACACAAATTATGCAGATGACACCCAGAGTCTCATACCGCTTACCGGGGATTATGAGAAGGATATGGCCTTAGTAAATAAAATATACCTCTTCATCCAGGCATGGATGGCCGACCATGGACTATGCCTGAATGATGACAAAACTGAGCTCCTTATTCTGGGAACGACATCCACCTTCAATAAACTCGGTCACAAATATACTTCTTTTAACATTGATGTTGACATCATCAAAGTGGCCAAAGAGGTAAAAACATTAGATTTCTAACTAGACTCTACACTCATATTTGCCAAACAGGTCAACTCTATGGCCTCGGCCTCTGTATACACACGCAAGATGAACAGAGTCGGCAAACCTTTTCTTTCGAAGGATAGCTGTACCACACTGTTGAACAGAGCCGGCAAACCTTTTCTTTCTAAGAATAGCTGTACTACACTGGCCCATGTACTAATCTTGTCCGAATTGGATTACTGCAATGCCCTCTACTTAGGGGCTAGCAGGCATAGTGTTAAGAGGATCCGAATCCTCTAGAACAATGCGCTGACAATGGCCCTGGGCATTACCAGGAAAGAACATATCTCAGAGGCCAGAAGACAAATCAAATGGCTGTCTACCAACAACAACATCCTACTCAAAACTGTTTTGCTAACACACAAATGTTTGAATAACGCTGCTGCCTGCTAACTTGTGGAAAGGCTTAATAGAAAAACTTCTAACCGTACCACCAGGTCCACGAAGAGAAATTGCTTAGTCGCACCAAGGTTTAAATTGACTAAAGCGGGTCGAAGCAGCTTCCCAGTAAAAGCAGCACAGCTATGGAACTCCCTCCCACCCTCCTTGAGGTTGGATCAAACCTTTCTGAACTTTAGGCATAACACCATTAAATGGCTAAGAGATAAAGACCAATAATTCATCCATTTGACCTCCCTACTCTATGATGCATGACATTCATGTCATAACATGACATTTTGTTTTTGTTGACCCAAGTGTACTCAGATATTGTATTGATCATTATAGGTTGAATTCTAACCTTGGTAATTTTTTTGTAAATATACTCCTGTACTATATATTGGACCATATCTTGTATGTATCTACCCAGTACACTATATATATTGTATTTTTCCTGTAAATCCCTGTATATATCCTCTGTAACCTGTGTAACTACAAGCTGAAAATATCCGTTTCTTCCTGTTCTTTTGTGCCCTGAGACATTTGGGTCTGGCGTGCATTACAAATAAATAAATAAACAAACAAACATACCAATTTATTTTTTGGTGTTTTATTTGCTTTTGGTGTGAGCAAGACCTCTCCCGGGGTACATCTAATGCGTTTATGTATGTAACTTGCTTGGGGTAGCCCTGGTCTCCTACTCTGCCATCAAGTTTGTGCGCTTGTTCTTCATTGTCTGCTATTGTGGAGCAGCTGCGTCTTATACAAAGATACTGGCAATATGATAAGTTGTTTTTTCAAGGTAGTAGGGTGGAGGATAGAATAGTGAAGCAAGGTATTACGGTATGTTCATTTTTTGAACACTGTGCATTGTAGTGTATTGTTATCGCACTATATGGTTAAGCCTAAAAAGTTTGTCTCCTTCTTCCAGGACATTGTGAACTGAATGTTGGAGTTCCTGGTATTGAGCCATTGTAAATATTCCTTAAGGTTCTCTGGGGAACCATGCCATATGAAGATCACATCATCGATATATCGTTTCCACTTAGGTATCTTTTCATAAAATGGATTGGTATGGTTCATGATGTGCTGTCTTTCAAATTGTGCCCTTTATATAATGGCTAGAAAAGGTGCAAAGGATGCACCTATTGCCGTCCCTCTCGTTTGAAAGTAGAGGTTTTTATCAAGCATGAAGAAGTTCTTGGTTAGAGTCATGGAGAGTAGCTCTATGATAAAATCAGTCCGAACTCAGTTTTGGATATCCTGGGTATTTAGTTCTTCGCTTAGGCACGCTATAGCCTCATGCTGTACAACCCATGTATATCCATTGTGACATGAAGATCCACTGACTGCTGAATGATGGTACACTCAAAACATTTGATGGCTTCCATGGTATCTCTCAGGTATGTTTCTGTTAGTTGGCTTATGGGCTTGAAAAAACAATCGAAGATAATGTATGGATAACCATGGTTTGTCAGTTATCATGAACATAGGGCACCCTTATGTGAAGCAGGTACCACCTCCTAAACTTAGGCACACATTGATAATAGATAATAGCTAATTTTAGGGATTGGTCACACAACACATGCACATCTGAGCCTTAGGTATTACCCAAATTGGTAATTTCTAATTGACTTTATGGTACATCTGGCCTAATTCGGCCAGTACAATTTGGTCATTTGGAAACAACCAATTTGGGTAATCACTACCAAACATGGGAGCGGGGGTTGCAGGGGTGTCCCCCGCTACCCATGTTTGGCAGTGATTGCCTTTGTGGGTAGCAGTTGTGTTCCCGCTTCCGGAAGTCTGGAGGTCGGGGACAAAAAACAGAAAGAAAAGAAAAGCGGACCCTGCAGAGTCGGATCTGACCCGCGTAGGAGGAACGAATGTGAAACTGCAGGGTCAGAACATACATGGACGGCGAAAAGGTAAGCAGGTGGTGGGGGTTTCATTACGGCGATTTTGGCCACAGCAAAATTGGCTTTGCAGCCAAATTGACCACTGTCAATTCGGCTGTGAACAATTGTGCTATGGCCTAAACATATACATCCAAGCCTTATACATGCAGATTGAGATGGATATACCAAGAGGCTGCTTTGCTTACCACAGTCACTGCCTCCTATTTCCATGTCTTACAGTAAGCAACCCACATAGATATCTCATGCCAGAGCAGCATCAGATTTCCAGTTTTAGATTCACATGGTAACCAATGGCCTTGTATGATCAGTAAATGTCTCATTTCACCAGCGAGTGTCATTATCTGCCCAGGTAGTCACACCCTCTGATCCCTGCCCTGTTTCCTTCTCCTCAGGGACACATGCAGAGGTTCCAAGCTGAAAGTTGACTCTCAGGCTGATCTTCCTTGCCAGAGGGGCACAGAGGAGTGGTACAGCTATACCAGGTGGCAGCAAGGACAATGGTGGGTGGCATCTAGTGAGTCAGGAGGTGTGAAGGGCGATGTGATGGATTAGGAAGTGAGGAAGACATATTCCTTGAATAGGTGGGTCTTGAGTTCTTTTCTGAATTGTAGAAGCGTGGTGGCAAATCTGATGCTGACAGGGAGGAGGTTCCATAGTCTTAGGTTGTAGGCAGGGAAGGCTTGTTTTCTGGTCCTGGCAATTTCAAGTCTGCATGTGTCCTGGCTTCTGGTGGTGGACGGTTTGCAGGAGATGCCATTTTTTTTTTCTCTGTGAGGTAGCTGGGTGACTTGAGGGTGACTGCCTTATAGATGATGCAGCAAGACTTGACGGTTATTTGTGTGTGCAATGGAAGCCAGTGAAGGTCGATGAGGGCCGGGGGGGGGGGGTGATGAGGTTGTTTCTGCGTAGACCCTTAATGAGGCATGCAGCCACATGTAGGACACTTCTCGTGAACAGGGGAGGACAACGGGAGGCCTTTGAGGAGTGCATTGCCCCATCCAGGTGGGATAGGATCAGTGATTGAACAGTGGCTCTAAAGCTGTTCGGAGCGAGGCAGGGCTTGACATTCCACAGGAGTGAGGGCTAATACCAAGCTGTCTGAGTTTTCTTAGTTATGTGTGTCTTGAAGGAGAGGTGTTTGTCGATGCGGAACCAGACAGACATGGCACAGGAGGTGAGCTCATGGTTGATAGCCAGGTCTGTATGCCTGGGTGTTCGGTGTTGTTGTTGAGGAGTAGCCGAGTAGGATTTCAGTCTTGGAGGGGTTGAGCTTTGTGTCCGTTAATATTTCTAAATTTGCCATTTCTTGTCTCATTGGTAGACACAATTTTTCTGGCAATCGGGCGTTTGTATTAAACTATATAATCACCTTAGGGGTGTGCAAAGCCATTTAGAACACCACCCATGCCATACACTGACTAGGAATGGTCATTTGTTTAGGGATTAGTTATGTTGCTTCCATGGTGGGCTGAAAATGTTGGAGGACTGCACGTTATGTCTGCCCATGTTACCAAAAGAGACCTGAAGAAACACAAACCGCTAAACGCCCCAGAAAGGACAAAGTGCACACTTGTACGATCAATGTGCCTTCTGGTTGGCAACTAAGTACTGTTCAGAAAACTAGTGTCCACATTTCCCATGCCAGTATGACTAGCTCCTTATTTATGTCCGTGTTTTTCTTTCCATTCTGGACGTGCGTTTATAATGGGAGAGATGGAAACCAAGTTTCAGAATGCAAAGACCATGATGGTTTGAGTTTCTTAATCCTGACATTTAGTGACTTGGTGTCTCAGACTCTGTGCTAATGCATTACGATCCTATTTTAAGGTGTCTCGTTTTTTTTGCATTCATTTCCCCCCTGAGCGGATTTTACACCTGGTGCTCAAGTTTTACTACTTGATTAACATCCTTCAGCACACTGTGACATTAACAGGTAGTGAAAATGTGGTCTTCATTTATCTCCTAAAAGTGGAGTCACATTTTACCTACGAATTCGAAAGTACTTGTTCGGTTTTTGAGAGAAACTTGTATTTTTTGTAATGGTAGTTGCTTGCACAGTTGCAGTGACACGTTTCAGTGCATTTTGGGGCGAAGGAATATCTGGAGTAAAGTTCCCTAGTGGGACTTGGGTAGAGAGCGTCCGCCTCCCCGCTGCCTCCCCGAAGTTTCATTTTGACTCGTGTGTTCATTCTCAATAGGAGGGGCCCTGAGGAGTAGAGGCAGAACGTTACATGGTTTTGAGCCTGGCAATTGGGTGAAGGTTGTACATAGAAGATAATGGCATGCTTATAGCTTTTGTGGGGTCGTTATTAGTAAAGCTGAGAACGAAGCACATTTCAGTTTACAGCTTTGTATGTATTTGAATTTATTTTAATTTATATAGCGCTTTAATTAAAAGTGCTTTACAAGAGGAACAAGTGCATACAACAAGCAATACATGACAATGAATCTAATCCAAAAAACAGTACAAAGAACAATTTACATGAATGATGAGACAGAAGTGAGAGAGGGTTAGGAGGAGTGGGTGGAGGAGGGTGAAGTAGTGAGAGAAGGAACAATGGGTGCTAGGGGGGAGAGTGGAAGAGATAGGATTTTAGCGAAGTGCGAAATGAGGGTTAGGAGGTGATGGAGCGGACGAGGAGAGGAAGGCGGTTCCAGTGGAAGGGAGCGAGAAGTTGGAAGGAGCGGAAACAGGAGTGGGCACAGGGGGGAGGAGGAGTAGAGAAAAGGAAATGATCTGCAGAACGGAGGGAACGAGAAGGAATAGAGAATAAAGGAATTGTTCAATTAATGGACAATGATGTACGAAAGTCTATGTGATGTGGTGCGCACATGTCGATTTCTGTGATTTTTACCCTTTTGTTATTGCATTTGATCGTGGTTAGTTTGGGCAGTCACCGGGGTTTCCCAAGGTAGAAACCATTGCCATTTCAGAGCAGCCTGTCGTCGACTCCCTTCATTCCAGGCTGTGCCAGGGGTTGGCATCAGCACGAAGCGAGAGTGGAGGGGGTAGAAATAGGAGGCAGCTGATTTTTAAAAAAAGGCTCAGGCCGTGGCGCTCCGGCGTCCTCGAGTAGTGCTACCGCCCACCTGTCCCTTAGGCAACGACAGAGTTGAAAAAAGCGGCAGGCCGTGGCGTCCTCTCACCACTTTGGCCCGTTTTAAGCATTGGGCTAGGCCCTTATGTGCATGTCACTGGAATAGACTGGAGCCGGTGGCAACAATAAGAGGAGTGAAGGGCCGCTCTTTTACGACAAATTCCCGAAAGGATACCGGCTATCGTGGTGGAAGAGGCCCGGCGCCTACTCAACCAACAACGGGAGGGGATGTTATTGATCACGCAGCCTACACACCTCCCCTACCTACACAGCCTTACAGTTGTGGTCAATTGAGGACTGGATATTGCAGACCTAGTGCCCAGACCGGGTGAGACCGTACAGACAGGCAATTCCTCTCCCCATAGGTTTGTAATTTTAATATGTTTTCTCTCACAAACCCCCCTCACGTCCACCCTGTGCCCGATGATTAAAGAAAGGGGGCTGGCCTTAGCAGGTGTGATTGTCATGATGGTGAAACCAGAGTAAAGCTGCCAATGACGGTCTGCACGTCGAACGTAGCCTATTGGAGAGAGTAGGCAAAAGACACAGCATCATCCACCTTGTTTCCGGCTTCATGATGGGTCTCTGATTCAAGCACTGTGTGACATATGGCGATGTCTCTCCTGCTGTACATACTGTTCGAATTGAAAGTGCATTGAGTATTACCTGACCTATTTGGTGAGGTCTGTGTCCCTGTTTGGTAGCCATTTTCTTGCTGTGCATCCGGATTGATGACGCAGAAAAGTCTGCCTTGTGCCAGGTTTGATGGTGCAATACCATTCACGCAATACCTAATTCTATGGTGTTTTATGCCCTTTGAGTTCCCGTCTCCCTTCCCCTTCTCTAGCTCTCCTCCTCCTCCCCTACTATTTTCTGTGCTGCGCACTTACTCTATCTGAATTGTCCCTGGACCTAGTATGATAGTAACACTTGTTTGACCCCCCTTCCCCCTCAGTGGCTTCTCTAGGAATACAATTTAGAAGGGGCACAAAGGGTGCCAAAGACAAAAGTAGGGGGCCACAGACAAAAGTGGAGGGGGCGCCTATGAACGGTAATGTGTGATGTCACAAGCACTCCTGAAGAGAGGCTTCTCTGCACACCAACTACCCACACCCTACTGCACCTCCCTCCCATCAGAATGCAGGCACAAAACCATTCAGTGACTAATGGCCCATCATTAGCAGTTTCCTGCGCTACATTTTGATGGGAGGGGTTGTAAGCTGCTCTGCACACTATGGAGGTCGCATTGCAGAAGCCGGGAAGGAACACCTGAGAAGTGGCTCATGCTCATGTTCATACCGAAGCCAGAATACATACAAAGATCACTGCTAGCTTTGCGACAAAAGGAGGCTATTTGCTGTGTGATATGCAGACATTTGCCTTATTGAGTGTCACAAATAACACCGAGAACACAGAGAGCACGGCCACTGCTCACCTAAGGTAGGGGGGACAAAAGGGAGGATCAGGATTTCAGAGGGGCGGCACGGGCCCCTTAGGCCCCCCCTAGCGATGACACTGCTCCACCCCTTACTTGTTATCCCACCATCCCCATCCAGCACAATCTGAAATGTTGTCAGGCCTAGTACGATAGTCGCTTGTTTTGTTCCTCTCCCTCCTCTCTCCTCCCCTCGTGTAATTCTCCGGCTCTACCAGAAATGTCGTCAGGCCTAGTACGGTAGTCATCTGTCTGTTCCCATTTCCTTTCTATCTGTGTTGCTAGGTCGAGTATAATAGTTAATTTCACATTCTTGTTTTTCATGGCCTGTAAGAATGTTTAGAATTTTCCCTTGTTCCCTCCCCTGTCGTGAAGTGCTTTGAACACATTGGGCCTCATTACGACCCTGGCGGTCCGGGAACTACGGTACCAGTAATGCTACCTGTAACATAGTTCCTGGACCGCCATAGTACGAGTTGTGCCCGTGGGTGCCTGACAGCCCGCCAGGTCTGACCTGTCGGGCTGTGCGGCACCCGTGAGCACAACTCGTGGATGCACCGGCACCATTATGAACGGTGCCCGTGCATCATGCTCCCCAACCCCATTCAGCCCTTTGGGCTGAATGGGTATGGGGAGTGTAGCATTACCGGCACCCGCAAATGGGCAATTACTGGGCCACAACACTAGTAATTGCCCGGTAATTGCCCATTTGCGGGTGCCGGTCCCGGATGCGAGTTTGGCAGTAGCAGTGCCTGTCATACAGGTACGGTTACCGCCAAACTCATAATGAGGCCCATTGTGTATAGGCGCTATATAAATAAAGTATCATATCTTATCATGACATTCAATGCACTAAGTTGTTTTCAGTCACTCTCTCTCTCTCCCCTTTAGCCATTTGAGCCTTCTCATCTCTTCCTCTCCATTCTCTATATGTAATACGACATTTGGAAATGTGAAACAATCTATTGAGTCAAGTGATTTCACTTATCATGATTGGAATGCTGCGGCCACGTCCACGCATAGTGATCTTTCCTCAGTAATTTGATTGTCAGTATTATAATGGATGCAGTTATTTAAGGCAGATGTACTATATAATCTGTAAGCAATTGAGCAGATACATATCAATGAGAAATGCACACGTTTGAAGTGCTAACAAAATGTTAATGCTGCGCCACTTATGCATGCTGCAGGGTCTGATCCAAGCGAATAGCTTCTCTTGTCTAATCACTTGTGCCCCCACTAGTTGCATAGATGGCTGGTTTATACAATTAGGCATTACGAACAACGAGGGAATGGGTGGAAAGCATATGCTAATTAAAATAACCTGACACATTATAAAATCAAATTGAAGAACTGATCATTTTGAAAGGGCACAATGCGTGTCTTGTGTGTGTTTGTGCTAACTGATCTGGAAAACAACAGCTCCATCATAACCCTTATCATTCTAGGCACATACTGATGTTTTGCAGTTGATAAATGATCTTCAGTTCTTGTTATGGGTTCACATTACTCCATATATAACAGTCGCTAGGGCTGGGTTGCCTTGCAGGGGATCCATCCACACCATCTCTGATTATTTGGGGACTCCGCCCAGGAACTTTGTGATCCACTTTGGGGTATCTTGATGTGCTGCACTCGTGCGTCATCCACCATTTTGGTGACTAAATTATATGGAGAATGCAAAGAACAAAGGTGCTTCGTGAAGTCTAATCACATCCTTTAAAATGTTTCATCACATATACCTGAGAGTCGTTCACTAATAATATAGAGACAAGTCTGGTCCTAGCTTAGGATCTTATTTATTTATTTATTTATTGGTCATTTGTAAGGTACGGATACATCTAAAAATAGCGTTTCAAAGCACCACAAGGCAAGAAGGAAAGGGAACAAGGGAACAATCATGACAATGAGGAAAAAGCAATCAATAAACAAGACACAACGTCCTACTAGTCCTTGTGACATTCGGAAAATGCAAGGGCAGAGAGGAGGGGTGAGGGGAGGGGGTTAAGTGCTATAGAGACCATTGTGGAGTACAATAGGTAAGTACGAGGTGAACACAGTCCAGGGAGGGGATGCCAGCTGCCAAATCAAATAAGTACTAGCCTATGGCAAAATTGCAGGCAGCTGAGGGCCCAAAGGCAAGTACAATGGGGGTGGATGCTGAAAGTGATTGGGCAGAGGGCCAGGACCCAGGTCGGACTCATAAGGTACATGGCCGCCGAACTCAGCGACTGAAGCGAGGTACAAAGGAAGGGAGTGAGGGATGGAGGGCGAGAATAAGAGAGTCTAGAGCAGCTTGCAGAGCTTGAGGAGATCAGGCTCAAGACAGAGGGGGAGCGGGAGGCAGTTCCAAGGAGGGAGCAAGTCTAGGAAAGAGATCTGCCACCAGCCTTCTGTTTGATGAAGGTTTTGATCAGGAGAGAGGTGGAGCCAAAGGATCATAGCGATCTAGAAGGAGAGTATTTAGTAAGAGCAAGTGGCAGATAGCAGAGCCCCACACAGCCTTGTAGATGATGCAGAGGGATTTGAACTTGATCCGTGCAGTAACCGGAAGCCAGTGGAGAGATTTTAGGGCTGGTTGGATACGGTCGCTGGGCTTGAGTTATAAGACCAGAGTAGGAATAGATTAAGCCTGTTGGTAATGGCGCACTGCACAAGTTACTGGCCCAAGTGAAATGAGTCTCCTTTAATACGGGTGGTGGTGCCGTTACCCACAGGGACAGCATGCCGCCAAGGGTCATATTGCCATTAGCACAGGGGAGTAACTATAGTGAAAATAAAAATGTACCTTTTTTCAGTCCTGTTATGTCACATCTGCATCACGAGTCCATCTTCAGTGTTGACATGTGGCTCAGAGGACTGAAGGATGCTTCTTTTTTAAATTTCACTTCGCCTTTAGTAGTTACTCCTCGTGGCTGCTAAAGGTGGGCAAGGTGGGAGGGAGCAAAAGAGGCAAAGTGCGAGGGGCACATAGCAACGGGGGAGCTAGGAACACAGGCTTACATCAGAGAATAAAACCTGCATTCCGAGCTTCCTGATTGCAGCTCCCTCGCTCAGGGTGCTAATTTCACATTGGGGAAACAGCACATGATCAATGGTAACTGCATACTGGTTTGAGATGTAGAAAGACGTACATATCCATCACCTATGGCAGCTTTTAGACTTGGGAAAGAGATCATCAAACAGGCTTGTGGAGCAGCATGCAGGCTCAGAAGAGAGCATGGGGTAGTGGGTACCACACAGATCATAGGGGCGTCAGTGCATAGGTCTATGAGGAAACTACCAGTGATGTAAGGGTGAAGGGGACTAGACGCAGGAGAACCAACACAAACTCAGTAACAGGTGAAAGTACAAAATCTCGCATCAGTTGCAGTGTAGGATAGGATTCCAAGGACATAAGGCACAGAGTGATGTTAGTGCCAGCCAGCTATAACACAATGAAGAGAGGGCAACCATTTTAAAGAGGTTGACAGTTCCAAGTGATACAGCAATTCTGGGGCTCTGCAGTACATTCACATGTGGGCTAGATGAAGGATGTTAGAGGCGAGATAAGATGTTTTGAAAAAGGCTTAGCTTTGGGTAGAAAGAATGTCAGTAAGAGGTAGACATTGGGGAGAACCCCCAGGCAAGTGCCTTATCCTTCCCAACTTCCATGCATCTAGTGTCCTAGATGCTGGATTCCAGCCTTTGTAATGTGCAGCAATACTCCCTTGGGGACAACCGACTTTACACCATATTTCCTGTGTTTTTTGAGAAATCAGGCTCAATGTCATAGTTAGCAAATGTGGAGGTCAGGTAAATGTGGTACACACAGTTAGAAGCCAAATATCAGGAGCTGGGCGAAGTCAGGCAAAGTAAGAACATGTAGTTGTAATTGGCTTATACTCGCAGGGTTGTCCAAATACAGGCCTCGAGGGCTGAGATGTTTTTAGGATATCCCTAATTAATATTTGGAAGTGAAAGAATGTGCACACATTTAGACTCATTGCATGTAAATGTATCTCATTAATATTAATGAGTGTTATCCTGAAAATCCGACATGTTTCTGGCCCCCAATTCCCAGAGTTGCACAGCCCTGATTTAGAGCATAACTGCACCTTATAACATCTTCATAGGGAGCACAGCACAGCTAAACCCTCAAGGACTGTCAGCCACCCCCTACTCAGTGCATAGGAAAAGATCACTGACTGCGGACAAAAGAGTTATTCCCTCTCGTGTCAGCTCAACCTCTCAACATGTATTGGAAGGGTACAAACATCATCTGAATCCTGGGGGAGCCAGTCACAGAGTGGTAGAGGAAAAAGACTGAATGCAGAGCTCCAAATTGTTAACCATACCTTCTCCTCCTCCCTTGCACAAACCCATTAACAGGGGAAAGCCAACAGTTGTAGTGTGTGAAGGATAAGAAACAGAAGAGGCAGAACAACATGCCCATCTCACCCGGTCTATACCTCTTGTGCTCCACCTACTGTTTGGTTACAATCACATGTAGCCCTGTCTTCTACACCAACATATGAGCTAGAGGCATGTAGGCAGTGTGCTCAACATACAGGCCTCTGCATGGTTGCTATATATAGTCATTGACGCCTGACCTAGCATCTCTCACTGCTTCTTTTCACCCTTACTGCATTATCACATTCCAAACACATATATCCACACCTTCTCGGCCTTCCCAATAAGCTCACATTTGCCCAATGCATAGAAGCCTGATATAGAAGTTGGGAGGGGGGAAGCACAAGTCACTGGGTGAGTGGCCCAGCCCACACTCATTTCATTCTCAATGTTCAAAATACAAACCCATCAATAATTGTCCCAACATCTCATCTTCCTGCATTCCCTGGACGCTTTATCCCTTGTCCACCACCAACAGCACCTGTGAACAGCTGAGTGCATGTAATCTCTCTTCCCAGTCTGCCTGCAAAATACATTGCTTCTGAATGGATGCTAACTTAACAAAACCAGAACATGTATGGGTCCAAACTCTTTGGTAACTGGTCAACAATATTGTACACGTATTAAAGTTGAATCCAAGAACCACTGCGTGCTAAAGTATTGCGTTCATCAGAGCTGGTCACTGCTCTTGATAAACCAGTTATTTCATCCATGGACTAACATTTGACATTATTTGTGTCTCTGCGTTGGCCAGTATATAGAGATTAAGAAAAGTTGTTCGTTATTCTAGAAGTGTTGTACATGTGTAGAGATTGTAAAACATATCAGAAACGAGTCTGTTTATAGTTTCTCAACATCAAGACAAGAAAACACAAATTCTGAGAAGGGGATTTGTAATGTATATTCAGAAGCAAAGGGCTTGATATACAAAATATTTCGAGCTGTGCAATTTGACTTTGTGCAAAAGAAGTGCACTTAGTGAGGTGCAAAGATTCCCAATGGTTTTCACACAATGCCCTTCACGCTGGGCATGCGCATCTTGTGCAATGCCCAAGTACATTGCGATCCACAGCGTTAGCGCAGAATCAGAGTAAAGAGCAGAGAAAGGGGCAGGATATGTGTGCAGCCTCATTAATTTGCAAAACGGGGAATGACATGTATGTGTAGTTAGAGCCAGCCAGGCATACGAACAAATTATGGGAAGTTCCTGATATCCACCCTTGAAATACTGTGAGTCTGGGAACAGGGATTCTGATGACCTAAATAAAGATGAAGACATATCCGGGTGAAGTTAGTAGCAAGCCATGATTCTGGAAACTACTGAAACTGACAAAGAAGACAATGCCATAGGTAAAATGATTGGAGTGAAAGACACAGCTAGTGTTAATCTCTGCACAGAGCCTTAAAGAAGGAGCATGATTAGGAGTTTGGCCGTCATGCTAAAGTATTGGTAATTACCATAATTGGGTGTTTACCTACTCATCTAATTTCTGAGTTTCGTTATCAAACTCTTATTTCCACCTGTTTTTGTGTGGAGTTTCTTTTAAATAATCTCATCATTGCTAATGAAAAAGGATCGCTATGTGTTGCTCTGATGATGGATTTATCTGAAATGGATTAGCCACGGTTTGGTCTGCTTTTTGTAAACATATTATGAAGATGATTTGACATGAAATATGGGACAACGAGTGATGGACTTTTTCATTTCCATACGTTAGCATTAACATTTATGAATGTCTAGTGGTTACTCAACATTATAATGAACAAAAGCAGTAATAGTGGAAATTGCAAGACCCTATGGAACCCAATGGACCCCAGTGTCGGTAATAGCGGGAACGTCAGCTCTCCTTGGAATCATGAATACCTTTCTGGGCACCTGGTAATTACTGCCTGTGCTAAAAATAAATGAGTTTGGCGGGATTACCAGGGGTTCGCTGGCAAACCTTCATACTCATACCAAAGTCTGTAAGATCTGTAAGTGCAACATTTCAGTGTGTGGTAGCCATACCACCAATGCCAGAGCCATACACCCCACCCCACAAGAACCATTGTAGACAGATGCGCGCAAGAGGGCAGGCACGTCTTGGCCCACTGCATCAATCCAAAGTGTGGATATGATATTATATAAGTCATTTATAACACGCCTGTAGACACGTGATTCTAGGTGCGACAAGACAAGGAGGGGGAAACAGAAGGAGGACAAACAGCGATCTTGCTAGGTCTTGTGTCATTCAGATCGCCAAGTGCAGGGAAGAGGGAAGGGGAGAAGTGCCAAGAGGGGGTGGAGGGGATAGGAGAAGTGCAGGTGACTCAATAAGTACTGCCAGAGGGTGCCTCTCAAGACCAAAGAGAAAGGACTGTAGGGTTACAGATACAGACCCTTAAGTGCTGAGGGAGCCCAGAGGCAGTGCAAGGGCAACTGAACATGCAGGAGCCTGGGCCTGAGTTCAAGGCTGGCCAGGGGAACAGTGTGCAGAGCTATTAGGGACATTAGCAGGGGAGAGGAAGAGAGAGAGAGAAAGCGAAAAGGAAGGTCTTGAGTTGCTTCCAGATCCGGAGGTGGTTCTCGTCAAGTTTGAGGCATGGAGGCTGCTCCAGAGGGAGGCCCTAGCTGAGGAAAGACATTTCCCCCTCCATTATCTGCTTGGAAAACCGTCTGACCCTCAGAGAATTGCAGGTGGATGAGCGAAGAGCTTGAGAAGTAGGATTTTTAGGGAGAGAAAGTTGGAAGTAGTGCGGTCCCAGGCCCCAGAAAGTCTTGCGGACGATGGAAAGGGTCTTGAATTTCATCCTTGCAGCCACAGGGAAACAGTGAGGAGATTTCAGAGCTGCAGACATAAGATATCTGAGACTACCTTAGGAAACACATCTTTGCAGCTCCAAATACAGTGGCACCAGGCACAGGAGAGGGATGAACATACAGGACCATGCTGCCCCACCCTGAAGTTGCCAATTACCATTCCTTACCTGGCTTGTACTGTCACCCCGAGTCCGCCTCTACACCCCACAGTGATCATACCCCTAAGTATTAGGTTACTGTGAAGTGATCTTTCACAGGACACATGATGGATGTTCTTCGACACCACTAATCTGGTCAGAATGTTGGTTATTGACATCTTGTCTTGCTGTAGTCTTTTTCTGAAAACCTTCAGTTAAGAATACTTTTCATGCAAGGTTGTACCAGAGTTTAACAATAAGTTACTTCATGCCATGGGGCAAGCACTAGATTAGTTAGAGAGCCAGAATTCCATTTTACCATGGACATGTGGGCCAGTGGACAGAGCAATGACTATATTGTTGTGACTTCACAATGTGACATCTTCCCTGACTCTGCTGTCTGAGAACGGTCTGACAACTAAGTCATCTAAGAGGGTAGCAAGTCCATGTAGACCACCTCCAGCATGATATGAAAGTACTCGAATATAGTGAGCACATAGGAGATGAGACTTGGGAGAAGATGAAGGAAATTGTGATGCAAATGCTAAGCCTGGCTGCTCCAGCAGCCCATTTCTGTAGATTACATTGAAATTCGCAGACCCCTAATCAATCACTCTTCATTACTCAAACTGATCTTCGTGCAAGCAGTGGAACCCTTAAACCATACCCTTATGCGTTGAGAAAGACTCTTCTAGTCGAAACACGTGTTGGCTGTCTGCCCTTTTTGCAATGCTTATTCGTTTTGAAGATTGTAAATAAAACTTGTCACAAAAACAGGCTTAACCTACTTCAGGCACAATAAGACTGTAAAATATGAATTGTGCCTTCACATTACTGTCAAATAAAGCATTGCACATAAGTTTTTCATAAACTCTGCACGTGCAAATATCTCTTTGGTCATTCTTTTTCCACTTTATCCCCTGGGGCACTCCAGGTGAGGCCCCAGACCAAGGCTCATGCAGCAGGCATAACAAATATCAAAGCATTAGACTTGACACAAACTCCCTGCATGTGATAATTCGGTTCATCAGCCGCCCCCTCTGCTTCAATAAAAGTGGTCTCATCCTATCACTGGAAAAAGTGATGTCAGCTTAAAGTTTTAGATATAAATCCGTTCAAAAACACTTTTCAATCCGTCAGTATGACCGCCCTTAATTTAGATGGAAGAAAAAAGTAGCAAAGCGTGTTGAAACAGCGTGCAAACTGAATGAAAGTATAGCTCCAGGATGGAAATTACTTGATCTATGTTGTGCATTTTGTATTATTGTGCATGTCTAAACAGATCACTCAATATGTCATCTCATCGATCTTACATGTCTCCAACTTGATGATAGTTAGTTGAACATATTCAGCTATGTGCAAAGTCAGGTCGTATCGTGGCTTCGAGTGAGACTTATATGCAAACTACCTTGGGCACGAATGCGCTGGACATCCCTGCATGATGTTATCATGTTGGTGCCTTTGCGTGAATGACAGCTCAATGAATATTGGATGGATTTTGATGTGGGAGTTTTCTGGGAATGCCATTTGGGACTTGAGCTGGTATGCCTGAAGATCATGGGGGTGTGTGCTCTTTTGTCTTCATGTAACTTTAAGAGTAAATGCAACCTTGTGCCATATGTAAAATAAAACGGCATGATTTTGTACTTCCTGGCTCTTCTTCTGTGCTGCTGACAGACAGGCTTGAACTATAACAAACAACAATATTATACAATTCAAAATCAAATCAAATCAAATCAAAAATGGAGAGCCGCGTATTGATGGTCAAGAATCACACACTCACACTCCTTTTGCTCCTATGGCCAATAACTTTGCTCCATGGAAATAACAAAGCTAAGACTTTGATGGAACATTGCCAGCACCAACAGGTCTGACAACCTCATGTTCCCTCCTGCGCTACAGATTCTGCATTGTTTCCAGCTTTAGCTGCATGCAGCTCGTGCCCTATTAGCATCAACTCTCCCCCAGTTCCATGCAGCCAATCAGTGAAGCAAATCATCTTGACAACAGCTTTATGAAAAGACAAGCGACCAGCACACTGGTGCTGGGTTCCATTTCCATGATTTCCCATTTGAAAATCACAGGCATATTTTACATTACTTCGGATCCGTAAAGTAGACGGCATGATAGTACTTTTGAGTGAACAACAAAAGCAAGACACGTCCAGGAGAACAGAAAGAGGATACGTAGGTCAAGGATGTTTAGATCTAAAACCTTTGACGACATGAGTCAATGACCACTGATGCATATTTAAAAAGGTGGCAGAGCTGGAAACAGGACTTTTGAGAAGTTTAAAATTATCAAGCCATATCACGTATGACTAATTGATGGCACTGCAAGCTGACACCTTTAAATGATCTGTAAATAATGGCACATTGATCCATTGGTTCTTTCAGAACGCAAAAGGAAGCGGTGCACACATGGTAATATCTTGGAACAAGTAATAGTGTTGGCAAACTCTGCCAGCTAAGTAAAACAGACAGCTTGTTTACTTAATTACCAGATGCCTTGGAAGCTGTTGGAGCATGCCAATTAGTTATATAGGTTATATCTATATCCGCAGAACATAATGTATAAATTATGACTGGAAATTGCATCGAAGCCCGACACATCAAAACCTAATCCTAGCGTGAGAAACTGCTTGCGTTGTCATTGCAATCGATTTCTAACATGTTAGATAATTGGCCATAACAGAAATTCAATCAATAGTGCTAAACAAATTAGAGAAGCCAAGTGGCTATGTTTCACTTCCATATTTTAATTTACTGCTAGATTTATGCAGCACTATACACCACAGGGAAATGCTCTCCATCGAAATATACATATATATACACACACACACACACACACACACACACACACCCACACCCCACAAAAAATAGTTTTTATGTTTTTTTTTTTGTTTTTTAGTGATGGCAATAAAGTCTTTAACAAACAACAGTCAAGATGTCAAGATCTCAATACAAGCAGTAAAAAAAAACAAATTCTAAAAGAAATACTTGTTATAAAAACAACAATTTCATGACCATTGAAAGAATAAAATAATAAACATCATCATTCATCTGTAAAACACAAAAACCGACGAAAACAAAAGGTTAGAAGAAAATGTAGTAGTCCCTACTCAGTGACCCCTGGTGAATCCATGGAGGCGACCTTTGTTATCTCTTCTACTTTAAGGCTTTTAATGATGCCCACTACTGCTATTACTACAGCAGTAGTATACCCATATATCAACTCCAGCCAAGAATCAATAGCCCCAGCGCCATGAGATCTGTACAAAAGCGTCCTAAATTACATTAGCTGCTATGTTGTTAGAGCTGAGCAGAACATAATCCGGTGCTCAGGGCCTTCTACAGCAACAGTCGTCCTGCATAAAGGGCACTTCTCTATAGAGGCCTCACTCTGACCATATCAATTCTTTTATCAGCCAAAGAGTTTTGTGGATGTCCACTTGATTATCACTAATGTTTTCAGCAGGTCCTCTTTCCAACAGGCTGGGAGTAAGCATGCCTCCCACTC